>NC_090377.1:3759689-4072745 GCF_036365525.1 Heterodontus francisci
CCACCAGTACTGTACCCCAGTGTTATACAATGTCAGACCTTTACCCACCTGTACTGTACCCCAGTGTCATACAGTGTCAGACCTTTACCCACCAGTACTGTACCCCAGTGTTATACAGTGTCAGACCTTTACCCACCAGTACTGTACCCCAGTGATATGCAGTGACAGACCTGTCCCCACCAGTACTGTATCCCAGTGTTATACAGTGACAGACGTGTCCCCACCAGTACTGTACCTCAGTGTTAAACAAAGACAGACCTGTCCCCACCAGTACTGTACCCCAGTGTTATACAGTAACAGACCTGTACCCACCAGTACTGTACTCCAGTGTTATACAGTGTCAGACCTTTACCCACCAGTACTGTACCCCAGTGTTCTACAGTGACAACCCTGTCCCCACCAGTACTGTACCCCAGTGCTACACAGTGACAGACCTGTCCCCACCAGTACTGTACCCCCGTGTTACACAGTGACAGACCTGTCCCCACCAGTACTGTACCCCCGTCTTACACAGTGACCGACATGTGCCCATCAGTACTTGTACCCCAGTACTATACAGAGACAGACCTGTACCCACCAGTACTATATCTCAATGTAATACAGTGACAGACCTGTACCCACCAGTACTGTACCCCAGTGTTATACAGTGACAGACCTGTCCCCACCAGTACTGTACCCCAGTGTTATACAGTGCCAGACCTGTCCCCACCAGTACTTTACCCCAGTGCTACACAGTGACAGACCTGTACCCACCAGTACTGTACCCCAGTGTTATACAGTGACAACCCTTTCCCCACCAGTCCTGTCCCCCAGTGTTATGCAGTGACAGACCTGTACCCACCAGTACTGTACCCCAGTGATATACAGTAACAGATCTGTACCCACCAGTGCTGTATCCCAGTGTTATTCAGTGTCAGACCTGTACCCACCAGTACAGTACCCCAGTGTTATACAGTGACAGACCTGTACCCAGCAGTACTGTACCCCAGTGTTTTACAGTGTCAGACCTGTACCCACCAGTACTGTACCCCAGTGTTATACAGTGACAGACCTGTACCCACCAGTACTGTACCCCAGTGTTATACCGTGACAGACCTGTACCCACCAGTACTGTACCCCAGTGTTATACAGTGACAGACCTGTACCCACCAGTACTGTACCCCAGTGTTATACAGTGACAGACCTGTACCCACCAGTACTGTACCCCAGTGATTTACAGTGACAGACCTGTACCCACCAGTACTGTACCCCAGTGTTATACAGTGACAGACCTGTACCCACCGGTACTGTACCCCAGTGTTATACAGTGACATACCTGTACCCACCAGTACTGTACCCCAGTGTTATACAGTAACAGACCTGTACCCACCAGTACTGTACCCCAGTGTTTTACAGTGTCAGACCTGTACCCACCAGTACTGTCCCCCAGTGTAATACAGTGTCAGACCTTTACCCACCAGTACTGTACCCCAGTGTTATACATTGACAGACCTGTACCCACCAGTACTGTACCCCAGTGTTATACAGTGACAGACCTGTACCCACCAGTACTGTACCCCAGTGTTTTACAGTGTCAGACCTGTACCCACCAGTACTGTACCCCAGTGTTTTACAGTGTCAGACCTGTACCCACCAGTACTGTACCCCAGTGTTATACAGTGTCAGACCTTTACCCACCAGTACTGTACCCCAGTGTTATACAGTGTCAGACCTTTACCCACCTGTACTGTACCCCAGTGTCATACAGTGTCAGACCTTTACCCACCAGTACTGTACCTCAGTGTTATACAGTGACAGACCTGTCCCCACCAGTACTGTACCCGTTATAGTGTCAGACCTTTACCCACCAGTACTGTACCCCAGTGATATGCAGTGACAGACCTGTCCCCACCAGTACTGTACCCCAGTGTTATACAGTGACAGACCTGTCCCCACCAGTACTGTACCTCAGTGTTAAACAAAGACAGACCTGTCCCCACCAGTACTGTACCCCAGTGTTATACAGTGTCAGACCTTTACCCACCAGTACTGTACCCCAGTGTTATACAGTGTCAGACCTTTACCCACCTGTACTGTACCCCAGTGTCATACAGTGTCAGACCTGTACCCACCAGTACTGTACCCCAGTGTTATACAGTGTCAGACCTTTACCCACCAGTACTGTACCCCAGTGTTATACAGTGTCAGACCTTTACCCACCAGTACTGTACCCCAGTGATATGCAGTGACAGACCTGTCCCCACCAGTACTGTATCCCAGTGTTATACAGTGACCGACATGTGCCCATCAGTACTTGTACCCCAGTACTATACAGAGACAGACCTGTACCCACCAGTACTGTACCCCAGTGTTATACAGTGACAGACCTGTACCCACCTGTACTGTACCCCAGTGTTATGCAGTAACAGGCCTGTACCCACCAGCACTGTACTCCAGTGTTACACAGTGACAGACCTGTACCCACCAGTACTGTACCCGTGTTATACAGTGACAGACCTGTCCCCACCAGTACTGTACCCGTGTTATACAGTGACAGACCTATCCCCACCAGTAGTGTACCCCAATGTTACACAGTGACAGACCTGTACCCACCAGTACTGTACCCGTGTTATACAGTGACAGACCTATCCCCACCAGTAGTGTACCCCAATGTTACACAGTGACAGACCTGTACCCACCAGTACTGTACCCCAGTGTTATACAGTGACAACCCTTTCCCCACCAGTCCTGTCCCCCAGTGTTATGCAGTGACAGACCTGTACCCACCAGTACTGTACCCCAGTGATATACAGTAACAGATCTGTACCCACCAGTACTGTACCCCAGTGTTTTACAATGTCAGACCTGTACCCACCAGTGCTGTATCCCAGTGTTATTCAGTGTCAGACCTGTACCCACCAGTACTGTACCCCAGTGTTATACAGTGACAGACCTGTACCCAGCAGTACTGTACCCCAGTGTTTTACAGTGACAGACCTGTACCCACCAGTACTGTACCCCAGTGTTATACCGTGACAGACCTGTACCCACCAGTACGGTACCCCAGTGTTATACAGTGACAGACCTGTACCCACCAGTACTGTACCCCAGTGTTATACAGTGACAGACCTGTACCCACCAGTACTGTACCCCAGTGTTTTACAGTGTCAGACCTGTCCCCACCAGTACTGTACCCCAGTGTTATACAGATGTCAGACCTGTCCCCACCTGTACTGTACCCCAGTGTTATACAGTGACATACCTGTACCCACCAGTACTGTACCCCAGTGTTATACAGTGACAGACCTGTACCCACCAGTACTGTACCCCAGTGTTATACAGTGACAGACCTGTACCCACCAGTACTGTACCCCAGTGTTTTACAGTGTCAGACCTGTACCCACCAGTACTGTACCCCAGTGTTTTACAGTCAGACCTGTACCCACCCGTACTGTACCCCAGTGTTATACAGTGTCAGACCTTTACCCACCAGTACTGTACCCCAGTGTTATACAGTGTCAGACCTTTACCCACCTGTACTGTACCCCAGTGTCATACAGTGTCAGACCTTTACCCACCAGTACTGTACCCCAGTGTTATACAGTGTCAGACCTTTACCCACCAGTACTGTACCCCAGTGATATGCAGTGACAGACCTGTACCCACCAGTACTGTACCCCAGTGATATACAGTAACAGACCTGTACCCACCAGTACTGTACCCCAGTGATATACAGTAACAGACCTGTACCCACCAGTACTGTACCCCAGTGTTATACAGTGTCAGACCTTTACCCACCAGTACTGTACCCCAGTGTTATACAGTGTCAGACCTTTACCCACCAGTACTGTACCCCAGTGTTTTACAGTGTCAGACCTGTACCCACCAGTACTGTACCCCAGTGTTTTACAGTGTCAGACCTTTACCCACCAGTACTGTACCCCAGTGTTATACAGTGTCAGACCTTTACCCACCAGTACTGTACCCCAGTGTTTTACAGTGTCAGACCTGTACCCGCCAGTACTGTACCCCAGTGTTTTCCAGCTGATAATGTTCCCTGCAATACTGCCTGAATTTGGATGTAGAAAAGATTGAATTGACCCTCGTGCTTTGTTCTCCGTTTATGTGGATACATCACTAACATTTCACACATGCTATAACTCTGTCCTGTAATCCCGGTGCTGACTGGATCATAATGTCAACTGATATTTGCAGGAAAATGACACCATTTTTCAACTAATTTTTTAAGTGCCCTCACTGCCCAACATAGGAGGGAAAGAAATTGCAGAGTTCCTGCTCCTGACCCCTGTCCAGTGACCCTGTGCTGGACAATATGTGAGTGTTTGTTAAGAAGTGGATTAGCCTTGGCTGAGATGCTTTGAGAAGCCTGTTCTGAATTCTAGGTGAAGAATGAAGAATCAGGTGAGTTCCTGGAAGTCACCAGGTGTCTCTGGGATGGTGTCTGTGCAAAAGATCATGTTTTCAGCTGAGGTGTACGGAATATTGGAAAGGGGGAAGAGGAAAGTGAGCTCCAGTTATCGATGGGCCTGTCTCTGTGCTGTATAACTCTGTGACTCAGTTATCAGGCACCTTCCACTCATAATAAAGCCTAGAAATTGGAATACATTTGCTCCTCGATCCCAGTCTAGAATGATATCCCACTGATTTCTCCCTATCCTATTTCCTGATTTAAGTTAAGGCCTTTATCCCATTGCTTGATCTCATTCAAGATCTAACTTCCATCAACTGATCCCAATCCCTGAAACCAATATCTAGTCTCTGATCCCAACCCCATTCCCCAATCCCTATCCCATTCCCCAAAGAATTCTATGTTTTGTTCCAATTCCATATTCCCATTCTTTGTTCCCTATCCCCATTCATCAGCCCCAATTCCCTGCTTCCAGTCACACTGCCAGATCCAGCCCCTTGTCTACATTCCCCTCTCCCCCATTCCCGATCCCATTCCCTTACCTGACAGTTTTCTTGCCTGGATTTTTAACACTTGCTGCTTTATACGGGACGATCCTGGGTTCGAATTCCTGCGGTTTCGGCTCGGCCTCGGCTCCGGGAACAGCAGCCACCGAGCTGGGTTTGCGACCGCGGATCCCTGCAGCTTCCCGGGGCTGTGAACAGGGCTCCTCGCCCCAACCGCTGCTCAGCAAACTCAGGGTGAAACCCAGAGACACCCCGATCACAATGGGACCCACTGGCCGAACCAGGGCCAGCAGCATGGATAGACGCATGGCGAGTGGCACCGGGAATATCGCAAAACCCGGAAAACACTCCAAAGCCTGGGAATATCCTCCAAAACTCAGGAATACCCTGAAACTGGGAATAACCACCCAAATTTGGGAATACTCCCAAAAAGTGGGAATAACCACCAAAAATTCAGGACTAACCACCAAAAACTGGGAATACCTCCCAGAACAGAGAATCACAACCCCAAACACCGGGAATACTCTCAAAAACCGGGAATCCCGAACCCAAACCGGGAATCACTGACCCTGAAACGGAGGAATCACTAAGACCCCGGGACTCCCGGTGCCTTTGATCAGCCGCAGCTCCTTTGTTACAATGTAACCAGTGCGGGGAGGGGGAATCCCCGCTCCCCCTCTCTATCCCTATCACTATCCCCCTCTCTATCCCTATCACTATCCCTCTCTCTATCCCTCTCTATATCCCTCTCTCTGTCCCTCTCTCTATCCCTCTCTATATCTCTTTCACTCCTTTCCTGAATTTCTCGCTCCCTCTCTCTCACTTTTTCTCTCTTTTTCTCCCTCGCGCTCTCTTTCCCTGTGATTTTCTCTCTCTCTCTCTCTCTCTATTCCTCTTTCTCTCCGTTTTTAATCTTCTCCTCCTGACGTGTCACCTTCTCGCTCCTCCTCCTGAACGTCACTTCTCTGTCTGGGATCCTGTCCCAGGACTGATTCAGCAGAGAGAGAGTGAGAAAGAGAGAGAGAGACTGTCCCACATCACAGCAACTCTTCATTCAACTAGTGCCCAAGTATCTTTAATGCCCACCTGAGAGGGCAGGGGGGCATCGGTAAACATTGCATTTGCAAGATGGCACCTCCGACAGTGCAGCACTCCCTCAGCACTGACCCTCTGACAGTGCAGCACTCCTTCAGTACTGACCCTCCGACAGTGCAGCACTCCCTCAGTACTGACCATCTGACAGTGCAGCACTCCCTCAGCACTGACCCTCCGACAGTGCAGCACTCCCTCAGTACTGACCATCTGACAGTGCAGCACTCCCTCAGCACTGACCCTCCGACAGTGCAGCACTCCCTCTGTACTGACCCTCCGACAGTGCAGCACTCCCTCAGCACTGACCCTCTGACAGTGCAGCACTCCCTCAGCACTGACCCTCTGACAGTGCAGCACTCCTTCAGTACTGACCCTCCGACAGTGCAGCACTCCCTCAGTACTGACCATCTGACAGTGCAGCACTCCCTCAGCACTGACCCTCCGACAGTGCAGCACTCCCTCAGTACTGACCCTCCCACAGTGCAGCACTCCCTCAGTACTGACCCTCCGACAGTGCAGCACACCCTCAGTACTGACCCTCCGACAGTGCAGCACTCCCTCAGTACTGACCCTCCGACAGTGCAGCACTCCCTCAGTACTCACTGGGAGTATCAGCCTTTATTTTGTACTCGAGTGGCTGGAGTGGTACTTGATCTCAGAACCTTTTGACTCAGAGTTAGGAGTGGCTGCCAATGGTGGAGCAGTTAAAATCGGGGAAACTCAAGAGGCCTGAATTAGAGGAGTGTAGATATAAAAAAAGATGAGAATTTTGAAATGGAGGCCAATGAATTATCATTTGGGAGCAAGCCAGTGGGAGTTGGTCTAGACCACTTTACTGGAAGCATAAGGACAACTCAGGGAACTAGAGATTCTAAATAGTCAGCAATAACTGAGAGGGCGTAATCTATCTCTGCCCAGTTGGGGTTGAGTATGGTTTATTCAGTGCTGGGTCTGCGTTTGTTAATTCTTTGCTGACCCTGGGACTGGCAGTTCAGTTGCTTTTGACTCCATTAGCAGTTTGCTTCACTGACAGTGAGGTCCCATTCGCAGGAAATATTAAGGGTCCTATAGACATCACTAACTACATCCTAGTTTTGTTGGATGCTGTCCTGCCCTCTGATAGCCTTTGAAGCCTATATTGATATCTCTTTGGTTTGATTGGACCATCCCAATACTGCTGCCCTAAACTTGAGATTATTCCTAAAATAAAAGCAAAATACTGCAGATGGTGGAAATCTGAAATAAAAATAGAAAGTGCTGGAAATACTAAGCAGGTCTGGCAGCATCTGTGGAGAGAGAAGCAGAGTTAACGTTTCAGGTCAGTGACTTTTCATCAGCACATCCAGTTTTTATTTGAGATTATTTCTGTTTAGTGATTTCTGGGTCACAGAGTCTCCCTGATTGTTCCATCAAATATGAATATGAACTAGGAGTAGGCCACTCGGCCCCTCGAGCCTGCTCCACCATTCAATAAGTTCATGGCTGAACTGATTACTCCACATTTCCCCCCAGCCCCCAATAACCTTTCACCCCCTTGCTTATCAAGAATCTATCGACCTCTGCCTTCAAAATATTCAAAGACTCTGCTTCCACCGCCTTTTGAGGAAGAGAGTTTCAAAGACTCACGACCCTCTGAGAGAAAAAAATTCACCTCATCTCTGTCTTAAATGGGTGATTCCTTATTTTTAAACAGTGACCCCTAGTTCTAGATTCTCCCACAAGAGGAAACATCCTTTCCACATCCACCCTGTCAAGACCCCTCAGGATCTTATATGTTTCAATCAAATTGCCTCTTACTCTTCTAAATTCCAGTGAAGACTGGAGAGGGCAGGGAGCAGGAAGGAGTGGAGCTGATATTTTATGAATGGAGGAGAGGGTGGGGCTGGGACCATATGGCCAGGCAGATGAATGACAAGACCTTTGTGATTGGTTGTTGTCCAGTTTGGAACCTAGGTGCCATGAAATTGAAGGGGCGATAGAAACCCAGGATTAGCCCGGGATAGACCAGAGAGAGAGAGGAACATTAACCTGGGATAGACCTGAGAGTCATAGAGTCAGATAGCACAGAAACAGGCTCTTTGACCCATCGTGTCTGTGCTGGCCATCAAGCCCATCCATTCTAATCCCATTTTCCAGCACTTGGCCCATAGCCTTGTATGCTCTGGCGTTTCAAGTGCTCATCTAAATACTTCTTAAATGTTGTGAGGGTTCCTGCCTCTACCACATCTTCAGGCAGTATGTTCCAGATTCCCACCACCCTCTGGGTGAAAAAATCTTTCCTGAAATCCCCTCTAAACCTCCTGCCTCTTATCCTAAATCTATGCCCCCTGGGTATTGACCCCTCCGCTAAGGGAAAAAGTTTCTGCCTATCTAACCCCCTCATAATTTTGTATACCTCAATCAGGTCCCCCCTCAGCCTTCTCTGCTCTCAGGAAAATAACCCTAGCCTATCCAGTCTCTCTTCATAGCTGAAATGCTCCAGCCCAGGCAACATCCTGGTGAATCTCCTCTGCACCTTCTCCAGTGCAATCACATCCTTCCTATAGTGTGGTGCCCAGAACTGTACACAGTACTCCAGCTGTGACCTAACTAGCGTTTTATACAGCTCCATCATAACCTCCCTGCTCTTATATTCTATGCCTCGGCTAATAAAGGTAATTGTCCCATGTGCCTTCCTAACCACCTTATCTACCTGTGCTGCTGCCTTCAGTGATCTATGGACAAGTACACCAAGGTCCCTCTGACCCTCTGTACTTCCTAGGGTCCTACCATCCATTGTATATTCCCTTGCCTTGTTAATCGTCCTGAAATGCATCACCTCACACTTCTCAGGATTAAATTCTATTTGCCACTGCTCCGCCCATCTTACCAGCCCATCTATATCGTCCTGTAATCTAAGGCTTTCCTCCTCACTATTTACGACACCACCAATTTTCGTGTCATCTGCAAACTTACTGATCATACCTCCTATATTCACATCTAAATCATTAATGTACACTACGAACAGCAAGGGTCCCAACACCGATCCCTGTGTTACACCACTGGTCACAGGCTTCCAATCGCAAAAACAACCCTCGACCATCACCCTCTGCCTCCTGCCACTAAGCCAATTTTGGATCCAGTTTGCCAAATTGTCCTGGATCCCATGGGCTCTTACCTTCTCAACCAATCTCCCTCGCAGGACTTTATCAAAAGGTTGACTGAAGTCCATGTCGACTACATCAACTACTTTACCCTCATCTACACATCTAATCACCTCCTCAAAAAATGTAATCAAATTGATGAGATACAATCTTCCCCTGACAAAGCCATGCTGACTATCCCTGATTAATCCCTGTCTCTCCAAGTGGAGATTAATCCTGTCCCTCAGAATTTTTTCCAATATTTTCCCAACCACTGATGTTAGACTCACCGACCTGTAATTACCTGGTTTATCCCTGCTACCCTTCTTGAATAATGGTATCACATTCGCTGTCCTCCAGTCCTCTGGCACCTCTCCTGTGGCCAGAGAGGATTTGAAAATTTGTGTCAGGGCCCCTGCTATCTCCTCCCTTGCCTCACATAACAGCCTGGGATACATCTCATCTGGGCCTGAGGATTTATCCACTTTTAAGCCCGCTAAAACAGCTAATACTTCCTCCCTTTCAATGCTAATATGTTCAAGTATATCACAATCCCCCTCCCTGATCTCTACACCTACATCGTCCTTCTCCATAGTGAACACAGATGAAAAGTAATCATTTAAAACCTCACCTCTGCCCTCCAGCTCCACACACAGATTGCCACTTTGGTCCCTAATGGACCCTACTCTTTCCTTGGTTATCCTCTTGACCTTAATATACTTATAAAACGTCTTAGGATTTTCCTTTTTCTTGCCCGCCAGTGATTTTTCATGCCCCCTCTTTGCTCTCCTAATTACTTTTTTAAGTATCCCCTACACTTTCTATACTCCTCTAGGGCCTCCGCTGTTTTCAGTGCTCTGAATCTGCCATAAGCCTCCTTTGTATCCCTGATCCAATCCTCTATATCCCTTGACATCCAGAGTTCCCTGGACTTGTTGGTCCTACCCTTCACCTTTACAGGAACATGTTGGCTCTGAACTCTCACTATTTCCTCTTTGAATGATTCTCACTGGTCTGATGTAGACTTTCCTACAAGTAGCTGCTCCCAGTCCACTTTGGCCAGATCCTGTTTTATCAGATTGAAATCAGCGTTTCCCCAATTCAGTACCTTTATTTCTGGTCCGTCTTTGTCCTTTTCCATAACTACCTTAAATCTTCCAGAGTTATGGTCACTATCCCCGAAATGCTCCCCCATTGACACTTATACCACTTGTCCGAGAGAAAGGGAGAGATTAACCTGGAATAGACCCAAGAGAGAGAAAGATAAACCCAGGATAGACCCAAGAGGGAGAAATATTATCCCTGGATAGCCCCGGGGCAGCGAGTGAGAGAGACAGAGAGAAGACTGACCCAAGATTGGCAGAATGGCCTTCTTCTATGCCATTGATGACGTTATGACTCTATAATCTTGCCCTTCTCGACCTGTTTGCAGCCTTAGACATGGTTGACCACATCATCCTCCTCCAACACCTCTCCACTGTCGTCCAGCTGGGTGGGACTGCTCTCACCTGGTTCCATTCTTACCGTCGCCAGAGAATCACCTGCAATGATTTTCTTCCTGCTCTCATACCATTACCTCTAGTGTCCCCAAGGATCTATCCTTGGCTCCCTCCTCTTTCTCATCTACATGCTGCCCCTTGGCGACATCATCCAGCGGTAGTTTTCACACATGTCTTTATGAGGGGCAGGTCATGCCTCACAAGCCTTATTGAATTCTTTGAAGATGTGACAAAACACATTGATGAAGGAAGAGCAGTGGATGTGGTGTACATGGATTTTAGCAAGGCGTTTGATAAGGTTCCCCATGGTAGGCTCATTCAGAAAGTAAGGAGGCATGGGATTCAGGGAAAGTTGGCAGTCTGGATACAAAATTGTCTGGCCCATAGAAGACAGAGGGTGGTAGTAGATGGAAAGTATTCAGCCTGGAGCTCGGTGACCAGTGGTGTTCCACAAGGATCTGTTGTGGGACCTCTGCTCTTTGTGATTTTTATAAATGACTTGGATGAGGAAGTGGAAGGCTGGGTTAGCAACTTTGCCGATGACACGAAGGTTGCTGGAGTTGTGGATAGTGTGGAAGGCTGTTGTAGGTTGCAACGGGACATTGACAGGATGCAGAGCTGGGCTGAGAAGTGGCAGATGGAGTTCAACCTGGAAAAGTGTGAAGTGATTCATTTTGGAAGGTCGAATTTGAATGCGGAATACAGGCTTAAAGACAGGATTCTTGGTAATGTGGAGGAACAGAGGGATCTTGGGGTCCATGTCCATAGATCGCTCAAAGTTGCCACCCAAGTTGATAGGGTTGTTAAGAAGGCGTATGGGGTGTTGGCTTTCATTAACAGGGGGATTGAGTTTAAGAGCCGCGAGGTTATGCTGCAGCTCTATAAAGCCCTGGTTAGACCACACTTGGAATATTGTGTTCAGTTCTGGTCGCCTCATTATAGCAAGGATGTGGAAGCTTTAGAGAGGGTGCAGAGGAGATTTACCAGGATGCTGCCTAGACTGGAGGGCATGTCTTACGAAGAAAGATTGAGGGAGCTAGGGCTTTTCTCATTGGAGCGAAGAAGGATGAGAGGTGACTTCATAGAGGGGTACAAGATGATGAGAGGCATAGATAGAGTGGATAGTCAGAGACTTTTTCCCAGGGTGGAAAGGGCCATCACCAGGGGGCATAACTTTAAGGTGATTGGAGGAAGGTTTCGGGGAGATGTCAGAGGTAGGTTCTTTACACAGAGAGTGGTGGGTGCGTGGAATGCACTGCCAGCGGTGGTAGTAGAAGCAGATACATTAGGGACATTTAAGCGACTCTTGGATAGGTACATGGATGATAGTAGAATGAAGGGTATGTAGTTAGTTTGATCTTAGAGCAGGTTAAAGGTTCGGCACAACATCGTGGGCCGAAGGGCCTGTACTGTGCTGTTATGTTCTATGTTCTATGCACTGATAACACCCAGCTCCAACTCACCACCACTTCTCTCAACTCCTCCACTATCTCTTAATTAAGATCATAGAAAGTTTATGGCACAGAAAGAGGCCACTTGGCCCATCGT
This sequence comes from Heterodontus francisci, assembly GCF_036365525.1. Lineage (NCBI taxonomy): Eukaryota > Metazoa > Chordata > Chondrichthyes > Heterodontiformes > Heterodontidae > Heterodontus > Heterodontus francisci. The sequence goes on from NC_090377.1 coordinate 3,771,865, forward strand.
ATCTGCGTCAGCCAGGAGAAAGCCACCCAGCTTGATCCCACCTTCCAGCATTTGTTCTGTAGCCCTGCAGATTACGGCACTCGAGGTGCCTATCTTTTTTTTTAAATTCATTCATGGGATGTGGGCGTCACTGACCAGGCCAGCATTTATTGCCCATCCCTAATTGCCCTTGAGAAGGTGGTGGTAAGCCACCTTCTTGAAACACTGCAGTCCATGTGGGGTAGGTACACCCACAGTGCTGTTAGGGAGGGAGTTCCAGGATTTTGACCCAGCGACAGTGAAGGAACGGTGATATAGTTCCAAGTGAGGATGGTGTGTGACTTGGAGGGGAACTTGCAGGTGGTGGTGTTCCCATGTATCTGCTGCCCTTGTCCTTCTAGTTGCTAGAGGTCGGGTTTGGAAGGTGCTGTCTAAGGAGACTTGGTGCGTTGCTGCAGTGCATCTTGTAGATGGTACACACTGCTGTCACTGTGCGTCGGTGGTGGAGGGTTTGTGGAGGGGGTGACAATCAAGCGGGCCGCTTCGTCCTGGATGGTGTTGAGCTTCTTGAGTGTTGTTGGAGCTGCACCCATCCAGGCAAGTGGAGAGTATTCCATCACACTCCTGACTTGTGCCTTGTAGATTGTGTACAGGCTTTGGGGAGTCAGGAGTGAGTTGCAGGCACCTTTTAAATGAGTTGAGGGTTTCTGCCTCAACTACCCTTTCTGGCAGTGAATTCTAGACACCCATCACCCTCTGGGTGAAAAAGGTTTCCCTCATCTCCCCTCTAATTTTTCTACCAATCACTTTAAATCTATGCCCCCTCGTCACTGACCTCTCTGCTAAGGTGAATAGACCTTTCACCTCCACTCTATCCAGGATCCTCAAAATTTTGTACATTTCAATCAGATCTCCCCTCAGCCTTCTCTGTTCCAAGGGGAACAACCCCAGCCTATCCAATCTTCCCTCATAGCTGCATTTTTCCAGTCCTGGCAATATCTCATAAATCTCCTCTGTCCCCTCTCTAGTGCAATTACATCCTTTCTGTAATGAGGTGACCAGAACTGCACACAGTACTCAAGTTGTGGCTTAACTAATGAATTATACAGTTCCAGCATAATCTCCCTGCTCTTATATTCTATATCATAGCGAATAAAGGAAAGGATTGCATCTTCCTTCTTAACCACCTTATTGATCTGTCCTGCTACCTTCAGGGATCTGTGGACATTCACTCCATGGTCCCTCACTTTCTCTCCACTTCTCAGTATTTTCCCATTATTCGTGTATTCCTTTGCCTTGTTTGACCTCCCCAAATGCATCACCTCACACTTCTCCAGGTTGAATTCCATTTGCCACTTTTCTGCCCATCAATATCTTCCTGCAGCCGACAGCTATCCTCCTCGCTATCTACCACACGGCCAATCTTTGTGTCTTCTGCAAATGTCTTGATCATGCCCCCTACATTTCCATCCAAATCGTTAATATATACCAGAAAAAGCAGGGACCCAGTACTGAACCCCACGGAACACCACTGGAAACAGCCCTCCAGTTGCAAAAACACCCGTCAACAATTACCCTTTGTTTCCTGCCACTGAGCCAATTTTGTATCCACCTTGCTGCATTTCCCTGGATCCAATGGGCTTTTATTTCTTTAACCAGTCTGCCATGTGGGACCTTGTCGAAAGCCTTGCTAAAGTTATCAGACTGATTGTCCAACATCCAGTGTTGGATAAACAGGAATTTCCTCCAAGCGAATATTGGGAAGACCGAAGCCATTGTCTTTGGTCCCTGCCACAAACTCCATTTCCTAGTCACCGACTCCATCCCTCTCCCTGGCAACTGTCTGAGGCTGAACCAGACTGTTCACAACCTAGGTGTAATATTTGATCCCGAGATGAGCTTCCGACAACATATCCACGCTATCACTAAGACTGCCTATTTCCACCTCCCTAACATCACCTGACTCAGCTCATCTGCAGCTGAAATGCTCATCCATGCCTATGTTACCTCTAGATTTGACTATTCCAACACACTCCTGGCCAGCCTCCCATATTCTACCCTCTGAAAATTTGAGGCCATCCAAAACTCTGCTGCCTTTGTCCTAACTTGCACCAAGTACTGTTCACCCATCACTCCTGTGCTCATTGACCTACACTGGCTCTGGTTAAACAACACCTTCATCTTAAAACTCTCATCCTTGTTTTCAAATCCCCTCCAAGGTCTCTTTCCTTCCCTACCTCTGTATCTCCAGCCCCACAACCCTCTGAGATCTCTGCACTTCTAGGTGGTAGTGGTCACAGGTTTGGAAGGTGCTGTCAAAAGAGCTTTGGTGAGTTGCTGCAGTGCATCTTGTCGATGTTACAATTATCAGGTACCAATTAATGAGAAAAGGAGACTGTGGCTCATTGTTTCTCCTCATTAGCTCATTGCTTGTTTACAAACTCCAGCATGTTGACTGAGCTCATCTAATCTCAAATTAACTAACTGTTTAATTGGCCAATTGCTGGTGATTTTAAAGGAATGTCCCAGTATACATCCAAGCTGATAGATGGTTTGTGTGGGAGGGAAGTTACATCATCAGATTTCTGAAATCTACATGACTGTTCTCTCTTTTCAGTTGCAGAATGATGGCAACATTCAAAGCAAGTGTGGAGAATAAGCTGCATATTCTGATACAACTGAGTGAAGTAATCTGTCACAGGAATGAACAAGGTGATCATTGGGCTTAAAGGGATATCTGAAGTTGGGGCTGGATTGCCCTTTGTAAATTTATTCTCAGAATGTGGGCATAACTAACAAAACTGGTATTTGTTGTTCTGTTAGTAGTTTGATGCAACTGAATGTCTTGTTAGACCGGAGAATAGTTAAGAGTCAACCACATTGGTGTGGGACTGGAGTTACATGTAGGCCTAGACTGGGTGAGGAAGGCATTAGTGAATCAATGGATTTTTCTGACAGTTTCAGAATCACTTTTACAAATTCAAATTGCCAATCTACCATTCTGAGATTTGAACTCATTCTCTGGGTTATTAATATATAAAGTGAGCTCCTACACTTCACCCTTTATTACATCACTTTCTGAGGACCGATGGAAGATTGTTCCTTGTCTTTGGTTTGACTGTAATTGGACTGAATGAACATAACTTCCCAAATACATATAGTTTATATATCCACCCAATCTCTTCAGTGATACAGGACCTTCAGCCAGTTTTCTTGGGCGAGAATTCATCCCATTAGTATGACCTGGATAATCAGTTTGGGCCCTAGCCCCCTCTATCCTCACTGCAGTCTCTCTCGTACACAGTATGTTTGCATCCTTGTGTTCAAATTACTCATCTCCTCTTCTCCACATCTTTGTAAACCTCCTTCAGCCCTACAACCCTCTGAGATCTCCACACTCCTCCATTTCTGACCTCTTGTGCATCCCTGATTTTAATATTGCCGGCTGTGCCTTCAGTTGCCTGTGCTTTAAGCTCTAGAATTCTCTCCCCAAACCTCTCTTCCTCTTAATGTGCTCTGTAAAACCTACCTCTTTAACCAGGCTGTTGATCATCTTTCCTAATATCTCCTTATGTATCTGTCAAATTTTGTCTGAATGCTCCTGTGAAGCACCTTGGGATGTTTTACAATGTTAAATGCACTATATAAATATAGGTTGTTGTGATACAATGATGAAAGGTTCTTGATGGAATTGAAATGTGTTTTGTCTTCCAGCAATGCTCCAACTGGCAATGAACTTTGAGAATTGTAGGAAAAAATGGTGGAATGCTGAGGAGGAGTTGTTAGCGTGCAGAACTCACTTGGCGAAGATGGACATTGAGCTGACTGCTCTCGAAGTGAGGTTCAAACATGCTTGTAACCAGCTGGATGTCGAGTTGCGGAGGAGACACAAGGTTGAGCTGGCCTGCGAGCAGCTGGTAGGAGTTTGGGGAAGGTCTGCGAACTCGCAGAGGAAACCCACAATAGACCCTGGTTGAAATCAAACCTTCAGTTGTGTGGTACTGTTTGTTTGGGATTGATTAGGGCGAATGTGAAAGTAAGCCTTGTAATTGGGGAATCTGAGCTTTATATTAACTATTCCATTTAGAGTTTGGGAGCATTGTGGTTATGTTAAATGGGGGAGATGGTGGCATAGTGGTAATGTCACTGAACTAGTAATTCAGAGGCCCAAGCTAAAACACCAGGGACCCTGGTTCAAATCCCACCACAGCAGTTGGTGGAATTTAAATTCAATTAATTAAAAAAAAACTCTGGGATTGAAAGCTAGTCTCATAATGGTGCCATGAAACGATCATCGATCATCAGAAAAACCCCTCTCGTTCACTAATTTCCTTGAGGAAAGGAAATCTGCTGTCCTTACCTGGGGTCTGGCCTACGTGTAACTCCAGACCCACAGCAATGTGGTTGACTATTAAATGCCCTCAAATGGTCCAATAAGCTGTCAAGGGAAATTGGGGATGGGTAACAAATGCCAGCCTAGCCAGTGATGCCCACATTCCATGCAAGAATATTAAAAAAAAAAAAAAAAATTACCAGCATTGTAATCCAGGGCCTGGAGACATGAGTTCAAATCCCATGACTGGGAATTTAAATTCAATGAAGTAAATCTGGAATAAAAAGCCTGTTTTAATGATGGTGACCATGTAACTACTAGATTGTTGTAAAAACTCATCTGGTCCACTAATGCCCTTGCCCAGTCTGGTCTATGTGACTCCAGACCCACAGCAATGTAGTTGACTCTAAACTGCCCTCTGAAATGGCCCAATAAGCCACTCAGTTGAGGGTATTTAGGAATGGACAATAAAGATTGGCCTGAATTTATTGAAGAGGTGATGGAATATGTGGGTGGAGCAGAAAAGGTAAGTGGGGGGACAACTGTCCAATTACTTCTGGAAAGTTGTTCATGAATCTGCTTCCACTGCCCTTTCAGGCAGCGCGTTCCAGATCACAACAACTCACTGTGTAAAAATAAATCAATAAATTCTGCTGATCATTCCTCTGGTCCTTTTGCCAGTTACCTTAAATCAAAGTCCTCTGGTAACAGACCCTCCTACCACTGAAAACTCTTACTCCTTTTTGACTCTTATCAAAACTCTTCATAATTTGAAGACCTCTATTAAATCTCCCTGTAGCAAAATATCACCCATATAGAAATATGAAAACTATTTCCACACATTATCGAAGTATTGTCTAGGAGGAATCCCAGTTAGGAACCACTGACTGGACAGAGTTACTGTACAATGCAAAAGGTTTTAGAAATATACCCTTCCTTTAAATGTGGAGACCAAAACTGCACACTGTATTCCAGATGTGGTCTCACCAAAACCTAGTACAGTACTACTTTTTTATTCCTGTACTCCAATCCCCTTGCAATAAAGACCAACATGCCATTTGATTTCCCAATTTCTTGCTGTACCTACGTGCTAACTTTGTATTCCTTTTGTATGAGTACCCCACAAGTCTCTTTGAACAGCAACATTTCGAAGTTTAATGTCTTTTTTAAAAAAAATTTTGCTTTTCTATTTTTACTACGAAAGTGAATAACTCTCACTTCCCCACATTATACTCCATCTGCTGTCTTGTTACCCACTCACTTAACCTGTCGATATCTCTTTGCAGCCTCATTCTCATCACAGCTTACATTCCCACCTAATTCTCAGCAGCAAATTTGGACACAGTATTTTCAACCTCTTTGTCTAAGTCATTAATATAGATTGTAAATAGCTGGTGCTTCCGCACTCCATTATAGAACATAGAACATAGAACATTACAGCGCAGTACAGGCCCTTCGGCCCTCGATGTTGCGCCGACCTGTGAAACCATCTGACCTACACTATTCCATTTTCATCCATATGTCTATCCAATGACCACTTAAATGCCCTTAAAGTTGGCGAGTCTACTACTGCTGCAGGCAGGGCGTTCCACGCCCCTACTACTCTCTGCGTAAAGAAACTACCTCTGACATCTGTCCTATATCTATCACCCCTCAACTTAAAGCTATGTCCCCTCGTGTTTGCCATCACCATCCGAGGAAAAAGGCTCTCACTATCCACCCTGTCCAACCCTCTGATTATCTTATATGTCTCTATTAAGTCACCTCTTCTCCTCCTTCCCTCTAACGAAAACAACCTCAAGTCCCTCAGCCTTTCCTCGTAAGACCTTCCCTCCATACCAGGCAACATCCTAGTAAATCTCCTCTGCACCTTTTCCAAAGCTTCCACATCCTTCCTATAATGCGGTGACCAGAACTGCACGCAATACTCCAGGTGCGGTCTCACCAGAGTTTTGTACAGCTGCAGCATGACCTCGTGGCTCCTAAACTCGATCCCCCTACTAATAAAAGCTAACACACCATATGCTGCCTTAACAGCTCTATTAACCTGGGTGGCAACTTTCAGGGATTTATGTACCTGGACACCAAGATCTCTCTGCTCATCTACACTACCAAGAATCTTCCCATTAGCCCAGTACTCTGCAATCCTGTTAGTCCTTCTGAAGTGAGTCACTTCACACTTTTCCGCATTAAACTCCATTTGCCATCTCTCAGCCCAGCTCTGCAGCCTATCTATGTCCCTCTGTAACCTACAACATCCTTCGGCACTATCCACAACTCCACCGACCTTCGTGTCATCCGCAAATTTACTAACCCACCCTTCTACACCCTCATCCAGGTCATTTATAAAAATGACAAACAGCAGTGGCCCCAAAACAGATCCTTGCGGTACACCACTAGAAACTATACTCCAGGATGAACATTTACCATCAACCACCACCCTCTGTCTTCTTTCAGCTAGCCAATTTCTGATCCAAAGCACTAATTCACCTTCAATCCCATACTTCTGTATTTTCTGCAATAGCCTACCGTGGGGAACTTTATCAAACGCCTTACTGAAATCCATATACACCACATCCACGGCTTTACCCTCATCCACCTGTTTGGTCACCTTGTCAAAAAACTCAATAAGGTTTGTGAGGCACGACCTACCCTTCACAAAACCGTGCTGACTATCTCTAATGAACTTATTCTTTTCAAGATGATTATAAATCCTATCTCTTATAACCTTTTCCAACATTTTACCCACAACCGAAGTAAGGCTCACAGGTTTATAATTACCAGGGCTGTCTCTACTCCCCTTGTTGAACAGGGGGACAACATTTGCTATCCTCCAGTCTTCCGGCACTATTCCTGTCGACAATGACGACATAAAAATCAAGGACAAAGGCTCTGCAATCTCCTCCTTGGCTTCCCAGAGAATCCTAGGATAAATCCCATCTGGCCCAGGGGACTTATCTATTTTCACACTTTCCAAAATTGCTAACACCTCCTCCTTGTGAACCTCAATCCCATCTAGCCTAGTTGTCTGAATCTCAGTATTCTCCTCGACAACATTTTCTTTCTCCACTGTCAATACTGACGAAAAATATTCATTTAACACTTCCCCTATCTCCTCCGATTCCACACACAACTTCCCACTACTATCCTTGATTGGCCCTAACCTATCTCTAGTCATTCTTTTATTCCTGATATACCTATAGAAAGCCTTAGGGTTTTCTTTGATCCTATCCGCCGATGACTTCTCGTGTCCTCTCCTTGCTCTTCTTATCTCTCCCTTTAGATCCTTCCTGGCTAGCTTGTAACTCTCAAGTCACAGCCTGCCAACTTGAAAATTCCCTGATTATCCCTACTCTCTGCTTTCTGTCCATTAACCAATCCTCTATCCATGCTAATATATTGTGTATTAATCTTTTGTGTGGCATCTTATCGAATGCCTTTTGGAAATCCAGTATACGACATCTACTGGTTCTCCTTCATCTACCCTACTAGTTACATGCTCAAAAAAACAAATTTGTCAAACACTATTTCCCTTTTGTAAGACTATGTTGACTGTCTGTCTGATCATACTAGGATTTTCTAAGCACATTGTGAAAACTTCTTTAATAGATTCCAACATTTTCCAATATTTGATAACTTGTAATCCGCTGGGACCGTTCTAGAATCTAGGGAATTTTCGAAAAAATTTTGGAAACCAGCCAATATCCCATATGCTTTCTTGACCCACCACTACATCTTTTTCCCAGTCACCTTCAAAGATTTGTGAATATTTACCCCAGGTCCCTCTGCTCTTGCACCCTCTCAAAATGGGACTGTTTAGATTATGCTTTCAGGCAGTGCATTCGAGAAGCTGCAGGATTAGGTACAGACTCTCACTGTCTCTGTGGTACCTTATTAACATGTTTTAAACCCACTCTGACAAGAGTTTATCTCGTACCTGTCTGACTTGTTCAGATCCTATGGCAGCCGTGAGATGAGGTGGATTGAGGACCATCCCCTCCTGGTCCTTGTCCCAGGCCCTTTTCCCTCTTCCCCACACCCCTCCTCCCCCTTCCCGTCCCCCCTCCCCCCACCCTATTCAAAATGGCTTGCCCCTTTTCGTGACACTGACCCCTGGTTCTAGTCTCCTTTCCTATCTAATGTACTTTCCCCTCTCCATGTTTTGTTTTCTCCCCCTCAACAGGAACACAGGCTGCAGTTGGCTCATGATATACTGAGGACTGAAGTTTCAACCATGGCTTTGCAGAATGAAGATCGGAAGAGTCTCCTCAAGGCTCTTGCAGGCCAAACTGGACCAGAGGGACAGGCCAGTAGCAGGTATAGTCAGCACAGAAACCCTTAGCCCACCAACTAGCTTCCCGCTAAGCCCTGGGGGTTACAATCCCCTCAGAAGACTCTGCAAGAACTGTGTTCTGTCACCAGTCACTGAGACCAGGCATTTCTTGCTGGTAAAACGGAATCTCTCTATTTGAGCCTCAGCACTAGGGTGATCTGGAACCTTTTTTTTTCAATCAATTACACTTTGGTTGCATATTTGAGACACAGACTTGAATATAAAGCTCGATGTGTTGTGAGTACATGTCTCACTCAGTGTGGTGGTGGTGCTACTGAGCCCCACATGGAGCAGGACAGGCCCAGGTTCCACCTCCGGCCTGTGCTGTGTGGGAATGAATCTCCTGTGGTTACAGGAGCTGAGTTGTTTAATTGCTGGATTAACAATCGAGAGAACATGAGCTCAAATCACACTGGGCAGTTTGAGAATTTGAATTCCGCATAACGTGACAAAGCTGGTCACAGTAGAAGTGAGCCAGCAATTGTGAATTGCCACAAAAACCCAAACGGTTCATTGAAGTCCTTTTTTAAGGGAAGGAAACCTGCTGTCCTTACCTACTCTGGGCTGATTTGTGATTCCATTGGAGCAGGAGTGGGCCATTCGCTCCCTCGAGCCTGTTCCTTTATTCAACAAGATCATTGCTGATCTTCTACCTCAAGACCATTTTCCTGCCCTATCCCCTTATCTTTTGATATCTTTTTAATATCTAAAAATCTATTGATCTCCGTCTTAAACATACTCAATAACTGAACATCCATAGCCCTCGGATAGAGAATTCCACAGATACGCCACTGAGTTTTTTTTTTTAATTCATTCATGGGATGTGGGTGTCGCTGGCCAGGCCAGCATTTATTGCCCATCCCTAATTGCCCTTGAGAAGGTGGTGGTGAGCTGCCTTCTTGAACTGCTGCAGTCCATGTGGGGTAGGTACACCCACAGTGCTGTTAGGAAGGGAGTTCCAGGATTTTGACCTGGCAACAGTGAAGGAAGGGCGATATAGTTCCAAGTCAGGATGGTGTGTGATTTGGAGGGGAGCTTGCAGGTGGTGGTGTTCCCATGTATTTGCTGCCCTTGTCCTTCTGTGTGGTAGAGGTCGTGGGTTTGGAAGGTGCTGTCGAAGGAGCCTTGGTGAGTTGCTACAGTGCATCTTGTAGATAGTACACACAGCTGCCACTGTGTGTCAGTGGTGGATGAGTGCCAATCAAGTGGGCTGCTTTGTCCTGGATGGTGTCTCCAGGCAAGTGGAGAGTATTCCATCACACTCCTGACTTCTACCTTGTAGATGGTGGACAGGCACTGGTGAGACAGGAGGTGAGTTACTCACCACAGAATTTCCAGCTTCTGACCTGCTCTTGTAGCCACGGTATTTGTGACTGGTCCAGTTCAGTTTCTAGTCAGTGGTAACTCCCAGGATGTTGATAGTGGGGGATTCAGTGATGGTAATGCCGTTAAATGTCAAGGGGAGATGGTTAGATTCTCTCGTTTGAGATGGTCATTGCCTGGCACTTGTGTGGCACGAATGTTACTTGCCACTTATCAGCCCAAGCCTGGATATTGTCCAGGTCTTGCTGCATTTCTACACGGACTGCTTCAGTATCTGAGCAGTTGTGAATGGTGCTGAACATTGTGCAATCATCAGCGAACATCCCCACTTCTGACCTTGTGATTGAAGGAAGGTCATTGATGAAGCAGCTGAAGATGGTTGGGCCTAGGACACTACCCTGAGGAACTCCTGCAGTGATGTCCTGGAACTCAGATGATTGACCTCCAACAACCACAACCATCTTCCTTTGCACTGGGTATGACTCCAACCAGCAGAGGGTTTTTCCCCTGATTCCCATTGACTCCAGTTTTGCTAGGGCTCCTTGATGCCATACTCTGTCAAATGTTGCCTTGATGTCAAGGGCAGTCACTCTCACCTCACCTCTGGAGTTCAGTTCTTTTGTCCATGTTTGAACCAAGGCTGTAATGAAGTCAGGAGCTGAGTGGCCCTGGTGGAACCCAAACTGAACGTCAGTGAGCAGATTATTGCTAAGCAAGTGTCACTTGATGACACCTTCCATCGCTTTACTGATGATTGAGAGTAGACTGATGGGGCGGTAATTGGCCGGGTTGGACTTGTCCTGCTCTTTGTGTACAGGACATACGAAGAACAAAGAACAGTACAGAACAGGAACAGGCCATTCTGCCCTCCAAGCCTGCGCCGATCTTGATGCCTGCCTAAACTGAAACCTTCTGCACTTCCGGGTCCGTATCCCTCTATTCCCTTCCTATTCATGTATTTGTCAAGATGCCTCTTAAATGTCGCTATCGTATCTGCTTCCACCACCTCCCCCGGCAGCAAGTTCCAGGCACTCACCACCCTCTGTGTAAAGAACTTGCCTCGCACATCCCCTCTAAACTTTGCCCCTCACACCTTAAACCTATGTCCCCTAGTAACTGACTCTTCCACCCTGGGAAAAAGCTTCTGACTATCCACTCTGTCCATGCCGCTCATAACTTTGTAAACCTCTATCATGTCGCCCCTCCACCTCCGTTGTTCCAGTGAAAACAATCCGAGTTTATCCAACCTCTCCTCATAGCTAATGCCCTCCAGACCAGGCAACATCCTGGTAAACCTCCTCTGTAACCTCTCCAAAGCCTCCACGTCCTTCTGGTAGTGTGGTGACCAGAATTGCACACAATATCCTAAGTGTGGCCTAACTAAGGTTCTGTACAGCGGCAGCATGACTTGCCAATTTTTATACTCTATGCCCCGACCGATGAAGGCAAGCATGCCGTATGCCTTCTTAACTACTTTATTCACCTGCGTTGCCACTTTCAGTGACCTGTGGACCTGTACGCCCAGATCTCTCTGCCTGTCAATACTCCTAAGGGTTCTGCCATTTACTGTATACCTCCCACCTGCATTAGACCTTCCAAAATGCATTACCTCACATCTGTCCGGATTAAACTCCATCTGCCATTTCTGTGCCCAAGTCTCCAACCGATCTATATCCTGCTGTATCCTGACAATCCTCATCACTATCTGCAACTCCACCAACCTTTGTGTCGTTCACAAACTTACTAATCAGACCAGCTACATTTTCCTCAATCATTTATATATACTACAAACAGCAAAGGTCCCAGCACTGATCCCTGCGGAACACCACTAGTCACATCCCTCCATTCAGAAAAGCACCCTTCCACTGCTACCCTCTGTCTTCTATGACCGAGCCAGTTCTGTATCCATCTTGCCAGCTCCCCTCTGATCCCATGTGACTTCACCTTTTGTACCAGTCTGCCATGCGGGACCTTGTCAAAGGCTTTACTAAAGTCCATATAGACAACATCCACTGCCCTTCATCAATCATCTTCGTCACTTCCTCAAACTCAATCAAATTACTAAGACATGACCTCCCCTTCACAAAGCCATGCTGTCTCTCGCTAATAAGTTCATTTGTTTCCAAATGGGAGTAAATCCTGTCCCGAAGAACCCTCTCTAATAATTTCCCTACCACTGACATAAGGCTCACTGGCCTATAATTTCCTGGATTATCCTTGCTACCCTTCTTAAACAAAGGAACAACATTGGCTATTCTCCAGTCCTCTGGGACCTCACCTGTAACCAATGAGGATGCAAAGATTTCTGTCAAGGGCCCAGCAATTTCTTCCCTTGCCTCCCTCAGTATTCTGGGGTAGGTCCCATCAGGCCCTGGGGACTTATCTACCTTAATGCTTTGCAAGACATCCAATACCTCCTCCTTTTTGATAATGAGATGACTGAGACTATCTGCATTGCCTTCCCGAGGCTCATCATCCACCAAGTCCTTCTCTTTGGTGAATACTGATGCAAAGTACTCATTTAGTACCTCGCCCATTTCCTCTGGCTTCACACATAGATTCCCTTCTCTGTCCTTGAGTGGGCCAACCCTTTCCCTAGTTACACTCTTACTCTTTATATATATGTATAAAAAGCCTTGGGATTTTCCTTAATCCTGTTTGCCAATGACTTTTCATGACCCCTCTTAGCCCTCCTGACTCCTTGCTTAAGTTCCTTTCTACTGTCTTTATATTCAAGTGCTTTATCTGTTCCTAGCCTTCCAGCCCTTACAAATGCTTCCTTTTTCTTTTTGACTAGGCTCACAATGTCCCGCGTTATCCAAGGTTCCCAAAACTTGCCAAACTTATCCTTCTTCCTCACAGGAACTTGCCGGTCCTGGATTCTAATCAACTGACGTTTGAAAGACTCCCACATGTCAGATGTTGATTTACCCTCAAACAGCCGCCCCCAATCTAAATTCCTCAGTTCCTCCCTAATATTGTTGTAATTAGCCTTCCCCCAATTTAGCACCTTCACCCGAGGACTACTCTTATCCTTATCCACAAGTACCTTAAAACTTATGGAATTATGGTCACTGTTCCCGAAATGCTCCCCCACTGAAACTTCGACCACCTGGCCGGGCTCATTCCCCAATACCAGGTCCAGTACGGCCCCTTCCTTCGTTGGACTATCTACATACTGTTTCAAGAAGCCCTCCTGGATGCTCCTTGCAAATTCTGCCCCATCCAAGCCCCTAGCACTAAGTGAGTCCCAGTCAATATAGGGGAAGTTAAAATCACCCACCACTACAACCCTGTTACCTTTTACATCTTTCCAATATCTGTTTACATATCTGCTCTTCTACCTCCTGCTGGCTGTTGGGAGGCCTGTAGTAAACCCCCAACATCGTGACTGCACCCTTCCTATTCCTAAGCTCCACTCATATTGCCTCGCTGCACGACCCCTCCGAGGTGTCCTCCCGCAGTCCAGCTGTGATATTCTCCTTGACCAGTAATGCAACTCCCCCACCCCTTTTACACCCCCCTGAAGCTTCTAAAGCCTGGAACATTTAGCTGCCAATCCTGTCCTTCCCTCAACCAAGTCTCTGTAATAGCAACAACATCATATTTCCAAGTACTAATCCAAGCTCTAAGTTCATCTGCCTTACCTGTTATACTTCTCGCATTGAAACAAATGCACTTCAGACCACCAGTCCCGCTGTGCTCCACAACATCTCCCTGCCTGCTCTTCCTCTTAGTCTTACTGGCCTTATTTACTAGTTCCCTCTCAGTTATTTCACTTGCTGTCCTACTGCTCTGGTTCCCACCCCCTTGCCTCCCGAGTGACACTAGCAAACCTCGCAGCCAGGATATTTGTGCCCCTCCAGTTTAGATGCAACCCGTCCTTCTTGTACAGGTCCCATCTGTCCCTGAAGAGAGCCCAATGGTCCAGATATCTGAAACCCTCCCTTCTACACCAGCTGTTCAGCCACGTGTTTAGCTGCACTATCTTCCTATTTCTAGCCTCACTGGCACGTGGCACAGGGAGTAATCCCGAGATTACAACCCTAGAGGTCCTGTCTTTTAACTTACTACCTAACTCCCTAAACTCCCCCTGCAGGACCTCGTCACTCTTTCTGCCTATGTTGTTGCTACCGATGTGTACCACAACCTCTGGCTATTCACCTTCCCCCTTCAGAATGCCCTCTGTCCGTTCAGAGACATCCTTGACCCTGCACAAGGGAGGCAGCATACCATCCTGGAGTCTCTTTCACGTCCACAGAAGCAATACCTGGGCAATTTTCCACATTGCAGGGTAGATGCCAGTGTTGTAGCTGTACTGGAACAGCTTGGCTAGGGGTGCGGCAAGTTCTGGAGCACAGGTCTTCAGTACTATTGCCGGAATGTTGTCAGGGCCCATAGCCTTTGCAGTATCCAGTGCCTTCAGTCATTTCTTGTTATCACGTGCAGTGAATCGAATTGGCTGAAGACTGGCATCTGTGATGCTGGGGACTTCAGGAGGAGGCCGAGATGGATCATCAACTCGGCACTTCTGGCTGAAGATTGTTGCAAATGTTTGAGCCTTCTCTTTAGCACTGATGTGCTGGGCACCCCATCATTGAGGATGGGGATATTTGTGGAGCCACCTCCTCCAGTTAGTTGTTTAATTGTCCACCACCATTCACGGCTGGATGTGGCAGGACTGCAGAGCTTAGATCTGATCTGTTTGTGGGATTGCTTTGCTCTGTCTATCGCTTGCTGCTTACACAGTTTAACATGCAAGTAGTCCTAGGTTGTAGCTTCACAGGTTGACACCTCATTTTGAGGTATGCTTGGTGCTGCTCCTGGCATGCCCTCCTGCACTCTTCATTGAACCAGGGTTGGTCTCCTGGATTGATGGTAATGGTAGAGTGGGGGATATGCTGGGCCATGATGTTGCAGATTGTGGTTGAGTACAATTCTGCTGCTGCTGATGGCCCACAGTGCCTCATGGATGCCCAGTTTTGCATTATTAGATCTGTTCGAAATCTATCCCATTTAGCAAGTTAGTGCCACACAACACAATGGACGGTATCCTCAATGTGAAGGCAGGACTTCGTCTTCACAAGAACTGTGCGGTGGTCACTCCTACCAACACTGTCATGGACTGATGCATCTGCGGCAGGCAGATTAATGAGGACGAGGTCAAGTAGACTTTTCCCTCTTGTTGGTTCCCTCACCACCTGCTGCAGATCCAGTCCAGCAGCGATATTCTTTAGGACTCGGCCAGCTCGGTCAGTACTGTTGCTACCGAGTCACTCTTGGTGATGGACATTGGAACCGCCCCAGCCAGAGTACATTCTTTGCCCTTGCCACCCTCAGTGCTTCTTCCAGTTGGCGTTCAACGTGGAGAAGCACTGATTCATCAGCTGAGGGAGGGCGGTAGGTGGTAATCAGCAGGAGGTTTCCTTGCCCATGTTTGACCTGATGTCATGAGTTTTTGTGGGGTCTGGAATTGATGTTGAGGACTCCCAGCGCAACTCCCTCCCGACTGTATACCACTGTACCGCTACCTCTGGTGGGTCTGTCCTGCTGGTGGGACAGGACATACCCGGGGATGGTGATGGCAGTGTCTGGGACATTGTCTGTAAAGTATGATTCTGTGAGTATGACTATGTCAGGCTGTTGCTTGACTAGTCTGTGGGACAACGCTCTCAATTTTGGCACAAGCCCCCAGGAGGACTTTGCAGGGTCAACAGGGCTGGGGTTTGCCCTCGTCATTTCTGGTGTCTAGGTTGATGCATACAAACGTACGAATGGCTGATCTGATTGTAATCTCAACTCCACATTCCCACTTGCCCACAATAACTTTCACCCCCTTGCTTATCAAGAATCTATCTACCTCTGCCTGAAAAATATTCAAAGACTCTGCTTCCAACGCCTTTTGAAGATAATTCCAAAGACTCACGACCCTTTGAGGGGAAAAAAATTCTCATCTCTGTCTTAAATGGCCGACCCCTTATTTTTAAATAGTGACCCCTAGTTCTAGATTCTCCCACAAGAAGAAACATCCTTTCCACATCCACCCTGTTAAGACCCCTCAGGATCTTATATGTTTCAATCAAATCACCTCTTACTCTTCTAAATTCCAGGGGATACAAGTCTAACCTGTCCAATCTTTCCTCATAAGACAACCCACCCATTCCAGGTATTAGTCTAGTAAACCTTCTCTGAACCATCTCCAATGCATTTACATCCTTCCTTAAGTAAGGAGACCAGCACTGTACACAGTATTCCAGATGTGGTCTCACCAATGCTGTGTATAACTGAAGCATAACCTCCCTACATTCGTATTCAATTCCCCTCGCAATAAATAATAACATTCTATTAGCTTTCCTAATGACGTGTTGTACCTGCATACTAACCTTTTGTGATTCATGCACTAGGACACCCAGATCCCTCTGCATCTCGGAGCTCCGCAATTTCTCACCATTTAGATAATCTTTTTTTATTCTTCCTGCCAAAATGGACAGTTTCACATTATATTATATTTCACATTATATATATTATATTTGGACAATTTCACACTTTCTCACATTATACTTCATTTTCCAGATTTTTGCTCGCTCACTTAACCTATCTCCCTTTGTAGTTTCCTTATGTCCGCTTCACAAGCTACTTTCCTACCTATCTTTGTGTCATCAGCAAATTCAGCAACCATACCTTCAGTCCCTTCATCTAAGTCATTTATATAAATTGTAAAAAGTTGAGGCCCCGACACAGATCTCTGTGGCACACCACTCGTTGCATCTTGCCAACCAGGAGATGACCCATTTATGCCTACTCTGTTTCCTGTTAGCTAGCCAATCTTCTATCCATGTCAATATGTTACCCCCTACACCATGAGCTTTTATTTTCCGCAATCACCTTTGATGTGGCACCTTATCAAATGCCTTCTGGAAATCTAAGTACAATACATCCATCAGTTCCCCTTTATCCACAGCACACTTAACTCCCTCAAAGAACTCCAATAAATTGGTTAAACATGATTTCCCTTTCACAAAACCATGTTGACTCTGTTTGATTACCTTGAATTTTTCTAAATGCCCTGTTATAACGCCTTTAATAATAGCTTCTAACATTTTCCCCAAGACTGATGTTAAGCTAACTGGCCTGTAGTTTCCTGCTTTCTGACTCCCTCTCTTTTTGAATAAAGGAGTTACATTTGCTATTTTCCAATCTAATGGAACCTTCCCTGAATCTAGGGAATTTTGGAAAATCAAAACCAACGCATCAACTATCTCACGAGCCACTTCTTTTAAGACCCTAGGATGAAGTTTATCAGGACCCGGGGGCTTGTCAGCCCGCATTTCCAACAAGTTGCTCAGTGGACAGGTGGTCTGTCCTGTTTCATTCCTTTTCATAGACTTTTTGTCGTGGTTTGTTACAACTCAGTCACTTGCCAGACCATTTCAGAGGGCAGTTAAAAGTTAACCACATTGCTGTGGGTCTGGAGTCACATGTAGGCCAGACCAGGTAAGGACAGCAGATTTCATTCCCTAAAGGACATTAGTGAACAAGGTGGGTTTTTCCAACAATCGACAATGGTTTCATAGTCAACACTAGAATAGCTTTTAACTCCCGATTTACTTTTTTTTTTTAAATATACAAATTTAATTCAAATTTCACCATCTGCCATGGTGGGATTCAAACCCATGTCCCCCAGAGCATTAGCCTGGGGGTCAGGGTTACTTGTCTAGTGACATTTCCACTACACCACCACCTTACTGGAAACTTTGCTAAAAGGTCAATATTAACTTTGTTTCTCTCCACTATTGCTGAGTATTTCCAGTATTTTCTGTTTTTATCACTGTTCATTTTGCATTGAACTGATCTTTTGGGACTAGTCCTAATTAGGCCAATAGTCCTGTCCCAGTACAGTTAGTGCAGATCAATCCCTACCCTCATGTACTTCATTGACTGGGAAGCACTTTACGAATGTCCTGAGGTGGTGAAAGTTGCTATCGAAATGCAGACCTTTCCTTCCTTTTGCCTGATCTCCCGTCTCCTTTTCAGACTCTGTGTAGTTGATGAAACATTGACTTCCAACTTCTCGCATTCCAGCATCAGTTACGACAGAACCTACGATGAGATGTTGGTCAGTGAGCATTGGGTCTGTGCATGGGTGCAGGGTGTTGGACGTGGGCAAATGCTAGTTGTGGGTGGACTATTGCTGTGGCTCTGGATTGTGGCTCTCTTCTCAATGTGGGGGGAGGGGGAAGATGTGGGGGGGGGGGATGTGGGGGGGGAGGGGGGAAGATGCGAGGGGCAGGATGTGGGGGGGGGGTTGGTGGGGAAGATGCGAGGGGCAGGATGTGGGGGGGTGGTTGGTGGGGAAGAGAGATGCGAGGGGCAGGATGTGGGGGGGGTGGTTGGTGGGGAAGAGAGATGCGAGGGGCAGGATGTGGGGGGGGTGGTTGGTGGGGAAGAGAGATGCGAGGGGCAGGATGTGGGGGGGGTGGTTGGTGGGGAAGAGAGATGCGAGGGGCAGGATGTGGGGGGGGGGGGGTTGGTGGGGAAGAGAGATGCGAGGGGCAGGATGTGGGGGGGGGGGGGTTGGTGGGGAAGAGAGATGCGAGGGGCAGGATGTGGGGGGGTGGGGTTGGTGGGGAAGAGAGATGCGAGGGGCAGGATGGGGGTGGGGTGGGGGGGAGAAAGAGAGAGATGAGGCCAGAGTGGAATTGTGGGTGACTAGCAATGCTGATGCAAAGGGAGGTTCTGGAGGCTCTCGGGGTTCATTGACACCTCTGTCCTGTTGCAGAATATGAATTTGTCGGCAGTGAAACCAATAAAGCCAAAGAATCGGAACAAGAGGGTAAGAAACTGGCGAGTGGATCTTGCTCTGCTTTTTCATGGGTTGGGGAGACTGAGACAGGCCACTCACCCTGGGATCTTCCTCTGTCTCTTCCAGTGTTCCCGTCGTATCCTGGTTGATTGTCCTCCAGTTGTTGCCAGGAGGTCCCGCTCACTCTCCTTTGACCAGACCCTGGACCGTGTGGGCTCCACACCTGGAAGTGTAAGTGGTCTGCCCTGGGTGACCATTGGGACTGGATGTGGTCTGAGACCTGGATATTCAGTGGCAGTGTTTGGGGAGAGGGGGTGGTTGTGTGTTGCACGGTGTAAATGTCAAGGCAAGTAATGTTTTGTCACATGAGAATTTTTCTGTAGATAAAGCTGTAGTCTTAGTGATCTGCAATGGATGTCCTGACACCAGGTACCAGTCACCATTCAGTGGATATCTCCATCTGAGTCAAAATATTGGGGGTTCAAACCCCACTCGAGACCTCATCCCGTAATCCAGCCTGACACTCCCAGTGCAGTATTGAGGGAGTGCTGCACTGTTGGAGGTGCTGTATTTATCATAAATCATAGAATGGTTACAGCACGAAGAAGGCCATTCGGCCTGTCACGACCAAACTGGATCTCTAAGCTACTCAGCTAGACCCACTCCCCACCTTTTCCCTCTGGCCCTGCAAATCTTTCCTCTTCAGATAATTATCCAATTCCCTTTTGAAAGACATTTGAATCTGCCTCCATAATGCTCACAGTGCATTCCACATCTTAACCACTTGCTGCGTTTATAAAAAATAAAAAAAAATTTCCTCGTGTTACCTTTGGTTCTTTTACCATTTGCCCTAAATCGGTGTCCTCAGTTCGAGACCTTGTTACTGATGGGAACAGTTTCTCTCCATCTACTCTGTCCAGACCCTCGTGATTTTGAACACCTCTATCAAATCCCCTCTTAATCTTCTCTCCAAGGAGAGCAGCCCCAGCTTCTCCAATCTATCCACGTAACTGAAGTTCCTCATCCCTGGAACCATTCTTATAAATCTTTCTGCACCCACTCCAATGCCTTCACGCCCTTCCTAATGTGTGGTGCCCAGAATTGGACACAGTACTCCAGCTGAGGCTGAACCAGTGTTTTAGTTTAGAGATACAGCACTGGAACAGGCCCTTCGGCCCACCGAGTCTGTGCCGACCATCAACCACCCATTTATACTAATCCTACACTAATCCCATATTCCTATCACATCCCCACCCGTCCCTATATTTCCCTACCACCTACCTATACCAGGGGCAATTTATAATGGCCAATTTACCTATCAACCTGCAAGTCTTTGGCTGTGGGAGGAAACCGGAGCACCCGGAGGAAACCCACGCAGACACAGGGAGAACTTGCAAACTCCACACAGGCAGTACCCAGAATTGAACCCGGGTCGCTGGAGCTGTGAGGCTGCGGTGCTAACCACTGTGTCGCCCATGTTTTATAACATTTCATTATGACTTCTGTATTCTTCTACTCTATATGCTTCTATTTATAAAGCCCAGGATTCTGTAGGCCTTAACAGCTTTCTCAACCTGCCGCCTTCAATGATTTGTGCACATACACCCCCAGGTCCCTCTGCTCCTGCACCCCCTTTACAATTGTATCCTTTATTTTACATCATCTCATTCTTCCTACCAAAATGTATCGTGTCGCACTTCTCTGCATTAAATTTAATGCAGCCGTGTGTTGCCCATTTCACCAGCCTGTCCTCTTGAAATCCGTTACCATCCTCCTCACAGTTCACAATAGTTCCATGTTTTGTGACGTCTGTAAATATTGAAATTGTGCCCTGCACACCCATGTCTAGTCATTTAATATAGATCAAGAAAAGCAAGCAACACTTGGGGAACCCCACTATATACCTTCCTCCAGCCTGAAACAACCATTCACCACTACTCTTTCCTGTCACTCAGCTAACTTCGTATCCATGGCGCCACTGTCCCCTTTTATTCCATGGGCTTTGACTTTGCTGACAAGACTCTTATGTGACACTTCATCACATGACTTTTGAAAGTCCATGTACACCACATCAACTACATTACCCTCATCAGCCCCCTCTCTCAAAACTCAAATTAGTTGAACATGATTTAATAAATCCATGCTGGTTTTCCTTAATGAATCCACAATTGTCTAAGTGACTGTTAATTTTGTCCCAGATTATTGTTTCTAAACACTCTCCCACCACTGAGGTTAAACTGACTGGTCTGTAGTTGCTGGGATTGCCCTTACACTGTTTTTTGAACAAGGATGTAACATTTGCAATTTTCCAGTCCTCTGGCACCACCCCTGTTTCTAAGGAGCATTGGAAGATTATAACCAGTGTCTCCACAATTTCCACACTTATTTCTCTCAGCATCCTTGGATACATTTCATCCAATCCAGATGATTTATCAACTTTAAGTACAGCCAACCTTTCTAATACCTCCTCTTTTTATCAATTTTATCCCATCCGGTATCTGAATCACCTCCTCTTTCACAGACGGCGGCATCTTCCTTGGTAAAGACAGGTGCAAAGAATTCACTTAGTACCTCAGCCATGCCCCCTGCCTCCATGCACAAATCCTCTTTTTGGTCCCTAATTGGCCCCACTCCTTGTTAATCACCTTTTTACCATTTATATGCCTATAGAAGACTTTTGAATTTCCCTCTGTTAGCTGCCAGTCTTTTCTCTGTCTCGCTTTGCTTCTCATTTATCTTTTCATTTCCCATCTGAACTCTATACTCAGCCTGGTTCTCACTTGAATTATCAACCAACATCTGTCATATGCAAACTTTTTCTGCTTCATCTTACTCTCTAGCTCTGTCGTCATGCAGGGAGCTCTGGATTTTGTTGCCTTACCTTTCTCCCCCTTGTGGGAATGTACCTTGACTCTGTAAACCATTCCTACTTTAAAGGGAGCCCACTGCTATGTTACATATGCCGGCCAATCTTTGATTCCAATTTATCTGGACCAGAGAATCTCACCCCATTGAAATTGGCCTTCCCCCAATCAATTACTTTTACTCTGGCTTTCTCTGTTCTTTGCCATAGTTAATCTAAACCTTATGATACTAAGATCACTGCACCTGTAATGCTCCCGCACTGAGACCCTGCTCCCGCACTCTTCCTCATTGGACTGGAAACAGTGATGTAAAAATTATGCTGAACACACTTCAGAATCTCTTGCCTCTCTGTCCTTTTACACTCTTACTATCCCAGTCCATATTCAGATATTTCAAGTCCCCCATTATAACTACTCTATTGTTTTTGCACCTATCGGTAATTTCCTTGCAAATGTTTCTTCTATATCTTTCCCAATAGTTACAGACCAATAGAATTTTGGATGAGACGTTAAGGCAAGGCCACATCTACCTTCTTGGGTGTTTAGTTTAGTTTAGAGATACAGCACTGAAACAGGCCCTTCGGCCCACCGAGTCTGTGCTGACCATCAACCACCCATTTATACTCCTCCTACGCTAATCCCATATTCCTACTACATCCCCACCTGTCCCTGTATTTCCCTACCACCTACCTATACTAGTGACAATTTATAATGGCCAATTTACCTATCAACCTGCAAGTCTTTTGGCTTGTGGGAGGAAACCGGAGCACCCGGAGAAAACCCACGCAGACACAGGGAGAACTTGCAAACTCCACACAGGCAGTACCCAGAATTGAACCCGGGTTACTGGAGCTGTGAGGCTGCAATGCTAACCACTGCGCCACTGTGGATGTAAAAGATCCCATGGTACTATTTAAACAGGAGGGGATTCTTGGCTTTCCTGGCCGATTATTTTTCTCTCAACCAACATCTCTAATCAGTCCCTAATCCAGAATTTAAACTGACTTGGCCAGAGGTATGGGAGCCAGGAGGAATTATCAGGAATACCAAGGTGCACACAATACTGATACTACTAGAGTAGAGAATAGTAAGTTATTACGTGGGATCAAGTCTGAATCAGGGTTAATGTGTATGTCTGTGAATGCACAGAGTGTGGTTAATAAGACTGGTGAGGTACAGATTGCCATGTGGAAATATGATGTGACTATAACAGAGACCTGGCTCAAAGAAGGGCAGGACTGGGTGTTAAATATTCCTGGATACAAGGTATTCAGGAAAGATAAGAAAGGGGAAAAAAAGGAGGGATGGTGGTAATAATTAAGGAGAGCATTGCAGTGCTGGAGAGAAAGGATGTCCCAGAGGGGTCGAGGACAGAATCAATTTGGCTCGAGCTAAGGAACAAAAAAAGGTGTAGTTACATTGCTCGGTGTTGTCTATAGACCACCAGTTAGTGAAGGATGTGGAGGAACAAATTTGCAAGGAAATTATAGTGTCGTTATAATGGGGAAACTTTAAATATCCAAACATAGAGTGGGATAGTAGTAGTGTAAATGGCAGTGAGGGGAAAGAGTTCCCAGAAAGTGTTCAGGAAAATTTTCAGTAGTATGCTTCTGGTCCAATGACCTGGTTCTTGGGAATGAGGTGGGCCAAGGGGATCAAATATCAGAAGGAGAGCATTTAGGGGATAGTGATCATTGTATCATAAAGTTTAGACTGACTATGGAAAAGAACAAAGAACAATCTGGAGTAAGAATAATTAACTGGGGAAAAACTACTTCAATGGGGTAAGAACAGAGTTGGGGCAAATAAATTGGAGTCAAAGGTTGGTAGGAAAACAGTAGCTGCACCGTCAAGGTATGTTCCCTCGAAGGGGAAAGATAGAGCAAACAAATCCAGAGCTCCCTGGATGACTAAAAAGGTAGTGATTTAAGATAAAGAAGAGAGTGTGTTTGATAGATACCAGGTATAAAATACTATTGAGAACCAGGCTGAATATAGAAGGTCCAGAAGGGAAGTGAAAAAGCAAATAAGGGAAGCAGAGAGCGAGCATGAAAAGAGACTGGTTCCAGGAGTGAGGAACTTCAGTCATGATAGATTGGAAAAGTTGGGACTGTTTCCTTGGAGAAGGCTAAGATGTGATTTGATAGAGGTATTCAAAATCCTGAGGGGTCTGGACAGAGTAGATAGAGAGAAACTGTTCCCACTCATGAAAGGATCGAGAACGAGAGGGCACAGATTTAAAGTAATGGGTCGGTGAAGCTAAAGTGACATGAGGAAAAACGTTTTCACACAGCGAATGGTTAAGGTCTGGAATGCACTGCCTGAGAACGTGGTGGAGGCAGGTTCAATTGAAGCATTCAAAAGGGAATGAGACCTTTTTTATATGAAAAGGAAGAATGTGCAGGGTTACGGGGAGAAGGCAGGGGAATGGAACTGAGGGAATTGCTCTTTCAGAGAGCCAGTGTGGACACGATGGGCCGAATGGCCTCCTTCTGCACTGAAATGATTCTGTGATTATCACATTGTTTATGGGGAGTTTGCTGTGTGCATATTGGCTTCTGCATTTCTTGCATTACAAGTGACTAAATTTCAAAAGTACTTCATTAGCTGTAAATACTTTGGGTATCCTGAGGTGATGAACAGAGTATGCAT
The DNA here is from genome assembly GCF_036365525.1 of Heterodontus francisci. Lineage (NCBI taxonomy): Eukaryota > Metazoa > Chordata > Chondrichthyes > Heterodontiformes > Heterodontidae > Heterodontus > Heterodontus francisci. The sequence continues at coordinate 3,796,152 of NC_090377.1, forward strand.
TAATGTGTCCTTTTCTGATTGGCGGGATGTGATGTGTGGAGTCCCGCAGGGGTCTGTGCTGGGGCCTCAACTTTTTACAATTTATATCAATGACTTAGATGAGGGGAGTGATGGCATGGTAGCTACATTTGCAGATGACACAAAGATAGGTAAGAAAGTATGTTGTGAAGAGGACATAAGGAGGTTGCAGATCGATGCAGGTTGAGTGAGTGGGCAAAAATCTGGTAGATGGAGTATAATGTGGGAAAATGTGAAGTTGTTCACTTTGGCAGGAAGAATTAAAAAGCAGAGTATTACTTAAACGGAGAACGACTGCAGAATTCCGAGGTGCAGAGGGATCTAGGTGTTCTAGTGCAGGAGTTACAAAAAGTTAGTATTCAGGTACAGCAAGTAATAAAAAAGACTAATGGAATACTATCCTTTATTAAGAGAGGAATTGAAAATAAAAGTAAGGATGTTATGCTTCAGTTATACAGGGCATTGGTGAGACCACATCTCAAATACTGTGTACAGTTTTGGTCCCCTTATTTAAGGAAGGATGTAAATGCATTGGAGGTGGTTCAGAGGAGGTTTACTAGATTGATACCGGAATGAGCGGGTTGTCTTATGAGGAAAGGCTGGACAGACTGGGCTTGTTTTCACTGGAGTTTAGAAGAGTGAGGGGAGACTTGTTTGAAGTTTATAAGATCCTGAACGGTCTTGACAAGATGGATGTGGAAAGGATGTTTCCTCTTATGGGTGAGTCCAGAACTAGGGGGCACTGTTTTAAAATTAGGGGTCGCCCTTTTAGGACGGAGATGAGGAGAATTTTTTTTTTTTTGTGGGTTGTGCGACTTTGGAACTCTCTGCCTCAGAAGGTGGTGGAGGCGGGGTCATTGAATAATTCTAAGGCGGAGGTAGATAGATTCTTGTTAGGAAAGTGAATCAAAGGTTATCGGGAGTAGATGGGAATGTGGATTTCGAAACACACAGATCAGCCATGATCTTATTGAATGGCGGAGCAGGTTAGAGGGGCCGAATGGCCTACATCTGCTCCTAATTTGTATGTTCATATGAAAGACGCTATAGAAATGCAAGTCGATCTATTTTTCCAGGGCAGTGACACAACAGACAGTAAAACAGGGAGCGAATGGGAGGTTCGCACTGGGTCCCCGAGGGAACTGACTCGACGTCGGCGCTCTGACTGGAACCGGCGACTCCCTTTGGCAGGTTTGTGGTTGGGGGAGGGGTTGGGGGAGGGGGTTTGTGGGACTGCAGGGTGGATGAGCAAACTGACCATGACATCGTGATACAGGAAGCCATTCAAGTGGGGGGAGTAAATAGATTAGTAATTAGGAATGTAGTGGTAGTAGGGGACAGTATAGTTAGGGATTGACACCGTTCTCTACAGCTGAGAGTGAGAATCCAGACGGCTGTGTTGCCTGCCTGGTGCCAGGGTTCAGAACATCTGCTCGGGGCTGGAGTGGAATTTGCAGTGGGAGGGGGGAGGATCCAGTCGTCTTGGTCCATGTAGGTGCCAGTGACATAGGCAGGACTAGGAAAGAGGTTCTGTGTAGGGGATATGAGCAGCTCGGGGCTAAATTTAAAAAGTAGAACATAGAACATAGAACAGTACAGCACAGTACAGGCCCTTCGGCCCACGATGTTGTGCCGAACCTTTATCCTACTCTAAGATCAAACTAACTACCTACCCTTCATTCTACTATCATCCATGTACCTATCCAAGAGTCGCTTAAATGTCCCTAATGTATCTGCTTCTACTACCACCGCTGGCAGTGCATTCCACGCACCCACCACTCTCTGAGTAAAGAACCTACCTCCGACATCTCCCCGAAACCTTCCTCCAATCACCTTAAAATTATGCCCCCTGGTGACAGCCCTTTCCACCCTGGGAAAAAGTCTCTGACTATTCACTCTATCTATGCCTCTCATCATCTTGTACCCCTCTATCAAGTCACCTCTCATCCTTCTTCGCTCCAATGAGAAAAGCCCTAGCTCCCTCAATCTTTCTTCATAGGACATGCCCTCCAGTCCAGGCAGCATCCTGGTAAATCTCCTCTGCACCCTCTCTAAAGCTTCCACATCCTTCCTATAATGAGGCGACCAGAACTGAACACAATATTCCAAGTGTGGTCTAACCAGGGCTTTATAGAGCTGCAGCATAACCTCGCGGCTCTTAAACTCAATCCCCCTGTTAATGAAAGCCAACACACCATACGCCTTCTTAACAACCCTATCAACTTGGGTGGCAACTTTGAGGGATCTATGGACATGGACCCCAAGATCCCTCTGTTCTTCCACACTACCAAGAATCCTGTCTTTAAGCCTGTATTCTGCATTCAAATTCGACCTTCCAAAATGAATCACTTCACACTTTTCCAGGTTGAACTCCATCTGCCACTTCTCAGCCCAGCTCTGCATCCTGTCAATGTCCCGTTGCAACCTACAACAGCCCTTCACACTATCCACAACTCCAGCAACCTTCGTGTCATCGGCAAACTTGCTAACCCAGCCTTCCACTTCCTCATCCAAGTCATTTATAAAAATCACAAAGAGCAGAGGTCCCAGAACAGATCCTTGTGGAACACCACTGGTCACCGAGCTCCATGCTGAATACTTTCCATCTACTACCACCCTCTGTCTTCTATGGGCCAGCCAATTCTGTATCCAGACAGCCAACTTTCCCTGTATCCCATGCCTCCTTACTTTCTGAATGAGTCTACCATGGGGAACCTTATCAAATGCCTTGCTAAAATCCATATACACCACATCCACTGCTCTTCCTTCATCAATGTGCATTGTCACATCCTCAAAGAATTCAGTAAGGCATGACCTGCCCCTCACAAAGCCATGCTGACTATCTCTAATCAAACTATGCTTTTCCAAATAATCATAAATCCTGTCTCTCAGAATCCTCTCCAATAATTTGCCCACCACCGACGTAAGACTGACTGGTCTATAATTCCCAGGGTTAACCCTATTCCCTTTCTTGAACAAGGGAATAACATTTGCCACCCTCCAATCATCTGGTACTACTCCAGTGGACAGTGAGGATGCAAAGATCATCGCCAAAGGCGCAGCAATCTCTTTCCTCGCTTCCCGTAATATCCTTGGGTATATCCCGTCTGGCCCCGGGGACTTATCTATCTTCATGTCTTTCAAAATTTCCAGCACATCCTCCTTCTTAACATCGACCTGTTCGAGCATATCAGCCTGTTTCACTCTGTCCTCACAAACGACAAGGTCCCTCTCACTAGTGAATACTGAAGCAAAGTATTCATTAAGGACCTCCCCTACCTCCCTCCGACTCCAGGCACAAGTTCCCTCCACTATCCCTGATCGGCCCTACCCTCACTCTGGCCATCCTCTTGTTCCTCACAAGTGTAGAACGCCTTGGGATTTTCCTTAATCCTACCCGCCAAGACTTTTTCATGTCCCCTTCCATCTCTCCTAAGTCCATTCTTCAGTTCCTTCCTGGCTACCTTGTAACCCTCTAGAGCCCTGTCTGATCTTTGCTTCCTCAACCTTAAGTAAGCTTCCTTCTTCCTCTTGACTAGCTGCTCCACATCTCTTGTCATCCAAGGTTCCATCACCCTACCATCCCTTCCTTGCCTCATCGGGACAAACCTATCCAGCAGTCGCAGCAAGTGCTCCCTAAACAACCTTCACATTTTTGTCGTGCATTTCCCTGAGAACATCTGTTCCTAATTTAAGCTCCCCAATTCCTGCCTAATAGCATTGTAATTCCCCCTCCCCCAATTAATGATTTTCCCATCCCGTCTGCTCCTGTCCCTCTCCATGACTATAGTAAAGGTCAGGGAGTTGTGATCACTATCACCGAAATGCTCTCCCACCGAAAGATCTGCCACCTGGCCTGGTTCGTTGCCAAGCACCAAATCCAACATAGCCTCCCCTCTAGTCGGCCTATCTACATATTGAGTCAGGAAACCTTCCTGGACGCACCTGACAAAATCTGCTCCATCCAAACTATTTGCACTAAGGAGGTTCGAATCAATATTAGGGAAGTTGAAGTCACCCATGACAACAACCCTGTTACTTCTGCACCTTTCCAAAATCTGCCTCCCAATCTGTTCCTCCGTATCTCTGTTGCTATTGGGGGGTCTATAGAAAACTCCCAACAAAGTGACTGCTCCTTTCTTGTTTCTGACTTCCACCCATACTGACTCAGTAGACAAACCCTCCTCGACGACCTCCCTTTCTGCAGCTGTGATACTATCCCTGATTAGCAATGCCACTCCCCCACCTCTTTTACCTCCCTCCCTATTCCTTTTGAAACATCTAAACCCCGGAACATCCAACATCCATTCCTGCCCCTGTGATATCCAAGTCTCCGTAATGGCCACAACATCGTAGCTCCAAGTACTGATCCATGCTCTAAGTTCATCACCCTTATTCCTGACACTTCTTGCATTAAAATAGACACACTTCAACCCATCATACTGGCTGCAACTTTGCCCTGTCAACTGTCTAACCTTCCTCACAGACTCTCTGCACTTTGTGTCTGCCTTTCCAACAGCTACCCCATCCACCGATCTGTAGCTCCGGTTCCCATCCCCCTGCCAAACTAGTTTAAACCCTCCCAAAGAGCTCTAGCAAACCTCCCGCCCAGGATATTGGTGCCCCTCCAGTTCAGATGCAACCCGTCCTTCTTGTACAGGTCCCACCTTCCCCAGAAGGTATCCAAATGATCCACATATCTGAAGCCCTCCCTCCTACACCAGCTCTGTAGCCACATGTTCAGCTGCACTCACTCTCTGTTTCTAGCCTCACTAGCACGTGGCACCGGTAACAATCCTGAGATTACTATCCTGCTCGTCCTGCCTTTTAGCTTCCAACCTAACTCCCGATATTCGCTTTTCAGGTCCTCATCCCTTTTCCTAGCTATGTCATTGGTACCGATGTGTACCACGACTTCTTGCTGCTCCCCCTCCCCCTTAAGAACAACAAATCTCTGCGTCATTACCTAAGCCACGAGCAAATTGGCGTACGGTAAATAAGATTAGTGTTAATGTGTGGTTCAAAGATTGGTGTGGGAGAAATGGGTTTCGATTCATGGGGCACTGGCACCAGTACTGGGGAAAGTGGGAGCTGTACTGTTGGGACGGTCTATACCTGAACCGTGCTGGGACCAGTGTTCTGGTGCGTCGTATAATTAGGACAGTAGAGAGGGCTTTAAACTAAATAGTGAGGGTGAGGCATCCAGTGAGGGAAGATGTGATTTAAAGAGAGGAGAAGGCAAGAGAGCACGATAGCAATAAGGATAATGATAATCAGAGTGTGACAGGAAGGGACAGAGCGTACAAACTCGAGTGAGCCAGCAGATAAGACTAGAGGTTGTGAACTAAGAGTGGGGGAGGGCTCGTGAGAGGTGAGATTTAGAAATCCAAAGAGAAAGGCCAAGGCATCGGAACAGTGTAGCATTGTGGGTAAAGACAGGCAGAATGAGACAGGAAGGAACAGAGAGTTTAACAGAAATTGTACATTGGCAAATAAGGTCATTGAAGGGAATAGAAGTAAAGAAATAAATTAAAGGTTCTTTATCTGAATGCACGAAACATCTGCAATAATATAGATGATCTAGTGGCACAAATAGTGATACATGATTTAGATCTAATCATCATTACAGAGACATGGTTACATGGTGATCAATGTTGTGAAATAAATATTCCAGGGTCCACAATATTTCGGAAAGACAGACAGAATAGCAAAGGAGGAGGGGTAGCACTGATGATAAAGGATGACATAAAGACATTAGTGAGAAAGGATCTGACTGCAGAAGATCATGAAGTAAAATCAGTTTGGATGGAAATAAGGAATAGCAAGAATCAGAAAACACTGGTGGGAGTAGTTTATAGGCCCCTAACAGTAGTTATACTGTTGAACAGAGCATTAAACAAGAAATTATTGGACATTGTAACAAAGACAATGTAATAATTGTGGGGGAGTTTAATCTTCATATAGACTGGGATAATAAAATTGGAAAGAGTGGTCTTGAAGATGAGTTTGTAGAATGTTTTCGGGATAGTTTTTTGGAGCAATACATTGTGGAGCGATAGTATTGTTTAATGAAGCAGGGCTAATAAGTAATGTCATAAAAGATCCACTGGGAAATAGTGATCATAATTCCATTAAATTCCATGTTAAGTTTGAAAGTGACATGCTGTAATTACAAACAAGAATCTTAAAGCCAATTGCATAGGCATGACAGGAGAACTGGCTAAGGTAAATTGGGTAAATAGACCAAAAGGTATGATGGTAAATGAACAGTGGGAAACCTTTAAAGAAACAGTTCAAAATGTTCAACATTCCACTGAAAAACAAACTCAGCCAGAAAGACCCATCCGTGTCTCACTCAGCAAGTGAAGGATAGTATTCGATTTAAAAGAAAAGGCTTACAACATTGTACAAAATAATTGCAAGTCTGAGGATTGGGGGTGTTTTAAAAACCAGCAAAGAGCAACCAAACATTTGATAAAGAAAAAAATAGAATGAGTGTAAACTAATCAGTAATATAAAAACAGATTATAAGAGCTTTTATAGATAATCAAAAGGAAGAGAGTAGCTAAAGGAGAAATTATCATGGGGAATGAGGAAATGGCAGAGGCATTGAACAAATATTTTGTCTGTCTTCACAGAAGATACAATTTCCATACCAGAAGTACATGGTAACCTAGGGGCTAAAAAGAGTGAGGAAATTAAGGAAATTCATATCAGCTGAGAAAAAGTATTGGAGAAACTTGAGGGACTAAAATCTGACAAATCCCCAGGATCTGATGGCCTACATCCTAGGGTTCTAAAAGAGATAGCTGCAGAGATAGTGGATGCGCTGGCTATGATTTTCCAAAATTTCTTAGATTCAGGAATGTTACACCACTTTTCAAGAAAGGAGGGAAAGAGAAAATGAGCAACTACAGGTGAGTTAGTCTAACATCAGTCATTGGGAAAATGCTGGCATCTCTAATTAAGGAAGTCTTAGCAATACACTTAGAAAAACACAGTATGATTAGAACAAGTCAGCATGGTTTTACTAAAGGGAAATCCTGTTTGACAAATAGAGTTTTTTGAGGATGTAACTAGTCGGGAAGATAAAGGAGAACCAGTAGATGTAGTATACCTGGATTTCCAAAAGGCATTCGATAAGGTGCCTCATAAAAGATTAATAGGTAAGATAAGGGCTCATGGAATTGGGGGTAATATATTAGCGTGGATAGAGGATTGGTTAACAGACAGGAAGCAACAAGTGGGCATAAATGGGGCATTTTCAAGTTGGCAGGCAGTAAATAGTGGAGTGCCACAAGGATCAGTGCTGGGGTCTCAGCTAGTTACACTCTATATTAATGACTTGGATGAAGAGACAGGCATGTATCTAAATTTACTGATGATAGAGGTAGGTGGAAAGGTAAGCTGAAGGGAAGACACAACATTATTTTAAAAGTGTTCAACTTGTAAGTGTTGCTGTTCAGAGACTTGGATGTGTTTGTACAATGAACGCAGAAAATTAACGTGCAGGTACAACCAGCACTTAGGAAGGCAAATGACATGTTGGCCTTTATTGCAAGGGGATTGGAGTACAGGAACGAGGAAGTATTGCTACAATTGTATAGGCTTTTGATGAGACCACATCTGGAATACTGTGTGCAGTTTTGGTCTCCATTTAAGAGAATATACTTGCATTGGAGGCAGTGCAGTGAAGGTTCACTATATTGGTCCCTGGGATGAGGGGGTTCTCTGAGAGGCTGAGTAAATTGGGAGTGTATTCTCTGGAGTTTAGAAGAATGTGAGGTGATCTCATTGAAATATATACAATTCTAAAGGGACTGGATAGAGTAGATGGAGATTATTTCCACTGGTTGGGGAATCTAAAATACACGACCTCAGTTTCAGGATAAGGGGATGATCATTTAGGACTGAGATGAGGAGAAATTTCTTCACTCAAAGGGTGGTGACTCTTCGGAATTCTCTACCCCAGAGGGTTCTGACTGCTCCATTGTTGAATACATTTAAGGCTGAGATAGACAGATATTTGGTCTTGGGGAATCAGGGATATGGCAAGTGGGTGGGAAAGTGGAGTTGAATCCGAAGATCAGCTGTGATAGTATTGAATGGCAGAGCATACTCGATGGGCCGAATGGTCTACTCCTGCTCCTATTTCTTGCGTTCTTGTGAACTGCAAACTCATACCCATTCCTGTTCACCATCTGCCCTGTGCTCACTGACCTTCATTGACTCCCAGTCCGGCAACACCTCGTTTTTTAAAAAAATTCTAATCCTTGTTTTCACTCCCTCCATTGCCTCCTCCTTCCCTCTGTAACCACCTCCAGGCCCACAACCCTCAGATTTCTGCACTTACCATCTGCCAGTCAAGGATGCACTTAAAAACATCCTGTGGGTCCTTTTGTCTTTAAATGGAATTCCACCATTTTCCACCCCGCCAACCTTCTCTCCTGAATAAATGAACCTGTCTTAAACCTGCTGGATAGTCCCCTCCCCTCAGAAGATGAATTGTAATAAAACTTGAAGATTAATGCCTTTAAAATCACAACTTGCAGACAAAGCCTTAATTTGTAACCTGAGCCTGAGGACCTGGCTACCAAGGACTGGTGTTTAAAGTGATTGTTCAGTGCAAATATAAAGATGAACAGGTTTAGTATTCCAAGTGATTAAGACTTGCTCTGCCTTGTGCTGTGGTGTGTGCAGTCACAATTAAGAAAAGCTTGCTATTGAATTGTCTCTTTTGTTACAGAACGGATCCTGGAGGACAACTGCGTGGGAAACCAACAGACTCTACTGACTGCCCCAGCGCCTCCAGAAATACCAGCACCACCTTCTCCTGACCTGTTCACGACTCCAGAGCACTCTGGTCAAACCAGGCTGCACATCTTCATCTCTAAGACAGTAAAAGGACTTGTTTCCCCTCTGGGCTAGTATGGGTTTGATATAGGGTGAACACTACTCGGGCAGGGTGGTGTCAGTGTTAGATTGGAGTAAAGGAGGGAGAATCAGGACAAGGGGTGGGTGGGCGAATGAGCTTTCTCTTGTCTGGGAGAGTGTTGAACCAGTGCATCCAGTTTCAGCTCCCTGTCTGTCTGCTGCAGCTCCTCTGTATAACACCCAGTTACTAACAGGAATGGCCAAACTGCACCAAACTGTGCCTTCAGTAAAACAAACATCATAACACTGTTCACAACCTCAACACATGCCCGAGTATTTGAAAGCCAGTGCAATACTTTCTGAAGTGTAGTATCTGTCGCACTGGCAGTTAGTTTGTGCACAGCAAGATCCTACAAACAGAAATCTGAAATATCCGATCAATTGTTTTCAGTAATATTGGTTGAGGGATTAGTGCTGACCCAAGATACTGGGGAAAACTCCCCAGTTCCTCTTCCTATAGTGGGTGTGGAATGTTTTACATTGACCTGAGGGCAGACTGGGCCTCAATTTAACATCTCCTGAAATACAGACCCTCCATGCAGCACTCCCTCAGTCCTGACCCTGGTGCCAGCTGCCGTTTCTAACTGGGTGTCCTCTCTGCCACTGCCAGTGAAATGAGTCATGAGAACTGTTTGAAGTTGAATTTTTCTTTTCCTCGTCCCTCAGATCATTATGCCAGAGTCGTGCATTCCCTGCGGGAAACGGATCCGATTTGGGAAGATGGCAAAGAAGTGTCGCAGATGCTGCATGGTGTGCCACCTGGATTGTCAGGACCGATGCCCAGTGCTCTGTGCGCCCAACTTCACTCTGAGCTCTGTCAAAAACGGAGAGGTACAGACACCAGAGGAATGGTTCCCCTCACATTCCCACAAACATCCTCTTCAAACAGCACCTTTTAACATAGGAAAACATCTGCAAGACCTTCACTGAGCATTATCAAACACAACTTGATACTGTGTCACATGAGGAGGTATTGGGACAGGGAAAGAGCTCTGGTTTTAGGAGCACCCTAAAGGAGGAATGTGAGGTGGAGAGGCCGGGAGGTCTAGGGAGGGAATTCCAGAGCTTGGGGCTCAGGCAGGTGAAGGCACGGCCGCCAATGATGGAGCGATTAAAATCAGGGATGCTCGAGGTCAGAATTAGAGTGCAGAGATCTCGGGGTTGTGGGGCTGGAGGAGATTAGAAATCAGGAGGGGCGAGGTCATGGAGGAATTTGAAAACCAGGATGAGAATTTTAAAATCGAGGCATTGCTAGACCAGGTGTCTATGTCAGCGAGCACAGGGCGTATGGATGAACGGGATTTGGTGAGAGATGGGATATAGGCAGCAGAGCTTTGGATGATCTCAAGTTTATGGAGGGTAGAATGTGAGACTGGTCAGGAGAGCATTGAAATAGTCAAACCAACAGGTAACAAAGGCATGGATGAGGGTTTCAGTGGCAGATGAGCTGAGTGGGGCAGAGTCAGGTGATCTTACCGAGGTGGAAGTAGGTGGTCTTGGTGATGTGGGTATATAGTCACTAGGTGCCTGGTTCCTCCCACTGTACTCAGCTGAGTCAGGGTAGGAGTTGGAGCTAGGGTTATCCTCCGTGCCAGTGCAAGAGGAGAGAGGGTCCCTGTTCTGGAGCACATGCAGTGATCCTGGGTGAATATTAGCTGAGGAGTTGGAGTGTTATAGTCATGCCCTGAAGGCTCTTGAGGTACCACAGGGACAGCTGGTACCAGGTTTGTGACCCCAGCGAGCAGCTGAAGAGAAGGTGGAGAGCATTGGGCTGAGAAACGTAGGGTCTGAGGTTAACAAAGGTCACAGTGACGGGACTGACCAGTCAGTTTTTAGTCCTGAATCCCAATCTTTCTTCTTTCAGGGAACAGTTGCAGATTTTGCTCCACGGACAGCTCCCATGATCCCATCTCTTGTCATCCATTGTATCAATGAAATTGAACAAAGAGGGTTACAGGAGGTGAGAATCAGCTCCGAGAATGAAGTTTACTTATTGAACAGTGAGGTGTGTGTGGAATAACCCCCAGTTATAGACTGCAATCTTATTCTAGGGTTCGTTGAGGTTGGGAGTTTGTTATAGAATAACAGATACCAGGGAGTGAGTTACAGACTGGAATCTAATCGAGCGGTTCGGGGGGTTTATATATAGAATAACAGATACCCGGGACTGAGTTACAGACTGGAATCTAATCGAGGGGTTCAGGGGGGTTTATATATAGAATAACCGATACCCGGGAGTGAGTGTTGGGGGAAGGTGAGTTTGCTGGGTGTGAGTGGTCTTTGTGCTGTATGTTAACGGGGTGATGTATTAGCTAGGCCCTGGGTTCTGTAAGCTGAGGTACTCTGTATAAAATGGGGGGGGGGCACAGTGTTTTGCAGGGGGTGGTGCATTGATCTGACTCCATGCTCTATCCTTCTCAGCCTGGGATTTACCGGGTGCCTGGTGGTGAACGGGTAGTGAGGGAGCTGAAGGAGAAGTACGTTCGAGGGAAGGGCCTCCCACCACTCAGCCGAGTCTCCAACATCCATGTGGTATGTGGGCTGCTGAAAGATTTTCTCCGTAAACTGAAAGAGCCTCTGGTGACCTTCAAACTCCACTCAATATTCATGGCAGTGGCAGGTATAGCAACTCCTCTTCCAGAACATTCCGCTGGTCTTAAATTCTCAACTTCCTATTCTCTGTCACATTCTATAATGTTCTGGTCATGGAGGTGGGACTTACTCTTGGTGTTGGATCCTTCCTGGATTTACGTAGTATTTACAACACAAACAGGCCATTTGGCCCAACAGCTCCAGACTGGTATTTATATTCCTCATGAGCCTCCTCCCATTCTTCTTCCCACCCAATCAACATATCCTTCCAACCATTTCTCCCTCCTTCCTCTGGAATATATCTACACAACTCACCTCAACCACTCCCTGTGGTAGTGAGTTCCTCATTCTCGCCACTCTCTGGGACAAAGAAATTTCTCCTGAATTCCCTGTTGGATTTATTTGTGACTGTCATATTTATGGTCCCTAATTCTGGTCTCACTGACCGATAGAAGCATCCTCCCTACATCGACCTTATCGACCTTTTCGTTATTTTAAAGGTGTTTATCAGATTACCCCTCACTTTTTAATCTAGAGAAGAGTGTCAGTCTGTTGAATCTCCGTTAGCAGTAACCTCTGTTATGGTAGTGTCCTTTTTAAAAAAAATAAAAATAAATAAATAAATAAATTGTTGCACTTTCAGTGCCTCTTATCTTTTTTTTTATAATATGGAGACCAGAATGCTGCACAGTGCTCCAAGTATGATCTAACCAAGATTTGATACAAGTTTAACATAACTGGGTTTACCTAGAGTTTTGGGTCCTCTGTTCCTTTAACCACGTCAATCTTCTGTTGCATCCCATTTATTGGCTGCTTAACATGATTTTTGAAGTTGAGCCAATCAAAACCTTACTTAAATAGTCAATCCCATCATCCAATGTGAAAGGAAAGTGCGACGACCTCAGTAGAGACTGTTCTCTTTAAAGCAAGAAATATGAACTCCCCAGATCGATTAAAGACTTAAACAAGATTTCATGTTTTAAGACTTTTATTATAATTAAACTTTAAAAAAAATCAACATTAACTAAACTACTTGGGTAGTTAATACACTAAATTACAGAGAAAGGTATTTCCCATTATCTTAACACATTTGAAAACCCCACACCAGTCCTAAACTTTTCCCAGTTGCAATGGGTTGGATCTCTCGTTCCTTCTCAAAAACCCAATGTCCTCTTCTCTCACTTCTGAGCATTCAACTGGTCTTCCATTAGGGCAATTTCTGGTGAGCCTGTTGGTCTTTTCTCCTCCACAAACCTTGACTTTGAACTGGGTTCAAGTCTTAGCCTTTCACTATCAGTGTTCTGAGAGCAGTTGTTTTCTCTCCGGCTGTGTAGCTCCTGCTGGTTTCCTCATGTCTTCATTTCTTCCTTACAGCCTGTCAGATTTGGGAAAGCCTGTTGTATTTAGTCAGAATAAAAAGTCTATAGTCATTTTCCTTTTTACAATATTCAGAGTCCATAAGTCTGCCCATATCAAAACACCAGGACCATCCTTTGCTTTCAGGTGTTAGCAATTATAACTTGAATTTGTGTTTTGAGCCCCTGGCTCCCTGGTAAGTCTGGGAGAGGTGTTTAAACCTTGCACTCTGATTTCTAAAGGGTCTTTGAGCTGAGTTCTTGTGCTTGGGCTTCTTTCTGGGTTGACTTGGTGTGAGTCATAGAGAGATACAGCACTGAAACAGGCCCACCGAGTCTGTGCCGACCAACAACCACCCATTTATACTAATCCTACATTAATCCCATATTCCCTACCACATCCCCACCATTCTCCTACCACCTACCTACGCTAGGGGCAATTTACCTAGCAACCTGCAAGTCTTTGGCATGTGGGAGGAAACCGAAGCACCCGGAGAAAACCCACGCAGTCACAGGGAGAACTTGCAAACTCCGCACAGGCAGTACCCAGAATTGAACCCGGGTCGCTGGAGCTATGAGGCTGCGGTGCTAACCACTGCGCCACCCAAAAGGTTATATTATCTCCTCCAAATCCTTTTACACTGCATTTAAAAATCAGTTTTTAAAACAATCATACCACAAAGTCTAGTGTTCATAACAAAAGTTAGTGAAAGGTTTTCAAACCTGAGGAAAATTCCTCGAGTCCAGGTAATCAGGAATCCAGATGGAAGTTCCATAAAGTTATACTTTAGGTTTGTGTGGGGCATAAACACCAGCACAGACCTGTTGGGCTGAATGGCCTGTTTCTGTGTCAAAATTACCATCTTCAACCATTTGTTCAACCTTGATGCTATTTTTTTTTTTAATGTCACTTTTGTTGAACACTAAAGTGAAAGCTTAGTTTGATTTTCTTTCAATTCTATCAAATAATTTGACTGAGCCTTTCTGAATTCAGTGTTGGCTCTGCACCAGTGATGAATCTCCCACTGGTGGTGGACTTCATGTTAATTGAGTAATGTTGATGTTTTCAGTGTCTCTATATGAGAATAAACTAGATTTTTTTTTTTCCTCTACAACTATAGATTTTCATAAAAATCCAACTGTTCACTAATGGCCTTTAGGAAAGGAAACTTGACGTCCTATATGTGACTCCATTCCCACACTAATGTGATTGACTCTTAACTGCCCTCGGGCCACAAGGGGTGGGCACTAAATGCAGCCTTGCCAACGTCACCACGCAGTACTGATTGGGTAATGTAGTTTTATTCATTTCTCAGGATGAGGGAGTCACTAGCAAGGCTGCCATTTATTAGCCTTGAGAAGGTGGTAGTGAGTTGCCTTGAACTGCTGCAGTGTGTGCTAAAGGTACTGGATAGTGTTGGGGAGGGGGATCCAGGAGTGATGCATGGGATCTGTGCAGTTCTGTTCACTGAGATGCTCCAATCCATGTGTTTGTATTCTCTCTCCTGAGTTTTGTGTAGATCTCCCAGATGATCAGAGCACAAGGGACCTCAGTCAAGCTGTGTGGAACCTGCCTCGAGCTAACCGAGACACGCTGGCCTTTCTCATCATCCATCTGCACAGGTAAGACGTGCAGGGCTGAAACTGGCCAAATCTTCACAATGTCCTGAGACCTCGTGCCCTTGACCTCAGTCCAATTTCTGGCTCCAGTCCTTGTTTGTTTCCACAGATTTGCAGATTTTTACATCACCTTGTGACATCTCTGCAAAATGTTTCTATACATCGCCTACAATATAGGCAAAGCCTGTAGCCATTCTTTGCACAGCAAGATCCCAGAGAGGCAGCATTGTGATGAATGACCAATTGATTGGTTTGAGGCTGAAATCTCTGCCCTTACAATAGTACCATGGGATCTTTAACATGTACCCAAATAAGCAGGCAGGACCTCCTTTTAATGTCTTAGCTGAAAGACTGGCCCTCAGAGTGCAGCCCTCCTTCTGCACTGGCAACACAGGAGGTCTGTGGTGGGGGTAGGGCCCAAAGTTTGCAGCTAGTGTCTGGGCTTGTGCCCAAACCCGTATGGTGAAGGAGCTACTTGGGTTGCAGGGTCTAGTTCGGGTCTGTCAATCAGTGCGATGGAGGTGGGGAAATGGTTGTTGACCTTGTGTCTCTCCTGCCAGGGTGATGGGGAGTCCAGAATGCAGAATGGATAAACAGAACCTTGCCAGAATCTTTGGTCCAACAATTGTGGGTCACTCCAATCCGAGCCCAAATCCACTGGAGGTCTTTGAGGACACAAAACGACAGCCAAAGGTTAGTGCCTAATCCCCAGGACTCTGAGTAACAGATTTCTGAGGGGTTACAAGGTCAAGTGTGATCAGCAGAGAAGCCTGTGCTAGGAATTGGGGATATAGGTTTAGTCATCCCATTACAAGATGTATTAGAGGGTTTAGGATAGATCTGGGCCTTGGAGACAGAATGATCTTAAAAGTTCAAGCAAGTGAATTTGGTTTCACTAAAGCGGGAAGGATGAAGACATAATCTGCAAAGGAGGCCATTTGGCCCATTATTGCTGTGCTGGCTCTTTGAAAAAGAGATCCAATTATCTTGTGCCCCTGCTCTTTCCCCATAGCCCCGCAAACTCTCCCCCTTCAAAGATTTATCAAGTTCCCTTTTTGAAAGTCACTGTATCTGCTTCCACCCTTCAGGCAGGTCATTCCACATCTCAACTTGCTGTGTTTTTTTTTAAACTCTCATCTTCCCCCTCTGGTTCTTTTGCCAATTAGCTTAAATCTATGCCCTCTGGTTACTGGCCCTCCTGCCAGAGGAAATAGTTTCTCGCTATCTACTCCAAACCCTTCCTAATTTGGAACACCTCTTTCTTAATCTCCTCTTAACCTTCTCTGTTGTAAACCGAACAATCCCAGCTTCTACACATTAACTGAAATCCCTCATCCCTGGGGGTACCATTCCAGTAAATCTCTTCTGCACCCTCTCCAAGATGGTGGAGGTATAATCCAGGTCTCCATGTCATAGGCAGCCCAGACAAGGTGAAATGCAGGACAGTAAGGCCACAATCGAACCTTGGAGATAAAGAAACTATTCTCCCAGGATAGTGTTTGGGATGGACTCTGAGACAAGGATTCCAAGATCACTGGGATCTTTCAACACTGAGAGGGTGGCTGCACCCCTTCAAGAGGGTGTATCAAGAGCAGATCTGTTTGATTCTTGTGGGGTTAGAGTACAAAAGATTTGGGGAGGGTGAGAACTGGATTGGGGTGCATATCTGGAATGACCCCAATGGACAATGAAATTTCATCACCGGTTGGTTAATCTTTTTTTGACTGCTTGTTTTTGGACAGTTCAATTAATTGATAAAAATCTGGAATTGAAAACTTGTCTCAGTAATGGTGCCATGAAACTATCATCAATTGTTGTAAAAACCCATCTGGTTAACTAATGTCCTTTAGGGAAGGAAATGAATCAACCGTGGCTAACAAAAGAAGTTAAAGATTGCATTAGGTCAAAGGAAGTGGTTTATAAGGTTGCCAGAAAAGTGATAAGCCCGAGGATTGGGAGCAATTGAGAATCTAACAAAGGCTGACCAAGAAACGGAAAGAGGGAAAAGAGAATATGAATGCAAGCTAGCGAGAAACATAAAGCTGCTTTAGGTATGTGAAAAGGAAAAGATTAGCGAGGACAAATGTGTGTCCAAAACAGGCAGGGATAGGGGAATTTATAATGGCAAATAGGGAAATGGCAGAGAAACTAAACATGCCTTTTTTAAAATTGTTTTGTGGGATGTGGGCATCGCTGGCTAAGCCAGCATTTTTTACCCATCCCTAATTGCCCTTGAACTGAGTGTCTTGCTGGGCCATTTCAGAGGGTTTTGTAAGAGTTAACCACATTGCTGTGGGTCTGGAGTCACATGTAGGCCAGACCCAGCGAGGATGGCAGATTTCCTTCCCTAAAGGACATTAGTAAAAACCCATCTGGTTCACAACAATCAACAGTGGTTTCATGGTCACTATTAAGCAAACTTTTTAATTCCAGATTTATTAATTGAACTCCGATTTCACCGCCTGCCATGGTGGGATTCGAACCCATGTCCCCAGAGTATCAGTCTGGTCTGTGGATTACTGGTCCAGTGTCAGTACAATGACACCACCTCCATGTCTTCCCAGAAGAAAATGCAGAAAATCTCCCAGAAATGGGGAACCAAGGGACTTGTGAAAATGAGGAATTGAAAGAAATTAGTATTAGAGGTAGTACTCGTTTATATAAAAAAAAAAAACTGGATTGAAGGTTGATTTAAAAAAAAAACCCTGGACCAGCTGAGCTACATCCCAGAGTATTGAAGAAGATGGCTGCGGTGATAGTGGATGCATTGGTGGTTGTCTTGCAAAATTGTATAGATTCAGGAACAGTTCCTGAAGACTGGCAGGTAGCAAATGTCACCCCATATTGAAGAAAGGAGAGAGAGAGAGAAAACGGAGTTACAGACGTATTAGTATGTCAGTAGGGAAAATATTAGAATCTATTATAAAGGATGTGAGAACTAGACACTTAGAAAGTAATGATTGGGAAAGTCAACATGGATTTATAGTCAGTTATACAGCATGGAATCAGGCCCTTCGGTCCATTGTGTCAGTGCTGGCCATCAAGCACCTATCTATTCTAATCCCATTTTCCAGCACTTGGCCCGTAGCCTTGTATGCTATGGTGTTTCAAGTGCTCATCTAAATACTACTAAAATGTTGAGGGTTCCTGCCTCTTCAGGCAGTGCGTTCCAGATTCCAACCAGAAAATTATTTTCCTCAAATCCCCCCTAAACCTCCTGTCCCTTACCTTAAATCTATGCCCCCTGGTTATTGACCCCTCCGCTAAGGGAAAAAGTTTCTTCCTATCTACACTATCTATGCCCTGCATAATTTTGTATACCTCAATCAGGTCCCCCCTCCGCCTTCTCTGCTCTTCTGTTTCTACTTGAGAATTGCCTATGTAAACATCTCGCGCTGTAATTACCTTTTTTGTCCCACGGGTGCAAGCATGTAATTGCAGAAACACATTTACTGACTATTTCCATTCTAGATGGGAATATAGGAATTCCCAATCATGGAACATACAAAAAAAATAGGGATTGAAGTAAATCCATTTTTTAAAGTTCACCCACTGTTCCAATTATCCCATCCTCTAACCCCATTCATCTTGAGTGTACTCTTGCTGTTCAACACCATGAACTTGAAATTTACATCCTTGTTTTCAAATTCTCCATGGCCTCCTCGCTCCTCCCTATCTCTCTAACCTCCAGCCCCACAACCCTCCGAAATCTCTGCGCTCCTCCAATTCTGGTCTCTGCACATCCGCAATTTTAATTGCTCCACAGTTGGTGGCTGTACCTTCAGCTGATCCAAGATGCTCCATAAAACGGATTCCTGTATAAGCTTTTGGCCACCTGTCCTATTATCTCTTTATTTTTGTCTAATGCTCCTGTGAATCACCTTGGGACATTTACTATGATACAGGTGCTATATAAATGAGTAATGTGCAACACCATGCAAGACTTCTACTTTTGTAAATATGAAAACATAAAAATCTGAGCCAAGTCTACACACTGACTGCAGGGACAAGGGCAGACCAGGCTGAGTGTTTACAGAAAGTTGTTGCCATGTGCCTCCCAGTGGGAAAAAAGCAGGACTGCAGGAGGCTTGGAGTGCTGGCTGCTAGAGTGAAGGTGCAGGGTGAAATTAGACTGAGTTAGGAGATGGAGAACTAAAATAACCACATTGTACTCTGTCCTTGGCAGGAACTGAGGTCCAGAGGTGGCGCAAAGAATAATCGAGTGCTTTAAAATGATTGAGTCAATAGGGTAGATAGAGAAACTATTTCCTGTGAGGGAGGTCAAAACAATGCGGCATAACCTTAAAATTAGAGCCAGCTTGTTCAGGGATGATGTCAGGAATGAATAAATTTGGTGCAGTTTGAGGCTTAGACACGGTAGAGGGAGCTTTACTCTAACTCAATGCAAGGAAGTAATGCTTCAGTTGCATATATATTCCAGTCTCCTTGATAAAGGTCAACGTGCAATTTGCTTTAGTTTAGTTTAGAAGTACAGCACTGAAACAGGCCCTTCGGCCCACCGAGTCTGTGCCAACCATCAACCACCCATTTATACTAATCCCATATTCCTACCACATCCCCACCTGTCCCTATATTTCCCTACCACCTACCTATACTAGTGGCAATTTATAATGGCCAATTTACCTATCAACCTGCAAGTCTTTTGGCTTGTGGGAGGAAACCGGAGCACCCGGAGAAAACCCACGCAGACACAGGGAGAACTTGCAAACTCCACACAGGCAGTACCCAGAATTGAACCCGGGTCGCTGGAGCTGTGAGGCTGCGGTGCTAACCACTGCGCCACTGTGCCGCCCTTTCTCGATTTTTGATTTTGGTACCTGCCCAATAACATTCCATGATTTCTATATTTGAACTTGCAGAAGTTCTGCTACTCCAGCAGAAAGTTCCTACCTTCTCATCATTCAGCAAATACTCTGCTTTGGCTCCAAAATGATGATCTCTTCCTTGCCTGCACGAGTTGTTTGCCAGTTTTGCCCAGTTAATGTGTCAATTTCCTTTTGCTGCTATTGACACCATTTACTGCTCCACTGAATTGGGTTGAAATGAGATATTGAAGAGCAGTGTCGGGCTGGTCTCAATCCCACTGCTGCTGTTGCATGTTCTCCACTCCCTAGGTTGTGGAACGACTCCTCTCATTGTCCTGCGACTACTGGACCCAGATTGTACCGGTGGGACAGGAGACGACCCAGACAGGAGCCAGCAGCACCGGACCAGGTCTCGTCACATCCGGTGAGAATGATGCTTCCATTCTATTTTAGTAGAAATCTTGGGTGACAGGCCAAGACCCTCAGTGGAGAAGAGCTGGTAAATTGGGATGGGGTGGCTGGAATTCCAAGCTCCGTCTGTAAACCAGGTAGGAATGGTGAAGGCAGTTCAGAAATTAGTGAGGATGGAAAAGTGTGTGTGTGTGAGAGAGAGGGTGGGCAGCATAAATGAGCAGGATTGAAGTTTGAGTCTTGGGATTTACTGATACAAGAGTAGTAATAGGAAGATAGGGTGAATAGATGTATGGCACAGAATAATACAGTGCAGAGGAGGCCCTTCGGCCCATCGAGTCTGCACCGATGCATTAAAACACCTGACCTGTCTACCTAATCCCATTTGCCAGCACTTGGCCCATAGCCTTGAATGTTATGACGTGCCAAGTGCTCATCCAGGTACTTTTTAAAGGATGTGAGGCAACCTGCCTCTACCACCCTCCCAGGCAGTGCATTCCAGACCGTCACCACCCTCTGGATAAAAAAAGTTCTTCCTCAAATCCCCCTTAAACCTCCCGCCCCTCACCTTAAACTTGTGACCCCTCGTAACTGACCCTTCAACTAAGGAGTTAGTGTTAAGGAGCACAGGAGGGAAGGTTTTAGATTGGGGCATTGGGACCAGTTCTGGGGTAGGAGGCACCATTCAAAAGGGATGGATTGCACCTCAACAGTGTCCTCTTGGGGAGGTCCACAAGTGCAGCTGGGGAGAATTAACTAAAGTATCAAGGGGATAGGCACCGTATACAGAAGTAAAAAAAGAGGAACAAGTTGCATAAAGTGACCGTTGGAAAGTGCTGGAGCAGGAAGTAGTACAATATTAGATAGGAGTGGACTAAGAATGAATACAAATACAGCTTTCCAATGCACAAAGTTAGTGAATAAGGTTGGTGAGCTACAAACGCATATAACCATGTGGAAATAACAAACCTGGCTTAAAAATGCTGAGGACTGGGTGCTTAATGTTCGAGGATATTAAGAGTTCAGAAAAGATAGAGAAGCAAAAAGAGAGGTGAGGGGGCAGAACTGTTTTGGAAAGACAATGTAGTGTTGGCCCCATGAGGGGGAAAGACAAAATCTATTTAGTTAGAATTGAGGGGCAAAAAGGGTATGATCACACTACTGGGAGTAGTCTACATGCCTCCAAATAGTGGGAGATAGAGGAGCAAAACTGCAGGGAAATCAGATGTGTAAGAACTAGACTGGTGATATTGGGGATCTTTAATTACCCAAATATCGATTGGGTTAATGTTGGAGTAAAGTGGGGGGGGGGGGGGGGAAATGAGGAATTTCTGAAATGTATGAGAACTTCCTTGACCAGTATGTGCTCAATCCAACTAGGGAGGAGGTATTTCTGGGTCTGGTGCTGCAGATTGAGGCCAAGTGTCATACGGACATATAAATTAGGAGCAGGAGTAGGCCATTCGGCCCCTCTAGCCTGCTCCACCATTCAATAAGATCATGGCTAATTTAAATGTGTCTTGAATTCCACTCTCATCTACCCCCCAATAACCTTTGATTCCCTTTGCCTACTGCTGAATATTTAAGGAATGACCCTCCCACTTTCTGAGGCAGAGTTCCAAAGTCTCTCAACCCTCAGAGAAAATCTCTCCTCATCTCTGTCCTAAAAGGGTGACCCCTAATTTTAAAACAGTGACCCCTAGTTCTGGACTCCCCCACAAGAGGAAACATCCTTTCCACATCCACCTTGTCAAGATCGTTCAGGATCTTATAAACTTCAATCAAGTTTCCCCTCACTCTTCTAAACTCCAGTGAAAACAAGCCCAGTCTGTCCAACCTTTCCTCATAAGACAACCCGCTCATTCCAGGTATTAATCTAGTAAACCTCCTCTGAACCACCTCCAATGCATTTACATCCTTCCTTAAATAAGGAGACCAAAACTGCACACAGTATTCGAGATGTGGTCTCACCAATGCCCTGTATAACTGAAGCATAACATTTTACTTTTATTTTCAATTCCTCTCGTAATAAAGGATAGCATTCCATTAGCCTTCTTTATTACTTGCTGTACCTGAATACTAACTCTTTGTGATGCATGCACTAGAAAACCGAGATCCCTCTGCACCTTGGAATTCTGCAGTCGTTCTCCATTTAAGTAATACTCTGCTTTTTAAAAAAAATTCTTCCTGACAAAGTGAACAACTTCATTTTTCCCACATTATACTCCATCTACAGGACATTTAAAAAGTCAAAACCCAATCCATCAGAGTCAGCATGGTTTTATGAAGGGTAAATTGTGTTTGAATAATTTGCTAGAGTTCTTCGAAGCTGTAACAAGTAAAGTGGATAATGGGGATCCTGTAGATGTAGTATATCTGGACTTCCAGAAGGCATTTGATAAGGTGACGCACAAAAGGTTAATACACAAGGTAAGATCACATGGGGCGGCGCAGTGGTTAGCACTGCAGCCTCACAGCTCCAGGGACCTGTGTTCGATTCTGGGTACTGCCTGTGTGGAGTTTGCAAGTTCTCCCTGTGTCTGCGTGGGTTTTCTCCGGGTGCTCCGGTTTCCTCCCACAAGCCAAAAGACTTGCAGGTTGATAGGTAAATTGGCCATTATAAATTGTCACTAGTATAGGTAGGTGGTAGGGAAATATAGGGATAGGTGGGGATGTTTGTTGGGAATATGGGATTAGTGTAGGATTAGTATAAAATGGGTGGTTGATGTTCGGCACAGACTCGGTGGGCCGAAGGGCCTGTTTCAGTGCTGTATCTCTAATCTAATCTAATCTAATCTAACATGGGGTTAGGGGCAATTTATTAGCTTGGATAGAGGATTGGCTAACCAACAGAAAACAGTCAGGATAAATGGGTCCTTTTCTGGTTGGCAAGATGTAACTAGTGGGGTGACACAGGGTTCGGTCCTCGGGCCCCAACTATTTACAATCGATATTAATGACTTGGATGCAGGGATAGAAGGTACTATAACCAAATTTGCAGATGACACTAAAATAGGTGGGATAGTAAGTTGCAATAAAGAAATAAGAAATTTACAAATGGATATGGATAGGTTAGGTGAATGAGCCAAAATTTGGCAGATGAAGTTTAACGTGGATAAGTGTGAGGTTATCCATTTTGGTCGGAAGAATAGAAAGGCAAATTATTATCTAAATGGAGAGAAACTTCAGAGTGCTTCAGTGCAGAGGGATCTGGGTGTCCTCGTGCATGAATCACAGAAAACTAGTATGCAGGTACAGCAGATAATAAGGAAGGAAAATGGAATTTTGGCATTTATTGCTAAAGGAATAGAATATAAAAGTAGGGAAGTGTTGCTGCAACTGTACAAGGCATTAGTGAGACTGCACCTGGAATATTGTGTACAGTTTTGGTCCCCTTACTTGAGGAGGGATGTAGTTGCATTGGAAGCAGTTCAGAGGAGGTTCACTAGATTGATTCCAGAGATGGGGGGGCTTGTCTTATGAAGAGAGATTGAGCAGTTTAGGCCTTTACTCTCTAGAGTTTAGAAGAATGAGAGGAGATCTAATTGAGGTATATAAGATGATTAAGGGGATTGACAAAGTAGACGTAGAGAGGATGTTTCCTCTTGTGGGGCAATCTAGAACGTGAGGTCATAGTTTTAGGATAAGGGATAGCAGATTTAAAACAGAGATGAGGAGAAATTATTTCTCTCAAAGGGTCGTGAGTCTGTGGAATTCACTACCCCAGAGTGCGGTGGATGCTGGGACATTGAGTAAATTTAAGGAGGAGATAGACAGATTTTTAATTAGTAATGGATTGAAAGGTTATGGAGAACGGGCAGGAAAGTGGAGTTGAGGCTGAGATGAGATCAGCCATGATTGTATTGAATGGCGGAGCAGGCTCGGGGCTGAATTGCCTACTCCTGCTCCGAGTTCTTATGTTCTTGTGTTCTACCAGATTTTTGCCCACTCACTCAACCTATCTATATTGGTCTGTGAGCTCCTTTATGTCCTCTTCAACAGGCTTTCTTACCTATCTTTGTGTCATCTGCTAATTTAGCTACTAGGCCATTGTAAAAAGTTGATGCCCCAGCACAGACCCCTGCAGAACTTCACTTGTCTCATCCTGTCACTCAGAAAAGGACCCATTTATTTATACTCTGTTCTGCCAGCCAATCTTCTATCTGTGCTAATATGTTACACCTACTTTACGCAATAACCTTTTGTCAAATGCCTTCTAGAAATCCAAGTACAGTAAGTTACTGAGCTCTCCTTTATCCACAGCCCATGTTTAATTTATTGAAGTTCTTTCAAGGAGTAACATGATTTCCCTTTCACAAAACCACACTGACTATTCCTGATTACATTGAGTTTTTCTAGGTGCCCACCTATAGTCTGTGGAGGAACATTTGAGTAAGAGTAATCATTGTATTATAAGGTTTAGATTAGTCATGGAGAAATCAGGAACATTCTAAAGTCGAGCTTCCAATTGGAAGAGGGCTAACCAATGGGATAAGTGGGAATCTATCCAGGGTAAAATGGGGGTGATCTTTAAGGAGATGTTTCAGGTACAGGTTAGGTACATTCTAACAAGGGTGAAAGGTAAAGGAACCAAAGCCTGGGCTCCTTGGATGATGAGGGAGATGGAGAATACGATGAAACAAAACAAGAGGGTGAATGATGCATGTGAAAACCAGGCCAAATACATTCAGTTGAGAGGGGAAGTGAAGAGAAAAATAAGACTAACAGAGAGAGAGAATATGAAAATAGAATGACAGTTAACATAAAACGGAACCCAAAAATCTTCTACCAGCATTTAAATAGTAAGCAAGCAGTCAGAGGTGGGGTGGGTCCTATTGGGGACGATGCTTAATGAGTACTTTATATTGGTATTTACTAAGGAAGAGGATGTGACAAAATATCAGTAAAGGTAATGGATGGGGTGAAAATTGATAAACAGGATGTACTGGAGAGGCTGGTTATGCTTAGGGTAGATAAGTCACCAGGTCCGGATGTCTTACATCCCAGGTTGCTAAAGGAGGTGGGAATGAAAATAGTGGAAGGGCTTGCCATAATCTTCCAATCTTGATATGGGGAAGGTGCCAGAGACTTGGAGTGGCAAGTGTGACACCCTTCTTCAAGAAAGGGTGTAAGGACAGCCCTAATAACTACAGACCAGTTAGTTTAACATCAATAGTCAGAGTCATGCAGCACAAAAACACGCCCTTTGGCCCATCGTGTCTGTGCTGGCCATCAAGCCCATCCATTTTAATCCCATTTTCCAGCACTTGGCCTGTAGCCTTGTATGCTATGGAGTTTCAAGTGCTCATCTAAATGCTTAAATGCTGAGGGTTCCTGCCTCTACCACCACTTCAGTCAGTGTGTTCCAGATTCCAACCACTCGGTGAAAAAATCTTTTCTTAAATCCCCTCTAAACCTCCTGCCCCTTGCCTTAAATCTATGCCCCCTGGTTATTGACCCCTCTGCTAAGGGAAAAAGTTTCTTCCTATCTACCCTATCAATGCCCCTCATAATTTTGTATACTTCAATCATGCCCCCCCCTCAGCCTTCTCTGCTCCAAGGAAAACAACCCAAGACTTTTCCGTCTCTCTTCATAGCTGAAATGCTCCAGCCCAGGCAACATCCTGGTGAATCTCCTCTGCACCCTCTCCAGTGCAATCACATCCTTCCTATAGTGTGGTGCCCAGAACTGTACACAGTACTCCAGCTGTGGTACAGCTCCATCATAACCTCAAGAAATGCTGGAACCACTCAGCAGGTCAGTAACCTGAAACGTTAACTCTGCTTCTCTTTCCACAAATGCTGCCAGACCTGCTGAGTGGTTCCAGCATTTCTTCTTTTTATTTCAGATTTCCAGCATCTGCAGTATTTTGCTTTTATTCCATCATAACCTCCCTGCTCTTGTATTCTATGCCTTGGCTAATAAAGGCAAGTATCCCATATGCCTTCCTAACCTGTGCTGCTGCCTTCAGTGATCTATGGACAAGTACACCAAGGTCCCTCTGTACTTCCTAGGGTCCTACCATCCATTGAACATAGAACATAGAACAGTACAGCACAGTACAGGCCCTTCGGCCCACGATGTTGTGCCAACCCTTTAACCTACTCTAAGATCAAACTATCTACCTACCCTTCATTCTACTATCATCCATGTACCTATCCAAGAGTCGCTTACATGTCCCTAATGTATCTGCTTCTACTACCACCGCTGGCAGTGCATTCCACACACCCACCACTCTGTGTAAAGAACCTACCTCTGACATCTCCCCGAAACCTTCCTCCAATCACCTTAAAATTACATTGGTTATTCACTTGCCTTGTTAGTCCTCCCAAAATGCATCACCTCACACTTCGTCATAGAGTCAGAGTTATACAGCACAGAAATTCTATTTGCTACTACTCTGCTCATCCTACCAGCCCACCTTTTTCTCCCTGTAATCTAAGGCTTTCCGCTTCACTATTTACACCACCACCAATTTTCATGTCATCTACGAACTTACTGGTTGGTAAGGTTTTTAGAAACCATGATCAGGGAATAAAATTAACAGACACTTGTAAAGGTTTGAGTTAATTATGGAGTCCCAGCACATGTTTGTAAAGGCAAAATTGTGCTGGACTAATCTAATTCCATCTTTTGATTAAGTAACAGAAGGTTGATGAAGGGAAGGCAATGAATAAACACAAAACACTCTGGATGCTGGAAATCTGAAATAAAAAGAAAGTGCTGGAAATACCCAGCAGGCTTGGCATCTATGGAGTGAGAAACAAAGTTAATGTTTCAAGTCGATGACCTTTTCAGGAAATGTTAACTGTTTCTCTCTCCAGAGATCTTGTTGGACTGCAATGGATGTTGTTTATATGTATTTTAAGAAAGTGTTGGACAAAGTACCACATAAAAGGCTGCTAAACCAATGGATGCAATTGGATAAAAGAAAATGGCTTAAAAGGATAAAGAACAGCGCATTGTGCTAAATTGTTTTTCAGACTGGAGGATGGTAGACAGTGATGTTCCCCAAGGGTCAGTGCTGGGAATCACTGCTTTTTTTGCTTTATATAAATGACTTGGATATTGCAATGCAGAGTAAAATTTCAAAATTTGCTGATACCAAACTGAGGTGTGGCAAACAGTGAGGATGATACCAATTGACTGCAAGAGGAGATAGATAGATAGGCTAACAGAATGGGCAGACAAGTAGCAGATAGAATTTAATAGAGAAGTGTGAGGTGATGCTTTTTGGCAGAAGGGAGGGTGAAGCAATATAGACTAAATAGCACCGTTCTAAAGTGTACAGGGACAGAGGGACATGGGGGTGCATGTGCATAGATCATTGAAGGTGGCAGGACATACTGAGAGAGTGGTTAGCAAAGCATATGGTATCTTGAGTTTCATAAATACAGGCATTAAGTACAAAAGCAGGGAAGTTATGCTGAACCGTTATAAAGCTCTGGTTAGGTCCCAACTGGAGTATTGTGTCCAGTTCTGGTCACCACACTTCAGGAAGGATGTGAGGGTCCTTGAGAGAGTGAAGAGGAGATTCACCGGAATGGTTCCAGGATTGATTAATTTCATCTGCAAGGTTAGGTTGTAGAAGCTAGGATAATTCTCCTTGGAGGAAAGGTGATTAAGGGGCAATTTGATGGCAATGTTCAAGATTGACAGGTTTGGATAGGGTAGGGTATGGTAGACAAAGAAAAACTGTTTCCATTAGCTTATGGTACAAGGTCTAGGTGACAGATTTAAGGTTTTGGGCAAGAGATGCAGGGAGGATATGAGGAGGAACATTTAACACTGGTGGTAATGACCTGGAACTCGCTGCCCATGAGTGTGGCGAAAGTAGAGACTAATGATTTCAAAAGAAAATTAGATGGGCACTTGAGGGAAATAAACTTAGAGGTATAGGGATGGAATGGGACTGACTGGATTGCTCTACAGAGCTAGCATGGACTCAATGGGCCAAATGGCCTCCTGTTCTGTTATGGTTCTATGACGATGGGTGAAGGTTGATGCAGGAAACGCTGCAGTCAATTTCAACCTAGCAAAATCCCACAAGCAGCAATGTGATAATGACCAGATAATCTTTGTTGATTGAGGGATAAATATTGCTCAGGACACTGTGGGGGAGGAATTCTGTTGCTCTCCAAAATGGTGTCACAGGATCTTTTACGTCCTCCCTAGACAGCAGACAAGGTCTTCTTTTAATGTCCCATCTAAAAGATAGCTGTTCCAACACTGCAGTGCTCCCTCAGTATTGCTTTGGAGTGTTGGCCTGAGTTATGTGCTCAAGACCCACACACACTCTGTCCTGAGCACCATCACGAGCTGACATCAGACTGTCAATTCTTGCATAGTGTGGCCATTGGTGTCGTCCGATTTGATTCCATCTCCAGCTTGAGGGAGCAACATTTGGTTTGAAGTCATGGTCCTGTCGGCCAATCCAACCCTGCCTGGGTCTCCACGCTCGCTGTCTCATGCCCACTACTGCCATTTAGAGATGGGGGGGGGGGGGGGGGGGGGAGAATGGGGTGGGGTTTGGAGTCAGGACTGTGATGCTACGTTCTAACCTCTCCCCTCTGTTCCCTCAGGGCGCTTGTTTAAGCCACTGACGTCTCCTGATGTGGCCGACATGATGAACCGGACCCCCAGCTGCTGTATGCCACCTGGCATGCTAGCGATGTGAGTATCTGCAAGGGCTGGAGGGGTGTACAGTGAGGGGGATCCGTTGCTAACATCTCTTCCATTGTATTCCCGCAGGTCTGGGAACATTATTCCTGGGAAGATTTTCCCATCGCCAACACTGAATTAAACCAAAAGCAACTCTGGGAGAAACCTGCCAGAAATCAACACCCTCTCTCCACCACCACCACCACCCCAACCTCCACATGGAACCCATCCTGCCCCCTCCCGGACTGCCCCCCCCCCCCCCCCCCCCCCCACCCCGAGTCTCCCCTCACAATCATGCCAAGTATTTAGGGTAACACCTTGAACTTTTAACCTCCTGCTGGAATGTTGCATTTTTGTTTGCCCCAATTTATTGGAGTGCTGAGTCCTCGGCCAGGGAGGGGCTGGAGAACAAGTGGTTCTGATGGGGCTGAAGGGCAGTGCAGAGCTGAGTGACTAAGTAACCAAACAGATTCTTATTTCTCATCCAATGAGTTAATGTAAATGGGTGGGTGGGGGTGGGGGGAGGAATTGGGTTACACTGAGACCATGTCTAATACTGCCTGTCTCATGAAATAAAATATTTGCATTCACCAATGACTGTTCCTATTTTCAAATCCATCTCTTGGTTTTTTGGGACAGTTGGGCAAAGGCCAAAGTTTGAGACTAAGCTCAGCATTGATCAACTAAACTCAAACACAAATGTTGCTTGGGTCCCTGATGATTCAAGTTGATAAAAGTCTAACCTGGTCTGGTACTGAGCCCCACACACACACAGCAGGAAAGACCCAGGCTCCAACTCTGCCTGTGCTGAGCGTATCTCCGTGTGGAACCCCAGTGGAAATGCCACATACTTTTCTGAACTAGACAGCTGATTCTGCTGTTATGGCCTTTAATTACTAATTTGGGTGTGTGTGACAGTCAAATCCATTTGACAAAAATATTTAAAGTGTTGGGAATCATAGAATGATGCAGCACAGGAGGAGGCCATCCAATTAATACCACTCTCTACCCCCATCCCCCACCAACACTTTCCCCAGTCCTGCAGAAGCCCTGCAGATTTTTCCTTTTCAAGTATTTATCCAATTCCCTTTGGAAATTGCTGTTGAATCTGCTTCCACCGCCCTTTCAGGCAGTGCGTTCCAGATCACGACTCATTGTGTAAAACATTCTCACCTCCCTTTGGGTACTTTTGCCAGTTATCTCAAATCTGTGCCCTCTGGCTAGTGACCCTTCTGCCACTGGAAAGAGTACATAGAGAAACTGTCAAAGCTGCTCATAATTGAAATGTCTCAAAGTCTCCCCCTAACCTTCTCTGCTCTAGACAGAACATACCAATTAGGAGCAGGAGGAGGCCACTCTGCCCCTCAAGCCTGCCCCACCATTCAATAAGATCATGGCTGATCTGATTGTAACATTGACTTCATATTCCTGCCTACCCCCTTGCATTTCAAGAATCTATCTACCTGTGCCTTAAAAATATTCAAAGATTCTGCTTCCACTGCCTTTTGAGGAAGAGAATTCCAAAGACTCTCAACCCTCTCAGAAAAAAATTCTCCATAGGTGGTCTCACCAATGCCCTGTATAGCATAATCTCCCTGGTGGTAGTGTGCTGACAAGAGATAGGAT
Organism: Heterodontus francisci; assembly: GCF_036365525.1. NCBI lineage: Eukaryota > Metazoa > Chordata > Chondrichthyes > Heterodontiformes > Heterodontidae > Heterodontus > Heterodontus francisci. Next base: position 3,826,196 of record NC_090377.1, read on the forward strand.
CAGTACAATAGTAAGGGAGGATCCCCAATCAAACAACAAAATGTGGAATCTGTTTGGAGCTGAAAACAGCAAGGGGCAGCAAACATTGGTAGGAGTTGTTTATATGTCACCAAATAGTGGTAGTGTGGGGCATAATATTAATCAGGAGATCCGAGAAGCATGTGCCATGGATAATACAGTAATCATGGGTGACTTAAATCTGCACATAGACTGGGTAAACCTAATGACCACTAGTGCTGTGGAGGACAAGTTTCTGGAATGTTAGGGATGGTTTCCTAGAGCAGTACGTTAGGAACTGACTAGAGAACAGGCTATTTTAGATCTAGTTTATGTAATGAGAAAGGGCTAATTAATAATCTTGTTGTAAAAGAACCTTTAGGGATGAGTAACTATGATATGATAGAATTTTACATTATGTTTGAAAGTGAGGTAGTTCAATCTGAAACCAGAGTGTTAAATTTGAACAAAGGAAATTATGAATGTATGAGGGGCAAATTGGCTGAGGTATCATGGAGATAGTGGATGCATTGGTGATCATCTTCCAAATTCTATAGATTCTGGAGTGGTTCCTGCAGATTTGAAGGTCTCAAATGTCACCCCACTATTTTAAGAAGGGAGGGAGAGAGAAAACCAGGAATTACAGACCTGTTAGCCTTATCAGTCATTGGGAAAATACTAGAATCTATTCTAAAGGATGTGATAAATGGCCACTTGGATAATAATCTGGGCAGAGTCAACATGGATTTATGAATGGGAAAGCATCCCTGATTTCCCACATAGTGCAGGAGGAGCAGATCACGGGGCTGAGCTCTCCTGTCATGACTTACCCTTAGATTAATTAGTTACTCCCTTTAAAAATATTAATTACACTAGGGGCCTAGTTCTACTCCAAACACTACCCAGTACAATCTAAAGTCTTAATAAATTACAATAATTAAAAAAAATAAAACACACTTTAGTACTACTCACCTTAAGACTTGAAGTTTTAAAAAAAAGCTTCCCCCTTTTTTGAGCTATTTAAATACACCAACAGCTGTTACTTACCCAACCAATCAGCTTGCAGAATTCCCGTGATGTCACTAAGCTTTTTTTCCCCTTTTCGAGTCTCAGCGCGCGCCGAGAGACACAGGCAGTCTGCCGCTGCTTCGGATCAGCTTCCATGCAGGTCCGCCAGCCACTGCTCCGCTGAACAAGACAGTTCACCACCTTCTCAAGGGCAATTAGGGATGGGCAATAAATGCTGGCCTAGCCAGCGCTACCCATATCCCATGAATGAATAAAACAAAATGCACTAGGACACCCAGATCCCTCTGCATCTCAGAGCTCTGCAATCTCACCATTTAGATAATCTGCTGCTTTTTTATTCTTCCTGCCAAAATGGACAATTTTACACTTTCCCACATTATACTCTATTTGCCAGATCTTTGCCCACTCACTTAACCTATTTATCCCTTTGTAAACTCTTATGTCCTCTTCACAACTTGCTTTTCTACCTATTTTTGTTACCAAATTTGGAAATCATACCTTCGGTCCTTTCATCTAAGTCATTTATATAACCTGTAAAAAGTTGAGGCCCCAGCACTGATCCCTGTGGCACACCACTCGTTACATCTTGCCAACCAGAAAATGACCCATTTATGCCTACTCTGTTTCCTGTTAGCTAACCAATCTTCTATCCATGTCAAAATGTTACCCCCCACACCATGAGCTTTTATTTTCCACAATAACCTTTGATGTGGCACCTTATAAAATGCCTTCCAGAAATCTAAGTACAATACATCCACCGGTTCCCCATTATCCACAGCACATGTAACTCCCTCAAAGAACTCCAATAAATTGGTTAGACATGATTTCCCTTTCACAAATCCATGTTGACTCTGCCTGATTACCTTGAATTTTTTCTAAATGCCCTGCTATAATGTCTTTAATAATAGCTTCTAACATTTTCCCGATGACACGTTAAGCTAACTGGCCTGTAGTTTCCTGCTTTCTGTCTCCCTCCCTTTTTGAATAAAGGAGTTGCATTCGCTATGTTCCAATCGAAAGGAACCTTCCCCAAATCTAGGGAGTTTTGGAAAATTAAAACTAATGCATTAACTATCTCACTAGCCACTTCTTTTAAGACCCTAGGATAAAGTCCATCAGGACCCGGGGATTTGTCAGCCCGCAGCTCCAACAATTTGTTCAGGACCACTTCCCTGGTGATTGTATTTTTCTTGAGTTCCTCCCTCCCTTCAGTTTCCTGATTTTATAGCTATTTCTGGGTGGTTACTTGTATCCTCTATAGTGAAGACCGATGCAAAATACCTGTTCAATGCATCTGCCATCTCCTTATTTTCCCTTATTCATTCCCCAGACTCACTTTCTATAGGATCAACACTCACTTTATCTTTTCTTTTTTAAATATCTATAGAAACTCTATCTGTCATAATATTTCTCATTAGCTTTCTCTGAAACTCTAATTTTTCTCTCCTTATCAATCTTTTAGTCATTCTTTGCTGTTTTTTATATTCTGTCCAATCTTCTGACCTACCACCCACCTCTGTGCAATTATATGCTTTTTCTTTAAATTTGATACTATCTTTAACTGTTTTAGTTTACCATGGATGGTCGGTCCTCCCCTTGGAATTTTTCTTTCTCGTTGGAATGTATCTATTCTGTGTATTCTGAAATATCCCCTTAAATGTCTGCCACTGCATCTCTATTGACCTATCCCTTAACCTGATTTGCCAGTTCACTTTAGCTAGCTCTGCTTTCATGCCCTCCTAATTGCCCTTCTTTTAAGTTTAAAATACTAGTCTTGGACCCACTCTTCTCTCCCTCAAACTGAATGTAAAATTCATTCAGATTATGATCGCTGCTGCCTAAGGGCGGCTTAACTGAGGTCATTAATTAATCCCATCTCATTGCACAATACTAGGTCTAGTCTAGGCTGCTCTCTGGCTCCACAACGTGCTGTTCCAAGAAATTATCCCGAGAACATTCTATGAACTCCTCATCTAGGCTATCTTTGCCCATCTGATTTTTCCAATTTACATGTAGATTAAAATCGATGTACCTTTCTGACGAGCACCCATTATACCCCGTCCTACCATGTGATTAATGTTAGGGGGCCGGTACAGCACTCCCACAAGTGATTTCTTGCCTTTATCATTTCTCATTTTGACCCAAACCACTTCTACATCCTGGTTTCCTGAACTTAGGTCATCCCTCTCTATTGTGCTAATCTTCTTTGGCCTCCTTATCTCGAGAGACAATGGATACGCGCCTGGAGGTGGTCAGTGGTTTGTGAAGCAGTGCCTGGAGTGGCTATAAAGGCCAATTCTAATTCTAGAGTGACAGGCTCTTCCACAGGTGCTGCAGAGAAATTTGTTTGTTGGGGCTGTTACACAGTTGGCTCTCCGCTTGCGCCTCTGTCTTTTTTCCTGCCAACTACTAAGTCTCTTCGACTCGCCACACTTTAGCCCCGTCTTTATGGCTGCCCACCAGCTCTGGCGAACACTGGCAACTGACTCCCACGACTTGTGATCAATGTCACAGGATTTCATACCATCATTAATTAACAGAGCCACTCCTCCATCTTTTTCCTAGTTTCCTGTCCTTCCTAAATGTCATGTATCCTTCAATATTCAGGTCCCAATCTATGTCATCCTGCAGCCATGTCTCTGTAATGGCTATCCGATCGTACTTATTTATTTCTATATGTGCTATCAGTTCATCTGTTTTGTTTCAGATGCTGTGTGTGTTCTGATACAGAGCCTTTAGTTTTGCCCTTTATTATTTCTGTAACCTCTAGCCTTGACTGCTGATTTACTCTTAGATTTGTAATAGACTGTGATAGGAAGGGGCAGTTATCATTTCCCATATTAATACCTTTCTCTTTTGCCTTGTCTCTACTTTGATTTACCACATCTTCCCAAATTTGATCCTTTGCCCCCAATATTTAATTCAAAAACCCTCTCTACTTCCCTAGTTATGTGACTCGCAAGAACACCGGTCCCAACAAGCTTCAGGTATAGACCTGAATGGTACACCAGCCACTTTTCCCAATACTGGTGCCAGTGCTCCCTGAACCGGAACCCACTTCTCCCACACCAGTCTTTGAGCCATGCATTCATTTCTCTAATCTTATTTGCCCTACTCCAATTTGCACGTGGCTCAGGTAATAATCCAGAGATCATTACCTTTTGAGGTTCTGCTGCTTAATTTGGTGCTTACCACCTCATACTGACTATGCAGAACCTCTTTCCTTGGCCTGCCTATGTCGGTGGTACCTTCATGGACCACAACAACTGGATCCTTCCCCTCACACTGTATGTCCCTCTCCAGCCCTGAGCAGATGTCCCGAACCCTGGCACCGGGGGCAACACAGCCGTCTGGACTCTCGCTCTTTGCTGCAGAGAACAATGTCAATCCCCCTAACTATACTATCCCCTACTATCACGACTTTCCTTTTTATTCCTCCCCTTGAACGGCTTCCTGTACTATGGTGCCATGGTCAGTCTGCTCATGCACACTACAACCCTCGCTCTTGTCCGTACAAGCTGCAAGAATCTCAAACTTGTTCCTCAATTGCAAGGGCTGAGGCTCCTCCACTCCCACCTTCTCGATCTCCTTACCTGCGTGACGCGCAGTGTCACCCTCCTGACCACAGACCAAAACGGATCACCCTATCCTAAGGCGTGTGGAACAAAGTGTCCAGGTAACTTTCCCCCTTCCTGATGCATCGCAGTGTCTGCAGCTCTGCCTCCAGCTCAATGACTGAGCCAAAGCTCCTCAAGCCGCGGACACTTACGACAGACATGATTGCCGTGGTATCCAGGAGTTCCCACATACTCCAGTCGCGACACATCACCTGTCCTGCCATCTTTATTGTGTTAATTTAAATTTATTTTCTCAATTAATTTTTAGTTCCCCTCCTTACCAAACTCCCTTCTCTGATCTGAGGAAGGATGTTCTTGCTATGGAGGGAGTGCAGCGAAGGTTCACCAGACTGATTCCTGGGATGGCAGGACTGACGTATGAAGGTTTGTATTCGCTAGATTTAGAAGAATGAGGGGATCTCCTAGCAACCTACAAAATTCTAACAGGACTGGACAGACTAGATGCAGGAAGGATGTTCCTGATGGCGGGGGAGTCCAGGACCAGGGGTCACAATATAAGGATAAAGGGGTAAGCCATTTAGGACTGAGATGATGAGAGATTTCTTCACCCAGAGAGTGGTGAACCTGTGGAATTCTCTACCATGGAAAGCAATTGAGGTCAAATCATTAAATATATTCAAGAAAGAGTTAGATATAGTTCTTGGGGCTAAAGGGATATGGGAAGAAAGCGGGAACAGGGTACTGAGTTTGGATAATCAGCCATGATCGTATTGAATGGCGGTGAAGGCTCGAAGGGCTGAATGGCCTACTCCTGCTCCTATTTTCTATGTTTCTCACTCTGTGCCCTCCAGCAGCAGCAGAAGAACCTCACTTTTCTCCAATCCCTGACCCTAGGGAAGGTGAGGCTGACAGACAGACATTGGGCTGTGCAGGTACAATACAAAGCTGTACAATAATGGAGATCACAGAAACTGAAGCCACAATTACAGCAGCAAGACAGTCTTTTCTTTTCTTTTGGGCCTCCTTATCTCGAGAGACAATGGATACGCGCCTGGAGGTGGTCGGTGGTTTGTGAAGCAGCGCCTGGAGTGGCTATAAAGGCCAATTCTGGAGTGACAGGCTCTTCCACAGGTGCTGCAGAGAAATTTGTTTGTTGGGGCTGTTGCACAGTTGGCTCTCCCCTTGCGCCTCTGTCTTTTTTCCTGCCAACTACTAAGTCTCTTCGACTCGCCACAATTTAGCCCTGTCTTTATGGCTGCCCGCCAGCTCTGGCGAATGCTGGCAACTGACTCCCACGACTTGTGATCAATGTCACACGATTTCATGTCGCGTTTGCAGACGTCTTTATAACGGAGACATGGACGGCCGGTGGGTCTGATACCAGTGGCGAGCTCGCTGTACAATGTGTCTTTGGGGATCCTGCCATCTTCCATGCGGCTCACATGGCCAAGCCATCTCAAGCGCCGCTGACTCAGTAGTGTGTATAAGCTGGGGGTGTTGGCCGCTTCAAGGACTTCTGTGTTGGAGATATAGTCCTGCCACCTGATGCCAAGTATTCTCCGAAGGCAGCGAAGATGGAATGAATTGAGACGTCGCTCTTGGCTGGCATACGTTGTCCAGGCCTCGCTGCCGTAGAGCAAGGTACTGAGGACACAGGCCTGATACACTCGGACTTTTGTGTTCCGTGTCAGTGCGCCATTTTCCCACACTCTCTTGGCCAGTCTGGACATAGCAGTGGAAGCCTTACCCATGCGCTTGTTGATTTCTGCATCTAGAGACAGGTTACTGGTGATAGTTGAGCCTAGGTAGGTGAACTCTTGAACCACTTCCAGAGCGTGGTCGCCAATATTGATGGATGGAGCATTTCTGACATCCTGCCCCATGATGTTCGTTTTCTTGAGGCTGATGGTTAGGCCAAATTCATTGCAGGCAGACGCAAACCTGTCGATGAGACTCTGCAGGCATTCTTCAGTGTGAGATGTTAAAGCAGCATCGTCAGCAAAGAGGAGTTCTCTGATGAGGACTTTCTGTACTTTGGACTTCGCTCTTAGACGGGCAAGGTTGAACAACCTGCCCCCTGATCTTGTGTGGAGGAAAATTCCTTCTTCAGAGGATTTGAACGCATGTGAAAGCAGCAGGGAGAAGAAAATCCCAAAAAGTGTGGGTGCGAGAACACAGCCCTGTTTCACACCACTCAGGATAGGAAAGGGCTCTGATGAGGAGCCACCATGTTGAATTGTGCCTTTCATATTGTCATGGAATGAGGTGATGATACTTAGTAGCTTTGGTGGACATCCGATCTTTTCTAGTAGTCTGAAGAGACCACGTCTGCTGACGAGGTCAAAGGCTTTGGTGAGATCAATGAAAGCAATGTAGAGGGGCATCTGTTGTTCACGGCATTTCTCCTGTATCTGACGAAGGGAGAACAGCATGTCAATAGTCGATCTCTCTGCACGAAAGCCACACTGTGCCTCAGGGTAGACGCGCTCGGCCAGCTTCTGGAGCCTGTTCAGAGCGACTCGAGCAAAGACTTTCCCCACTATGCTGAGCAGGGAGATTCCACGGTAGTTGTTGCAGTCACCGCGGTCACCTTTGTTTTTATAGAGGGTGATGATGTTGGCATCGCGCGGGTACTGCTCCCTCGTCCCAGCACAGGCATAGCAGTTCATGTAGTGCTGAGAGTATAGCAGGCTTGGCACTCTTGATTATTTCAGGGGTAATGCTGTCCTTCCCAGGGGCTTTTCCGCTGGCTAGGGAATCAATGGCATCACTGAGATCCGATTTGGTTGGCTGTATGTCCAGCTCATCCATGACTGGTAGAGGCTGGGCTGCATTGAGGGCAGTCTCAGTGACAGCATTCTCCCTGGAGTACAGTTCTAGGTAGTGCTCAACCCAGCGGTCCATCTGTTTGCGTTGGTCAGTGATTATGTCCCCCGATTTAGATTTGAGGGGGGTGATCTTCTTGATGGTTGGCCCAAGAGCTCTCTTCATGCCATCATACATTCCTCTGATGTTTCCGGTGTCTGAGGCCAGCTGAATATGACTGCATAGGTGTTGCCAGTAGTCGTTTGCGCAACGCCTAGCTGTTCTTTGTGCAGTACTTCTGGCTGCTTTAAGTGCTGCGGATGTTAAATCGCTGGGGGCTTTCTTGTAGTTCAACAGTGTAATGCGCTTAGCGGCTATGACAGGTTCCAGCTCTTCATTATGAGATTGAAACCAGTCTGCATTTCTCTTCGCACTTTTGCCGTAGGTGGTCAAAGCTGACTCATAGATGGCGTCTCTGATGTGGGCCCACTTGGTCTCAGCATCCCCTGTGGGAGTGTTTTGAAGGGCTGTTACAAGTGAATTTAGAAATTTTTGTAACAGCTGTGGGTGAGAAATTCTGCTCGTGTTGATGCGCGGGTGGCCCTTCTGCTTGGAATGATGCAACTTCTTTGGTCTGAGTCTAACCTTGCTGCACACCAGGGAGTGGTCGGTGTCGCAGTCCGCACTGTGGAAGCTGCGTGTGATTTGAACACTGTTTAAGGCGGCTCGCCTTGTGACGATGAGGTCTAGCTGGTGCCAACGACGTGATCTTGGGTGCCTCCATGAAACCTGGTGACAGGGTTTAGTGTGAAAGAACGAGTTGGTGATGCAGAGGTTATGATAGGTACACAACTCAAGCAGTCTCTGCCCGTTCTCATTCATCCTTCCAACGCCATAGCGCCCAAGGCAGGAGGGCCATGAGTCATGGTCGGCCCCAACCCTGGCATTAAAGTCCCCCAGCAGGAATAGGTGTTCGGTGTTGGGGATGCTGCTAATGATATGGAGTTGTTCATAGAACTGGTCTTTAGCTTCAGGTGCGGAGCAGAGTGTTGGAGCATAGATGCTGAGTAGGTGTACTGGACCAGAGGTGGTGAGCAGTCGGATGGACAGTATGCGTTCCGAGCCATTTGAGGGAGGCTCTATCATGCTGAGCAAGGAGTTTCTGATGGCGAAGCCCACTCCATGCTGTCTTGGTTCTTCAGGATCCCTGCCCTGCCAGAAGAAGGTGTAGTCTTGCTCTGCTAGAGAGCCACTCGCGGGGAGGCGAGTCTCCTGAAGTGCTGCAATGTCCACATTGAATCTACTGAGCTCGTTGATGATGATGGCGGTCTTCCGAGAATCGTTGATTTGTGTAAGGTCTTCCGACAGGCCAGGACACATAGTTCTGACGTTCCAGCTTGCAAAGCGAAGGGCTGGTACCTTCTTTCCTTTTTTCATGTTGTTTGGTGCGGTGTATCAGTCCACCTTTCGGGCAATGACCCTGAGCTCCAAGCACCCATTGAAGCAGGCAGACTGTGGCGGGACAGAACCTTATTGACCGGGGGCTGCCCAGTTTGAGGCGGGCGGTAGCTGTCCAGTGAGGTGCAATGACCTCTCCCACCGACAAAGGCAACCCGTGGCGCCCAGTTTCTACGCCAATTTATCTGGACTTATAACCCGTAACTGCTGCCTTCCGTGTTGTTTTAGTCGCTGTGAGGCAACTATGGAGTGACCTCTCCATGGCGCATGCCTGGGCAAATTTATGGAGGTTGAGAGTTGCCCAGTCGTCAAAACCCCCCTCTCAGCCGTTCTGGTGGGGTCCAAAGGAGTGCAGGACACGACGTTTGGCACCAGTATGGCTGCAGGAACTGCCGGAAACATGCCAAAGGTGACACATGACCGCCTACGGGGTTCCGCTCCGGATTTTCTGTTAGGGTTTACTCCCTTAGCCTTGGTCTCTCCCGAGACGCCCACAAGGCAGTGGGGTTGTTGGGGCCCCTACACAGGTGTAGGATGGTGCCGGTGGGAGGAGGGGATGCAAGGGGGTGGGGTAGAGGGGGGGGGTGCAGGGGAAGGGGGTGCGGGGTGAAGATGGTGCGAGGGGGGGGGGCGGGCTTGGACGGGGTTGTGAGGGGGTGAGCTGAGAGGGTGGAGCAGGGAAGGGGGGTAAAGGGGGGGGTGGAATCTGGTGCAGGTAATAAGCCATTTCCTCAGTGCCCACCATCGACGTCCGGAAAGCTCATCCACGTCCTTCGGGAGGTGAAGCATCATTTGGCAGACTTCGAGGTGATTACATTTGCTAAGGGTTTTTTTTTTTTGCAGTGGTTTAAATAAAGGCATGCAGCATTGCCGACAGTGCGCTGCAGATGCTCTCCGAGCCATCTCCCGCGGGCGCTTTGAAGTTGCGGCCGGGGGGGCCGTTCGTGGATGTTTTGGGTGTTCGGGGCACCTTTTCACAGGACTTCTCTCGGGTCCCGCAGCTCCTTCTTCACCTCAATGGACTTACCGCATGCCCTGGCTGCAGACACTCTGGACTGTGAAGACAGCAGGATCGGAGATTGAAGTATCGGCAGCTGTGCTCGTCAGTTTCATCCGGATCAATTTCATTGAGGAAACAAAGAGCAGGTGTGGCTGGGGGAGGGCAGTGGGCCCAGGTAACATACACTAAACTAACTGTTAACTTTTAGATAGGGCTAAAATGAACTGATTTAAAGAGCCAGGGGAATTTAAACAGTTTAAGAGGGCAGATTGGGGGAGAAAACGTTAGGGATGGGAGCAGATGGCCATGGATAGAGTTGAACAGCAAGGGAGCTTCCTAGCGAGCTTCCAGCCCAGGAGCAAGACAGTGCTGTGATGTAAAAGTACAGTAGGTGTCAGTGTCAGGCTGGGGTAACAGTCCAGGGGTGAGGCTGGGGTTTTGGGTCTCATTTTAATCATGGGACAAATGGAATAGCCTCACACTGGTGGTGTGGGGTGCTGTGCTTTGAGGGGCAACACTGCAACTCCTGTAGTCCAGGCCACACACAGCCATGTGACATCACAGACATAGACCCACATACTGCTACCAAGTGGGGGAATCAGACATGGTGCAATAGAGCACAACCCACTGACAGTTCCAGTGTCAGTCAATCACTGTCTTTTTGCCACTATTTTGCCAGTAAATCACTCCAGAGCTAAGGAAACAGTTTTGTAAACTACTCCGAGAAGGGATGGGCCATCCCTGTTAGTTCACCAATTCAGCAACACCTCACAAAGCTTTATCATCAATATCCTTCCATTCAACCTCAGACTCAAAGTGGGAGAATTTTGTGATATTGGTGTCTGTGGTTGAATAAAATACCAACAGAAACTAACTGGAAACTGGGGAGAGAGAGGAAAATAACTTCAATAGAGAGATCAATATCCTCCAGACAATGTCTATGCTTCACCAATCCAATCTGTTTGCACCCCATGTGACCTTGACAGCAGTGCAGAGACTGCTGAAATGAGGAAAGATCCGGAGAGCAGCCCTTCTAGGAGGTACTTGTTATTTATTCATTCATGGGATGTGGGCGTCGCAGGTCATGCCAGCATTTTTTACCCATCCCTAATTGCCCTTGAACTGAGTGTCTTGCTCGGCCATTTCGAGGGCATGTAAGAGTTAACCACATTGCTGTGGGTCTGGAGTCACGTGAGCCAGACTAGGTAAGGACAGCAGATTTCCTTCCCGAAAGGACATCAGTGAACCAGATGGGTTTTTACAACAATCGACAATGGTTTCATGGCCATCATTAGACTAGCTTTTAATTCCAGATTTATTAACTGAATTCAAATTCCACCTTCTGCTGTGGTGGGATTTGAACCCATGTCCCCACAGCAATACCCTGGGTCTCTGGGTTACTAGTCCAGTGACAATACCACTACACCACCGCCTCCCCCTCACTGGGGGCGACCAGGACTGTGTGAGGGGATTATATGGGTGGGAAGAGTCCGTGATAGGGGAGCGTGCAAGTGCTGCGGTAGGAGTGGGTCTGATTGTTCCAAAAACCAATGCCGGATAAGATAATGTAAATCTCTGAATAGATTTATATACTTCTAGAAAATAGGGTCATGAAAATAACGAGGCACAAATCTGCTTTGTGCACTAACGGTTGACTAGCACGCTGGGCTCTGCAGATGCTGCCACATGGCGATGTTTGTGCGCTCATGCCAGACACGCAGATCGAGTGATGAGCGGGCTTCGTTTCTACAGAATGATCTGGTTCTTGAAGCTGCGGTTCAGCTCTTTGTGAGGGAGGACAATAGAGTTCAGGATGATCACCTCGGCGGGAATACTGACATTGCACCCTGCAGAGAGGAAACAAAATCATGTGAAATTCTAAACCGCTGTAAGATAAGGCACAGGCTGATGTCAGCTGTGGTTCAGCAGGCAGTACCCACACCTCTGACTCAAATGGTCGTGGATTCAAATCCCACTCCAGAGACTTTGACTGACAATCCAGGACAACACAGTAAAGTGCTGAGGGAGCGCTGCACTGCCGGAGGGTCAGTACTGAGGGAGCGCTGCATGGCCGGAGGGTCAGTACTGAGGGAGCGCTGCACTGCCGGAGGGTCAGTACTGAGGGAGCGCTGCACTGCCGGAGGGTCAGTACTGAGGGAGCGCTGCACTGCCGGAGGGTCAGTACTGAGGGAGCGCTGCACTGCCGGAGGGTCAGTACTGAGGGAGCGCTGCACTGCCGGAGGGTCAGTACTGAGGGAGCGCTGCACTGCCGGAGGGTCAGTACTGAGGGAGCGCTGCACTGCCGGAGGGTCAGTACTGAGGGAGCGCTGCACTGCGGGAGGGTCAGTACTGAGGGAGCGCGGCACTGCCGGAGGGTCAGTACTGAGGGAGCGCGGCACTGCCGGAGGGTCAGTACTGAGGGAGCGCGGCACTGTCGGAGGGTCAGTACTGAGGGAGTCCGCGCTGTCGGAGGGTCAGTACTGAGGGAGTCCGCGCTGTCGGAGGGTCAGTACTGAGGGAGGCCGCGCTGTCGGAGGGTCAGTACTGAGGGAGGCCGCGCTGTCGGAGGGTCAGTACTGAGGGAGGCCGCGCTGTCGGAGGGTCAGTACTGAGGGAGGCCGCGCTGTCGGAGGGTCAGTACTGAGGGAGGCCGCGCTGTCGGAGGGTCAGTACTGAGGGAGGCCGCGCTGTCGGAGGGTCAGTACTGAGGGAGGCCGCGCTCTCGGAGGGTCAGTACTGAGGGAGGCCGCGCTCTCGGAGGGTCAGTACTGAGGGAGTGCTGCACTCTCGGAGGGTCAGTACTGAGGGAGTGCCGGTTTCACACATTCACATACATCCCTCTGGTATAAGACACACACTTTCAATTCTGCCACTCACTACCATCTGCTCTTACCGAGAATGGTTATCGAGGGATTGAGTTTCCCATCACTGAATAGTGTTTCACTGTCAATCTTGGCATGTGGGTCATTGGGGTTGGGGTCACTTGGGGTTCCCTCAACTCTTGACCATTTACCAATGGTGCTATCCCAGCCCACAATGCAGTTTAGCACACAGCTGTGATCCTGGAAAAGAGGGCAGAAGATCAATGACTGTGTCTGTACCACAGGCTCAGGACCCACTCCCAGCCGTCTGCTCTAACCGCCCCCTCCCAGCCGTCTGCTCTAACCGCCCCCTCCCAGCCGTCTGCACCGCCCGCCCCCTCCCAGCCGTCTGCTCCAACCGCCCCCTCCCAGCCGTCTGCTCCAACCGCCCCCTCCCAGCCGTCTGCTCCAACCGCCCCCTCCCAGCCGTCTGCCCCCTCCCAGCCATCCGCATCGCCCGCCCCCTCCCAGCCGTCTGCTCCGCCCGCTCCCTCCCAGCCGTCTGCACCGCCCGCCCCTTCCCAACCAGCAGCCCCCTCCCAGCCGTCTGCTCCGCCTGCTCCCTCCCAGCCGTCTGCCCCCTCCCAGCCGTCTGCACCGTCTGCCCCCTCCCAACCGTCTGCCCCCTCCCAGCCGTCTGCACCGTCTGCCCCCTCCCAACCGTCTGCCCCCTCCCAGCCGTCTGCTCCGCCCGCTCCCTCCCAGCCGTCCGCACTGCCCGCCCCTTCCCAACTGTCTGCCCCCTCCCAGCCATCTGCTCTAACCGCTCCCCTCCCAGCCGTCTGCCCCCTCCCAGCCGTCTGCTCCGCCCGCTCCCTCCCAGCCGTCCGCACTGCCCGCCCCTTCCCAACTGTCTGCTCCCTCCCAGCCATCTGCACCGCCCGCCCCTTCCCAACCAGCAGCCCCCTCCCAGCTGTCTGCACCGCCCGCTCCCAACCAGACGTCTGCACCGCCCGCCCTCGTTAAACTCCAGATAGCTTGTTCTGGAAGGATAATGCTGGAGCCTATCTTGACTCAGTTTCACATTTATTGTGCAGATTAAAAACATGTAGCTCCTCACTCAAACCCTCCACCAGTCTCAGTAAATGATTGCTTGTAATTCCTCAAGTAAGACCCCAATTAACACCCTCCACCTGCAGATAATCAAACAATTGATACACAATTAACACTCTCCCAGCCGTCTGCACCATGATCAAGGGAATAAAGCTCTCTTTTCTGTTGAATCTAAGGATCCTGAATGGAAACAAAATTCTCTTAGTGAGACACAGTCTGTATCTAACCCTGTTTTTTTTTGTTTCTCTTTCCTTTGGATCAGTGTGTTCCCCATTTCAGAGCCAACCAGTAACCCAATGGACCCAAACTCCTTCCCAAAAGCTACCATTGTACACAATCCCAATTGATCCAAATCCCTTCCCATTATACACAATCCCAAAGGATCAAACCCTTTCCCATTATTTCCATTGTACACAATCCCAATGGACCCAACCCCTTCCCATACAGAATTCCAGAATCAGCTATAACTCATGCGAGATAGTGTAGAGGGAGCTTTACTCTGTATCTAACCCTGCACTGTACCTGTCCTGGGAGTGTTTGATGGGGACAGTGTAGAGGGAGCTTTACTCTGTATCTAACCCCGTGCTGTACCTGTCCTGGGGGGAGTGTTTGATGGGGACAGTGTAGAGGGAGCTTTACTCTGTATCTAACCCCGTGCTGTACCTGCCCTGGGGGGAGTGTTTGATAGGGACGTTTTGCAAGAGATTTATTGTATTATGCCAGGGCAGTGGATGAAGATTCTTCTCATTGTTTAGGGAACCTCAGTCTCTTAACAATCGACCCTGAGTGTAAAATCCTGGAAGATGGGGCAGAGAAGGTTATCCTTTGTGCAAGTTTTGTCACCCGAGTTTCCGGTGTGTGGTATGACAATAGCATTTGCTCTCCCTCCCTTATTCTGCACTTATTAAAGGTTGGTGTTGCTGATGTTTAGCCCCTGTAGGTTTGTCCGGACTCAGCTCTGCCCCCTACCTTCTGTGCCTCCACTCAGTCTGTGGGACTTTTGTGTGTACTGGGAGTGCTGTGAGCTCTGCATTACCTGGAGTGAGGCTCCGTGTAAGATGATGGACTCTCGGACTCTAACTCCAGCACCGATTGTCACTCCCATACTGATGGTGACATTGGGACCCAGCTGAGGACAAATGTGAGAAACACAGGAGACATCAGCACAGAGAACAAGCGCACAACACGAAGAAACTGTGGCAGATGGGTCAGTAACCAGAGGACACAGATCGAAGGTAAAGAACCTGGGGGTAGATGAGGAGAATATTTTTCAAATTGTTGTGATCTGGAATGCACTGATAGGGCGGTGGAAGCAGATTCAATAGGGGCGGCACAGTGGCGCAGTGGTTAGCACCGCAGCCTCACAGCTCCAGCGACCTGGGTTCGATTCCGGGTACTGCCTGTGTGGAGTTTGCAAGTTCTCCCTGTGTCTGCGTGGGTTTTCTCCGGGTGCTCCGGTTTCCTCCCACAGCCAAAAAAAGACTTGCAGGTTGGTAGGTAAATTGGCCATTATAAATTGCCCCTAGTATAGGTAGCTGGTAGGGAAATATAGGGACAGCTGGGGATGTGGTAGGGATATGGAATTGGTGCAGGATTAGTATAAATGGGTGGTTGATGGTCGGCACAGACTCGGTGGGCCGAAGGGCCTGTTTCAGTATCTCTAAAACTAAATAATAAATTTCAAAAGGGAATTGGATAACTACTTGGGGAAACTAATTGCAGGGCTATAGGGTGGTGGGTATCTGGAATTCACTGCCCAGACCGGTGGTGGAGGCAGAAACCCTCAACACATTTAAAAGGTACCTGGACCTGCGTCCGAAGTGCTGTAACCTGCAAGGCTACGGACCAGGTGCTGGAAAGTGGGATTAGAATGGACGGCTAGTTTTTTCAGCCGGCACGGACACGATGGGCTGAATGGCCTCCTTCTGTGCTGTATGATTCTATGATTGGTTGAGGAAATACTCACCACAGCTGTGGGGTCAATAGTTGCTGTCGGGTGGATATAAACATTACCTGTTAACAAAATGACCAGAGACAAAATTACATTCGAGTATCAAGCTTTGGACCCTTACCCACCCTGTCCTGGCTCCCACTCCATTTCCCATGGACACTGATTTGTGTTGTGCTCGTGTTCAAAATCCCTCCATGGTCTTGCCCCTCCCACCTCTGTAATCTCCTCCAGCCCCACAACCCTCTGAGATCTCTGCGCTCCTCCAATCTGACCTCTAGAACTTCCCCGATTTTAATCACTCCACCACTGGCAGCCATGCCTTTCAGCAACCCAGGCCCGAAGCTCTGGAACCACTAAAGCTCTCCACTTCTCTATCTCTCTCCTCCTTTTAAGATGCTGCTTAAAACCTACCTCTTTGACCAAGCTTTTGGTCATTTGCCCCAGTATTTCCTCAGGTGTTTGGTGTCAGATTTTGTTTGATGATGCTCCTGTGAAGGGTCCTGAGATATTTTACTACCTTAAAGGTGCTATATAAATGCAAGCTGTTGTTGAATTCACATACCTAAAATTCTGGGGCCGTCGTGCTCATCCTTGGCCAGCCGGTCTGGGTGGGTTGTTTGGTATTGGTTGAGATACAAGCGGTTGGCATAGATGGCAGACCTGCAGAGCAACTGAAACTTTACTATGATGAGTATTAATCTCCTGGTCCCCAGCAGGGAGCTGCCTCTCACTGTGGATGGGGGTTCAAAGAACAAACAACAGTACAGCACAGGAACAGGCCATTCGGCCCTCCAAGCCTGCGCCGATCTTGATGCCTGCCGAAACTAACACCTTCTGCACTTCCGGGGCCCATATCCCTCTATTCCCTTCCTATTCATATATTTGTCAAGATGTCTCTTAAACGTCTCTATTACCCCTCCCCTCCCCTCCCAACCCTGCTCAAATTGCCACTCTTGATGTGTGAGATTAGACTGGTAACATGGGACGAACGAATCAACTATCTTGGGTAATAGAGCTGGGTCCAGTCCTGCCCTTGCTCAATATTCACATGTCTGTTAGCCAGTAGCAGTCACTGGCTATTGATCAGGAGCAGAAAATCTGGATGATTTTCACCAGGCCAATCCCAGAGCACTGAGCTGAACTGTACACCAAACTGACAGAATCACAAAATAGTTACAGCACAGAAGGAGGCCATTCAACTCTTTGTGGCTGTGCTGGCTCTCTGCAACAGTAACTCACTGAGTTCCTCTTCCCTGCCTTTTCCCCGCAGCCCTGCAAATGTTTTCTCTTCAGATAATTATCCAATTCCCTTTTGAATGCCTCTACTGAATCTGCCTCCACCACACTCTCGGGCAGTGCATTCCAAATCCTAAACACTCACTGAACCTGCCTCCACCACACTCTCAGACAGTGCATTCCAGATCCTAAACACTCACTGAACCTGCCTCCACCACACTCTCAGACAGTGCATTCCAGATCCTAAACACTCACTGAACCTGCCTCCACCGCACTCTCAGACAGTGCATTCCAGATCCTAAACACTCGCTGAACCTGCCTCCACTGCACTCTCAAACAGTGCATTCCAGATCCTAAACACTCGCTGCGTAAAAATGTTTTTCCTCATGTCACTGTTGTTTCTTTTGCCAATCACCTTAAATCAGTGTCCTCTGGTTCTCAATCCTTCCACCACTGGGGGCAGTTTTTCTCTATCTACTCTGTTCAGGTTCCTCATGATTTTGAACACCTCTAACAAATCTCCTCTTCTCTGAGAACAGCCCCAGCTTCTCCAATCTATCCACGTAACTGAAGTTCCTCATCCCTGGAACCATTCTCGTGAATCTTTTCTGCACCCTCTCAAATGCCTTCACTTCCTTCCGAAAGTGCTTTGCGCAGAATTGGACACAATATTCCGGTTGAGGCCGAACTAGTGTTTTATAAAGGTTCATCATAACTTCGTTCCTTTTGTACTCTCTGTCTCTATTTATAAAGCCCAGGATCCCATATACTTTATTAACCATTTTCTCAACCTGCCCTGCCACCTTCAATGATTTGTGCAGATACACCTCCAGGTCCCTCTGTCCCTGCACCCCCTTTAGAATTGTACCCTTTATTTTATATTGTCTCTCCTTGTTCATCCTACCAAAATGAATCACTTCACACTTTTCTGCATTAAATTTCATCTGTCACTTCTCCGCCCCTTCCATCAGCCTGTCTATGTGCTCTTGAAGTTTATCACTATCCTCCTCACAGTTCACATTCCTTCCATGTTTTGTGTCATCTAGAAATTTTGAAGTTTTGCCCTGTACACCCAGGTCTAGATCAAGAAAAGCGGTGGTCCTGGCCCCGGGGACCCACTGTATACCTTCCTCTAGTCTGAGAAACATCCACTAACCACTACTCACAGCCAATTTGGTATTCATGTTGCTACTGTCCCTTTTTATTCTACGGGCTTGAATTTTGCCGACAAGCACAGTATCAAATGCCTCTTGGAAGTCCATGTAAACCACATTAACCACATTACCCTCATCAACCCTCTCTGTTACCTCATCAAAAAACTCAAGCAAGTAAGTTAAACACGATTCGCTCTTAACAAATCTGTGCTGGCTTTCCTTAATTAATCCAAGTGACTATTAATTTTGTCCCGAAGTATCGTTTCGAAAAGCTTTCCCGTCACTGAGGTTAAACTGACTGGCCTGTCGTTGCTGGGCTTTTCCTCACCCCCCTTTTTTCTTTTTTTTTTGCTCTGACTAATATCAAATTTAACCCATACCTGCGAATTTCTTCAGTTTGCCTTTCTCTCTCTCTCTCTCTCTCTCTCTCTCTCTCTCTCTCTCTTTCCATTTCCATCCTTTCAGTCTGCCTATTCCCTTCATCTCTGATCTCTCAGTCTCCCTGTCCGTCGGTCTTCCCGTCCTTCGGTTTCCCCGTCTCTCAGTCTCCCCATCCCTTGTTCTCTCCGCCCCTCAATGTTAACCCCTCCCGTCCCTTGGTCTCCCCGTCCCTTGGTCTCCCCGTCCCTCGGTGTCCCCCCATCCCTCGGTCTCCCTGTCCCTCGATGCCGCCCCTGCTCCTCAGTCTCCCCGTCCCTCGGTGTCTCCCCATCCCTTAATGCTCCCTCCCCGTCCCTCGGTGTGCCCCGTCCCTCGGTGTCCCCATCTCTCAGTCTCTCCATCCCTCAGTGCCCCTCCCACCACCCCCCCCCCGCCCCAACCATCCCTTGATGCCCCCCGATCCACGGCCTCCCATCTCTCTGTGTTCATACTCACCCTGCTGACTTGATCTGACTCCAGAAGCCGTTGGTTTTGTAAATGTAGAGGGATCCGCGACCAGCCATGGTGGTGAAGATGTCTTGCTCCAGACGAATGACTTCAGCTCGCTGCCAGCCATTTGTACACTCCTCTCTGCAAGGCATGAGCTTATCAGATCCTGACGCCCCATTCCACACCCTCTCCTTGTGTCAAAATGTCCCGCCCTGCGCCAGGGGCGGAGACACCACTCTGACCACATTCACTACACTGTGATTGGAATCCACGATACGGCCTGCTCCGCCCCCCCCACCCCCCACCCCCACCCATTGCTCCGCCCCTTCCCACCCCACCCACAGCTTCCCCCCCCTTACCCTGCCCCCTCCCGTTGCTCCCCCCCTTCCCCCACCCCCACTCGCTGTTTCCCCCCCCTGCCCGCCCACTCGCTGTTCCCCCCCCACCCGCTGCCCCCACACGCTGCTGCCCCCTTCCCCCACCCCCTGCTCCCCCCTTCCCCCACCGCCACCCGCTATTCCCCCCCCCCCGTTCCCCCCCCACCCGAAGCTCCCACACTTCCCCCACTTCCACCCTTCCCCCACCCCCAACCGCTGCTCCCCCCTTCTGCTCCCACCCTTCCCTCACCCTCACCCGCTGCTCCCACCCACCCTCTGCCCCCACCCCACCCCCACTCACCCTCCCCCTGCCACCAACCCACCCACCTCCCCACCCTCCTCATCTATTCGGTAAGTGCTACAGTCCCTCAGTATAGAGAGGGTTAGTCCAGCCCAAACCCTGACCTCTGTTCCAGATCAAGGAGTCTTGGCGATAAGCTCCCTGAATATCTCAACTCCAGGAGCCTGTGTGTCGGGGCGTCGGTGGGGTGGTGGGCCAAGGGGGGGGCCAGGTGCGATGCTGATGTCCATTGCATGCACCTGGTGGTCAGTCGGCTGAAGGTGCTGATATGGAGTGACCGAGACTCAAACTCCAGGGATTCCCGCTCCAGAAAACCATTCAGCTGAAGGGATCGGGGTGACCGAGGAGAGTAATAAAGATGAGGAACAGGCAAATGGAAAACTAGTGAAAACCTCATGCACGCACACACGAACCAGGATGTGTGAGAGACACAAGCAGTGTAACAAACACAAGGATGATCCCAAATAACGAGCCAATGTAAAGACCTCAGCATCACTCACATTATCCAGTGACATTCTTCCCCCGCCAGTGACACTGCCCCGTAACACACTCCCAACGCCAGTGACACTGCCCCGTAACACACTCCCCCTGCCAGTGACACTACCCTGTAACACACTCCCACCGCCAGTGAGACTACCCCGTAACATACTCCGCCTGCCAGGGACACTACCCCGTAACACACTCCCACCGCCAGTGAGACGACTCCGTAACACACTCCCACCGCCAGTGAGACTACCCCGTAACACACTCCCCCTGCCAGTGACACTACCCTGTAACACACTCCCACCGCCAGTGAGACGACTCCGTAACACACTCCCACCGCCAGTGAGACTACCCCGTAACACACTCCCCCTGCCAGTGAGACGACTCCGTAACACACTCCCACCGCCAGTGAGACTACCCCGTAACACACTCCCCTGCCAGTGAGATGACTCCGTAACACACTCCCACCGCCAGTGACACTACCCCGTAACACACTCCCCCTGCCAGTGAGACTACTCCGTAACACACTCCCCCTGCCAGTGAGACTACACCGTAACACACTCCCCATCAGTGACACTACCCAGGAACACACTCCCCGCCAGTGCCACTACCCCGTAACACACTCCCCCCCGCCAGTGAGACTACCCTGTAACACACTCCCACCGCCAGTAACACTACCCCGTAACACACTCCCACCGCCAGTGACACTACCCCGTAACACACTCCCCCTGCCAGTGACACTACCCCGTAACACACTCCCACCGCCAGTAACACTACCCTGTAACACACTCCCACCGCCAGGAACACTACCCTGTAACACACTCCCCCCGCCAGTGACACTACCCCGTAACACACTCCCCCCGCCAGTGACACTACCCCGTAACACACTCCCCCTGCCAGTGACACTACCCTGTAACACACTCCCACTGCCAGTAACACTACCCCGAAACACACTCCCACTGCCAGTGAGACGACTCCGTAACACACTCCCACCGCCAGTGACACTACCCCCTAACACAATCCCCCTGCCAGTGACAGTACTCCTTAACACACTCCCCCTGCCAGTGAGCCTACCCCGTAACACACTCCCCCTGCCAGTGACACTACCCCGTAACACACTCCCACTGCAAGTGACACTACCCCCGTAACACACTCCCCCTGCCAGTGACATTACCCTGTAACACACTACCGCTGCCAGTAACACTACCCAGTAACACACTCCCCCTGCCAGTGACACTACCCCGTAACACACTCCCACCGCCAGTGACACTACCCCGTAACACACTCCCCCTGCCAGTGACACTATCCTGTAACACACTCCCACCGCCAGTGACACTACCCTGTCACACACTCCCACTGCCAGTAACACTACCCAGTAACACACTCCCCCTGCCAGTGACACTACCCTGTAACACACTCCCACTGCCAGTAACACTACCCCGAAACACACTCCCACTGCCAGTGACACTACCCTGTAACACACTCCCACCGCCAGTGACACTACCCCGTAACACACTCCCACCGCCAGTGACACTACCCCGTAACACACTCCCACCGCCAGTGACACTACCCCGTAACACACTCCCACCGCCAGTGAGACTACCCCGTAACATACTCCGCCTGCCAGGGACACTACCCCGTAACACACTCCCACCGCCAGTGAGACGACTCCGTAACACACTCCCACCGCCAGTGAGACTACCCCGTAACACACTCCCCCTGCCAGTGACACTACCCTGTAACACACTCCCACCGCCAGTGAGACGACTCCGTAACACACTCCCACCGCCAGTGAGACTACCCCGTAACACACTCCCCCTGCCAGTGAGACGACTCCGTAACACACTCCCACCGCCAGTGAGACTACCCCGTAACACACTCCCCTGCCAGTGAGATGACTCCGTAACACACTCCCACCGCCAGTGACACTACCCCGTAACACACTCCCCCTGCCAGTGAGACTACTCCGTAACACACTCCCCCTGCCAGTGAGACTACACCGTAACACACTCCCCATCAGTGACACTACCCCGTAACACACTCCCCGCCAGTGCCACTACCCCGTAACACACTCCCCCCCGCCAGTGAGACTACCCTGTAACACACTCCCACCGCCAGTAACACTACCCCGTAACACACTCCCACCGCCAGTGACACTACCCCGTAACACACTCCCCCTGCCAGTGACACTACCCCGTAACACACTCCCACCGCCAGTAACACTACCCTGTAACACACTCCCACCGCCAGGAACACTACCCTGTAACACACTCCACCCGCCAGTGACACTACCCCGTAACACACTCCCCCTGCCAGTGACACTACCCCGTAACACACTCCCCCTGCCAGTGACACTACCCCGTAACACACTCCCACCGCCAGTAACACTACCCTGTAACACACTCCCCCCGCCAGTGACACTACCCCGTAACACACTCCCCCCGCCAGTGACACTACCCCGTAACACACTCCCCCTGCCAGTGACACTACCCTGTAACACACTCCCACTGCCAGTAACACTACCCCGAAACACACTCCCACTGCCAGTGACACTACCCCGTAACACACTCCCACCGCCAGTGACACTACCCCCTAACACAATCCCCCTGCCAGTGACACTACTCCTTAACACACTCCCCCTGCCAGTGAGCCTACCCCGTAACACACTCCCCCTGCCAGTGACATTACCCCGTAACACACTCCCACTGCAAGTGACACTACCCCCGTATCACACTCCCACCGCCAGTAACACTACCCTGTAACACACTCCCACCGCCAGTAACACTACCCTGTAACACACTCCCCCCGCCAGTGACACTACCCCGTAACACACTCCCCCTGCCAGTGACACTACCCCGTAACACACTCCCCCTGCCAGTGACACTACCCAGTAACACACTCCCCCCGCCAGTGACACTACCCAGTAACACACTCCCCCTGCCAGTGACACTACCCTGTAACACACTCCCCCTGCCAGTGACACTACCCTGTAACACACTCCCACTGCCAGTAACACTACCCCGAAACACACTCCCACTGCCAGTGACACTACCCCGTAACACACTCCCACCGCCAGTGACACTACCCCCTAACACAATCCCCCTGCCAGTGACAGTACTCCTTAACACACTCCCCCTGCCAGTGAGCCTACCCCGTAACACACTCCCCCTGCCAGTGACACTACCCCGTAACACACTCCCACTGCAAGTGACACTACCCCCGTAACACACTCCCCCTGCCAGTGACATTACCCTGTAACACACTACCGCTGCCAGTAACACTACCCAGTAACACACTCCCCCTGCCAGTGACACTACCCCGTAACACACTCCCCTCGCCAGTGACACTACCCTGTAACACACTCCCACTGCCAGTGACACTACCCCGTAACACACTCCCACCGCCAGTGACACTACCCCGTAACACACTCCCACCGCCAGTGACACAACCCCGTAACACACTCCCCCTGCCAGTGACACTATCCTGTAACACACTCCCACCGCCAGTGACACTACCCTGTCACACACTCCCACTGCCAGTAACACTACCCAGTAACACACTCCCCCTGCCAGTGACACTACCCCGTAACACACTCCCACCGCCAGTGACACTACCCCGTAAAACACTCCCTCCGCCAGTTACACTACCCCGTAACACACTCCCCCTGCCAGTGACACTACCCTGTAACACACTCCCACCGCCAGTGACACTACCCCGTAACACACTCCCACCGCCAGTGACACTACCGTGTGACACACTCCCCCTGCAAGTGACACTACCCCGTAACACATTCCAACCGCCAGTGACACTACCCCGGAACACACTCCCCCCGCCAGTGACACTACCGTGTAACACACTACCACCGCCAGTGACACTACCGTGTAACACACTCCCCCTGCTAGTGACACTACCCTGTAACACACTCCCACCGCCAGTGACACTACCCCGTAACACAATCCCCCTGCCAGTGACACTACCCTGTAACACACTCCCACCGCCAGTGACACTACCCCGTAACACACTCCCCCCGCCAGTGACACTACCCCATAACACACTCCCACTGCAAGTGACTCTACCCCGTAACACACTCCCCCTGCCAGTGACACTACCCTGTAACACACTCCCACTGCCAGTGACACTACCCTGGAACACACTCCCACTGCCAGTAATACTACCCCGTAACACATTCCACCTGCCAGTGACACAACCCCGTAACACACTCCCCCTGCCAGTGACACTACCCTGTAACACACTCCCCCTGCCAGTGACACTACCCCGTAACACACTCCCCCCCGCCAGTGAGACTACCCTGTAACACACTCCCACCGCCAGTAACACTACCCCGTAACACACTCCCACCACCAGTGACACTACCCCGTAACACACTCCCCCTGCCAGTGACACTACCCCGTAACACACTCCCACCGCCAGTAACACTACCCTGTAACACACTCCCACCGCCAGTAACACTACCCTGTAACACACTCCCCCGGCCAGTGACACTACCCCGTAACACACTCCCCCTGCCAGTGACACTACCCCGTAACACACTCCCCCTGCCAGTGACACTACCCTGTAACACACTCCCCCCGCCAGTGACACTACCCAGTAACACACTCCCCCTGCCAGTGACACTACCCTGTAACACACTCCCACTGCCAGTAACACTACCCCGAAACACACTCCCACTGCCAGTGACACTACCCCGTAACACACTCCCACCGCCAGTGACACTACCCCCTAACACAATCCCCCTGCCAGTGACACTACTCCTTAACACACTCCCCCTGCCAGTGAGCCTACCCCATAACACACTCCCCCTGCCAGTGACATTACCCCGTAACACACTCCCACTGCAAGTGACACTACCCCCGTAACACACTCCCACCGCCAGTGACACTACCCCCGTAACACACTCCCACCGCCAGTAACACTACCCTGTAACACACTCCCACCGCCAGTAACACTACCCTGTAACACACTCCCCCTGCCAGTGACACTACCCTGTAACACACTCCCCCCGCCAGTGACACTACCCAGTAACACACTCCCCCTGCCAGTGACACTACCCTGTAACACACTCCCACTGCCAGTAACACTACCCCGAAACACACTCCCACTGCCAGTGACACTACCCCGTAACACACTCCCACCGCCAGTGACACTACCCCCTAACACAATCCCCCTGCCAGTGACACTACCCCCGTAACACACTCCCCCTGCCAGTGACACTACCCCGTAACACACTCCCCTCGCCAGTGACACTACCCTGTAACACACTCCCACCGCCAGTGACACTACCCCGTAACACACTCCCACCGCCAGTGACACTACCCCGTAACACACTCCCACCGCCAGTGACACAACCCCGTAACACACTCCCCCTGCCAGTGACTCTACCCTGTAACACACTCCCACCGCCAGTGACACTACCCCGTAACACACTCCCACCGCCAGTGACACAACCCCGTAACACACTCCCCCTGCCAGTGACACTATCCTGTAACACACTCCCACCGCCAGTGAAACTACCCCGTAACACACTCCCTCCGCCAGTTACACTACCCCGTAACACACTCCCCCTGCCAGTGACACCACCCTGTAACACACTCCCACCGCCAGTGACACTACCCCGTAACACACTTCCACCGCCAGTGACACTACCGTGTGACACACTCCCCCTGCCAGTGACACTACCCCGTAACACATTCCAACCGCCAGTGACACTACCCCGGAACACACTCCCCCCGCAAGTGACACTACCGTGTAACACACTACCCCCGCCAGTGACACTACCGTGTAACACACTCCCCCTGCTAGTGACACTACCCTGTAACACACTCCCACCGCCAGTGACACTACCCCGTAACACAATCCCCCTGCCAGTGACACTACCCTGTAACACACTCCCACCGCCAGTGACACTACCCCGTAACACACTCCCCCCGCCAGTGACACTACCCCATAACACACTCCCACTGCAAGTGACTCTACCCCGTAACACACTCCCCCTGCCAGTGACACTACCCTGTAACACACTCCCACTGCCAGTGACACTACCCTGGAACACACTCCCACTGCCAGTAATACTACCCCGTAACACATTCCACCTGCCAGTGACACAACCCCGTAACACACTCCCCCTGCCAGTGACACTACCCTGTAACACACTCCCCCTGCCAGTGACACTACCCCGTAACACACTCCCCCCCCGCCAGTGAGACTACCCTGTAACAAACTCCCACCGCCAGTAACACTACCCCGTAACACACTCCCACCGCCAGTGACACTACCCCGTAACACACTCCCCCTGCCAGTGACACTACCCCGTAACACACTCCCACCGCCAGTAACACTACCCTGTAACACACTCCCACCGCCAGTAACACTACCCTGTAACACACTCCCCCGGCCAGTGACACTACCCCGTAACACACTCCCCCTGCCAGTGACACTACCCCGTAACACACTCCCCCTGCCAGTGACACTACCCTGTAACACACTCCCCCCGCCAGTGACACTACCCAGTAACACACTCCCCCTGCCAGTGACACTACCCTGTAACACACTCCCACTGCCAGTAACACTACCCCGAAACACACTCCCACTGCCAGTGACACTACCCCGTAACACACTCCCACCGCCAGTGACACTACCCCGTAAAACACTCCCTCCGCCAGTTACACTACCCCGTAACACACTCCCCCTGCCAGTGACACTACCCTGTAACACACTCCCACCGCCAGTGACACTACCCCGTAACACACTCCCACCGCCAGTGACACTACCGTGTGACACACTCCCCCTGCAAGTGACACTACCCCGTAACACATTCCAACCGCCAGTGACACTACCCCGGAACACACTCCCCCCGCCAGTGACACTACCGTGTAACACACTACCCCCGCCAGTGACACTACCGTGTAACACACTCCCCCTGCTAGTGACACTACCCTGTAACACACTCCCACCGCCAGTGACACTACCCCGAAACACACTCCCACTGCCAGTGACACTACCCCGTAACACACTCCCCCTGCCAGTGACACTACCCTGTAACACACTCCCACTGCCAGTGACACTACCCTGGAACACACTCCCACTGCCAGTAATACTACCCCGTAACACATTCCACCTGCCAGTGACACAACCCCGTAACACACTCCCCCTGCCAGTGACACTACCCTGTAACACACTCCCCCTGCCAGTGACACTACCCCGTAACACACTCCCCCCCGCCAGTGAGACTACCCTGTAACACACTCCCACCGCCAGTAACACTACCCCGTAACACACTCCCACCGCCAGTGACACTACCCCGTAACACACTCCCCCTGCCAGTGACACTACCCCGTAACACACTCCCACCGCCAGTAACACTACCCTGTAACACACTCCCACCGCCAGTAACACTACCCTGTAACACACTCCCCCTGCCAGTGACACTACCCCGTAACACACTCCCCCTGCCAGTGACACTACCCCGTAACACACTCCCCCTGCCAGTGACACTACCCTGTAACACACTCCCCCTGCCAGTGACACTACCCCGTAACACACTCCCCCTGCCAGTGACACTACCCCGTAACACACTCCCCTCGCCAGTGACACTACCCCGTAACACACTCCCCCTGCCAGTGACACTACCCTGTAACACACTCCCCCCGCCAGTGACACTACCCAGTAACACACTCCCCCTGCCAGTGACACTACCCTGTAACACACTCCCACTGCCAGTAACACTACCCCGAAACACACTCCCACTGCCAGTGACACTACCCCGTAACACACTCCCACCGCCAGTGACACTACCCCGTAAAACACTCCCTCCGCCAGTTACACTACCCCGTAACACACTCCCCCTGCCAGTGACACTACCCTGTAACACACTCCCACCGCCAGTGACACTACCCCGTAACACACTCCCACCGCCAGTGACACTACCGTGTGACACACTCCCCCTGCAAGTGACACTACCCCGTAACACATTCCAACCGCCAGTGACACTACCCCGGAACACACTCCCCCCGCCAGTGACACTACCGTGTAACACACTACCCCCGCCAGTGACACTACCGTGTAACACACTCCCCCTGCTAGTGACACTACCCTGTAACACACTCCCACCGCCAGTGACACTACCCCGAAACACACTCCCACTGCCAGTGACACTACCCCGTAACACACTCCCCCTGCCAGTGACACTACCCTGTAACACACTCCCACTGCCAGTGACACTACCCTGGAACACACTCCCACTGCCAGTAATACTACCCCGTAACACATTCCACCTGCCAGTGACACAACCCCGTAACACACTCCCCCTGCCAGTGACACTACCCTGTAACACACTCCCCCTGCCAGTGACACTACCCCGTAACACACTCCCCCCCGCCAGTGAGACTACCCTGTAACACACTCCCACCGCCAGTAACACTACCCCGTAACACACTCCCACCGCCAGTGACACTACCCCGTAACACACTCCCCCTGCCAGTGACACTACCCCGTAACACACTCCCACCGCCAGTAACACTACCCTGTAACACACTCCCACCGCCAGTAACACTACCCTGTAACACACTCCCCCTGCCAGTGACACTACCCCGTAACACACTCCCCCTGCCAGTGACACTACCCCGTAACACACTCCCCCTGCCAGTGACACTACCCTGTAACACACTCCCCCTGCCAGTGACACTACCCCGTAACACACTCCCCCTGCCAGTGACACTACCCCGTAACACACTCCCCTCGCCAGTGACACTACCCCGTAACACACTCCCCCTGCCAGTGACACTACCCTGTAACACACTCCCCCCGCCAGTGACACTACCCAGTAACACACTCCCCCTGCCAGTGACACTACCCTGTAACACACTCCCACTGCCAGTAACACTACCCCGAAACACACTCCCACTGCCAGTGACACTACCCCGTAACACACTCCCACCGCCAGTGACACTACCCCGTAAAACACTCCCTCCGCCAGTTACACTACCCCGTAACACACTCCCCCTGCCAGTGACACTACCCTGTAACACACTCCCACCGCCAGTGACACTACCCCGTAACACACTCCCACCGCCAGTGACACTACCGTGTGACACACTCCCCCTGCAAGTGACACTACCCCGTAACACATTCCAACCGCCAGTGACACTACCCCGGAACACACTCCCCCCGCCAGTGACACTACCGTGTAACACACTACCCCCGCCAGTGACACTACCGTGTAACACACTCCCCCTGCTAGTGACACTACCCTGTAACACACTCCCACCGCCAGTGACACTACCCCGAAACACACTCCCACTGCCAGTGACACTACCCCGTAACACACTCCCCCTGCCAGTGACACTACCCTGTAACACACTCCCACTGCCAGTGACACTACCCTGGAACACACTCCCACTGCCAGTAATACTACCCCGTAACACATTCCACCTGCCAGTGACACAACCCCGTAACACACTCCCCCTGCCAGTGACACTACCCTGTAACACACTCCCCCTGCCAGTGACACTACCCCGTAACACACTCCCCCCCGCCAGTGAGACTACCCTGTAACACACTCCCACCGCCAGTAACACTACCCCGTAACACACTCCCACCGCCAGTGACACTACCCCGTAACACACTCCCCCTGCCAGTGACACTACCCCGTAACACACTCCCACCGCCAGTAACACTACCCTGTAACACACTCCCACCGCCAGTAACACTACCCTGTAACACACTCCCCCTGCCAGTGACACTACCCCGTAACACACTCCCCCTGCCAGTGACACTACCCCGTAACACACTCCCCCTGCCAGTGACACTACCCTGTAACACACTCCCCCTGCCAGTGACACTACCCTGTAACACACTCCCACTGCCAGTAACACTACCCCGAAACACACTCCCACTGCCAGTGACACTACCCCGTAACACACTCCCACCGCCAGTGACACTACCCCCTAACACAATCCCCCTGCCAGTGACACTACTCCTTAACACACTCCCCCTGCCAGTGAGCCTACCCCATAACACACTCCCCCTGCCAGTGACATTACCCCGTAACACACTCCCACTGCAAGTGACACTACCCCCGTAACACACTCCCACCGCCAGTGACACTACCCCCGTAACACACTCCCACCGCCAGTAACACTACCCTGTAACACACTCCCACCGCCAGTAACACTACCCTGTAACACACTCCCCCCGCCAGTGACACTACCCCGTAACACACTCCCCCTGCCAGTGACACTACCCCGTAACACACTCCCCCTGCCAGTGACACTACCCTGTAACACACTCCCCCCGCCAGTGACACTACCCAGTAACACACTCCCCCTGCCAGTGACACTACCCTGTAACACACTCCCACTGCCAGTAACACTACCCCGAAACACACTCCCACTGCCAGTGACACTACCCCGTAACACACTCCCACCGCCAGTGACACTACCCCCTAACACAATCCCCCTGCCAGTGACACTACCCCCGTAACACACTCCCCCTGCCAGTGACACTACCCCGTAACACACTCCCCTCGCCAGTGACACTACCCTGTAACACACTCCCACCGCCAGTGACACTACCCCGTAACACACTCCCACCGCCAGTGACACTACCCCGTAACACACTCCCACCGCCAGTGACACAACCCCGTAACACACTCCCCCTGCCAGTGACACTACCCTGTAACACACTCCCACCGCCAGTGACACTACCCCGTAACACACTCCCACCGCCAGTGACACAACCCCGTAACACACTCCCCCTGCCAGTGACACTATCCTGTAACACACTCCCACCGCCAGTGAAACTACCCCGTAACACACTCCCTCCGCCAGTTACACTACCCCGTAACACACTCCCCCTGCCAGTGACACCACCCTGTAACACACTCCCACCGCCAGTGACACTACCCCGTAACACACTTCCACCGCCAGTGACACTACCGTGTGACACACTCCCCCTGCCAGTGACACCACCCCGTAACACATTCCAACCGCCAGTGACACTATCCTGTAACACACTCCCACCGCCAGTGAAACTACCCCGTAACACACTCCCCCTGCCAGTGACACTACCCCGTAACACACTCCCCTCGCCAGTGACACTACCCTGTAACACACTCCCACCGCCAGTGACACTACCCCGTAACACACTCCCACCGCCAGTGACACTACCCCGTAACACACTCCCACCGCCAGTGACACAACCCCGTAACACACTCCCCCTGCCAGTGACACTACCCTGTAACACACTCCCACCGCCAGTGACACTACCCCGTAACACACTCCCACCGCCAGTGACACAACCCCGTAACACACTCCCCCTGCCAGTGACACTATCCTGTAACACACTCCCACCGCCAGTGAAACTACCCCGTAACACACTCCCTCCGCCAGTTACACTACCCCGTAACACACTCCCCCTGCCAGTGACACCACCCTGTAACACACTCCCACCGCCAGTGACACTACCCCGTAACACACTTCCACCGCCAGTGACACTACCGTGTAACACACTACCCCTGCCAGTGACACCACCCCGTAACACATTCCAACCGCCAGTGACACTACCCCGGAACACACTCCCCCCGCCAGTGACACTACCGTGTAACACACTACCCCCGCCAGTGACACTACCGTGTAACACACTCCCCCTGCTAGTGACACTACCCTGTAACACACTCCCACCGCCAGTGACACTACCCCGTAACACAATCCCCCTGCCAGTGACACTACCCTGTAACACACTCCCACCGCCAGTGACACTACCCCGTAACACACTCCCCCCGCCAGTGACACTACCCCATAACACACTCCCACTGCAAGTGACTCTACCCCGTAACACACTCCCCCTGCCAGTGACACTACCCTGTAACACACTCCCACTGCCAGTGACACTACCCTGGAACACACTCCCACTGCCAGTAATACTACCCCGTAACACATTCCACCTGCCAGTGACACAACCCCGTAACACACTCCCCCTGCCAGTGACACTACCCTGTAACACACTCCCCCTGCCAGTGACACTACCCCGTAACACACTCCCCCCCGCCAGTGAGACTACCCTGTAACAAACTCCCACCGCCAGTAACACTACCCCGTAACACACTCCCACCGCCAGTTACACTACCCCGTAACACACTCCCCCTGCCAGTGACACTACCCCGTAACACACTCCCACCGCCAGTAACACTACCCTGTAACACACTCCCACCGCCAGTAACACTACCCTGTAACACACTCCCCCGGCCAGTGACACTACCCCGTAACACACTCCCCCTGCCAGTGACACTACCCCGTAACACACTCCCCCTGCCAGTGACACTACCCTGTAACACACTCCCCCCGCCAGTGACACTACCCAGTAACACACTCCCCCTGCCAGTGACACTACCCTGTAACACACTCCCACTGCCAGTAACACTACCCCGAAACACACTCCCACTGCCAGTGACACTACCCCGTAACACACACCCCTGCCAGTGACACTACCCTGTAACACACTACCGCTGCCTGTGACACTATCCTGTAACACACTCCCACCGCCAGTGACACTACCCCGTAACACACTCCCCCCGCCAGTGACACTACCCCGTAACACACACCCCCGTCAGTGAGACTACCCTGTAGCACACTCCCACCGCCAGTGACACTACCCTGTAACACACTCCCACCGCCAATGACACTACCCTGTAGCACACTCCCACCGCCAGTTACAATACCCCGTAACACACTCCCACCGCCAGTGACACTACCCTGTAACACACTCCCACCGCCAGTGACACTACCCCGTCACACACTCCCCCTGCCAGTGACACTACCCCGTCACACACTCCCCCTGCCTGTGACACTACCCCGTAACACACACCCCCGCCAGTGAGACTACCCCATAGCACACTCCCACCGCCAGTGACACTACCCCGTAACACACTCCCACCGCCAGTAACACTACCCTGTAACACACTCCCCCCGCCAGTGACACTACCCCGTAACACACTCACCCCGCCAGTGACACTACCCTGTAACACACTCCCCCTGCCAGTGACACTACCCCGTAACACACTCCCCTCGCCAGTGACACTACCCTGTAACACACTCCCACCGCCAGTGACACTACCCCGTAACACACTACCCCTGCCAGTGACACTATCCTGTAACACACTCCCACCGCCAGTGACACTACCCTGTCACACACTCCCACTGCCAGTAACACTACCCAGTAACACACTCCCCCTGCCAGTGACACTACCCCGTAACACACTCCCACCGCCAGTGACACTACCCCGTAACACACTCCCTCCGCCAGTTACACTACCCCGTAACACACTCCCCCTGCCAGTGACACTACCCTGTAACACACTCCCACCGCCAGTGACACTACCCCGTAACACACTCCCACCGCCAGTGACACTACCGTGTGACACACTCCCCCTGCCAGTGACACTACCCCGTAACACATTCCAACCGCCAGTGACACTACCCCGGAACACACTCCCCCCGCCAGTGACACTACCGTGTAACACCCTACCCCCGCCAGTGACACTACCGTGTAACACACTACCCCCGCCAGTGACACTACCGTGTAACACTCTCCCCCTGCTAGTGACACTACCCTGTAACACACTCCCACTGCCAGTGACACTACCCCGTAACACAATCCCCCTGCCAGTGACTCTACCCCGTAACACACTCCCCCTGCCAGTGACACTACCCCGTAACACACTCCCCCTGCCAGTGACACTACCCTGTAACACACTCCCACCGCCAGTAACACTACCCTGTAACACACTCCCACCGCCAGTGACACTACCCCGTAACACACTCCCCCCGCCAGTGACACTACCCCGTAACACACTCCCCCTGCCAGTGACACTACCCTGTAACACACTCCCCCCGCCAGTGACACTACCCAGTAACACACTCCCCCTGCCAGTGACACTACCCCGTAACACACTCCCACTGCCAGTGACACACTCCCACCGCCAGTGACACTACCCCCTAACACAATCACCCTGCCAGTGACACTACTCCTTAACACACTCCCCCTGCCAGTGAGCCTACCCCGTAACACACTCCCCCTGCCAGTGACACTACCCCGTAACACACTCCCACTGCAAGTGACACTACCCCCGTAACACACTCCCCCTGCCAGTGACATTACCTTGTGACACACTACCGCTGCCAGTAACACTACCCTGTAACACACTCCCACCGCCAGTGACACTACCCCGTAACACACTCCCCCTGCCAGTGACACTACCCCATAACACACTCCCCTCGCCAGTGACACTACCCTGTAACACACTCCCACCGCCAGTGACACTACCCCGTAACACATTCCCACCGCCAGTGACACAACCCCGGAACACACTCCCCCTGCCAGTGACACTATCCTGTAACACACTCCCACCGCCAGTGACACTACCCCGTAACACACTCCCTCCGCCAGTTACACTACCCTGTAACACACTCCCCCTGCCAGTGACACTACCCTGTAACACACTCCCACCGCCAGTGACACTACCCCGTAACACACTCCCACCGCCAGTGACACTACCCAGTAACACACTCACCCTGCCAGCGACACTACCTCGTAACACACTCCCACCGCCAGTGACACTACCCCGTAACACACTCCCACTGCCAGTAACACTACCCAGTAACACACTCCCCCTGCCAGTGACACTACCCTGTAACACACTCCCAACGCCAGTGACACGACCCCGTAACACATTCCCCCTGCCAGTGACACTACCCTGTAACACACTCCCACCGCCAGTAACACTACCCTGTAACACACTCCCACCGCCAGTGACACTACCCCGTAACACACTCCCCCTGCCAGTGACACTACCCTGTAACACACTCCCCCTGCCAGTGACACTACCCAGTAACACACTCCCCCTGCCAGTGACACTACCCTGTAACACACTCCCACTGCCAGTAACACTACCCAGTAACACGCTCCCACTGCCAGTGACACTACCCCGTAACACAATCCCCCTGCCAGTGACACTACCCCGTAACACAATCCCCCTGCCAGTGACACTACCCCGTAACACAATCCCCCTGCCAGTGACACTACCCCGTAACACAATCCCCCTGCCAGTGACACTACTCCTTAACACACTCCCCCTGCCAGTGAGCCTACCCCGTAACACACTCCCCCTGCCAGTGACACTACCCCGTAACACACTCCCCCTGCCAGTGACATTACCCTGGAACACACTACCGCTGCCAGTAACACTACCCAGTAACACACTCCCCCTGCCAGTGACACTACCCCGTAACACACTCCCCTCGCCAGTGACACTACCCTGTAACACACTCCCACCGCCAGTGACACTACCCCGTAACACACTCCCCCTGCCAGTGACACTATCCTGTAACACACTCCCACCGCCAGTGACACTACCCTGTCACACACTCCCACTGCCAGTAACACTACCCAGTAACACACTCCCCCTGCCAGTGACACTACCCCGTAACACACTCCCTCCGCCAGTTACACTACCCCGTAACACACTCCCCCTGCCAGTGACACTACCCTGTAGCACACTCCCACCGCCAGTGACACTACCCCGTAACACACTCCCACCGCCAGTAACACTACCCTGTAACACACTCCCCCCGCCAGTGACACTACCCCGTAACACACTCCCCCCGCCAGTGACACTACCCTGTAACACACTCCCCCTGCCAGTGACACTACCCCGTAACACACTCCCCTCGCCAGTGACACTACCCTGTAACACACTCCCACCGCCAGTGACACTACCCCGTAACACACTCCCCCTGCCAGTGACACTATCCTGTATCACACTCCCCCTGCCAGTGATACTACCCCGTAACACACTCCCCCTGCCAGTGACACTGCCCCGTAACACACACCCCCTGCCAGTGACACTACCCCGTAACACACACCCCCGCCAGTGAGACTACCCCGTAACACACACCCCCGCCAGTGAGACTACCCTGTAGCACACTCCCCCTGCAAGTGACAATCCTTAATCATAACACACTCCCCGTGCCAGTGACAGTCCCCCTGCCTCCCTGTAACAATTCCCTCCCGCCAGTGACACTACCCCGTAACACACTCCTCCTACCAGTGGCACACTCCCCCCGCCAGCGGCACACTCCCCCCGCCAGCGGCACACTCCCCCCGCCAGCGGCACACTCCCCCCGCCACAGCAGGGGCTCAGTTATTTGAGCTGCAGAATGTGCAGGTCCTCAGTGAGGCACGCAAACCCATTATTTAATTTTCTGTATAATCTGACGATTTAGCGATTTTACTAATCCTGGGATTTACCCATATTTGTTCCCATTCTGTAGTTGATTTTAATCTCCTGTCTCCTTGCTGTGAGGTACTGCAAACGAAACTACCATTCCATTCAACCAGGCAGAGCATGCAACAGCTACAGATCTGAACAGCTTCCCATCCAGGCACAGCTGTGGGATAGGGACAGAGGCCAGGCGAAACAGGCTAGTCACAGAGAGAGAGAGAGAGACAGAGAGAGAGAGAGAGACAGAGAGAGAGAGAGAGACAGAGACAGAGAGAGAGAGAGAGAGAGACAGAGAGACAGAGAGAGACAGAGACTTAGGTAGAGGCACAGACAGAGAGTGAGAATGTGAATGATAGTGAGAAAGACAGGGAGAGAGAGAGGGGGGCAGAAGGACAGAGAGACACACACACAAG
Source organism: Heterodontus francisci (assembly GCF_036365525.1). NCBI lineage: Eukaryota > Metazoa > Chordata > Chondrichthyes > Heterodontiformes > Heterodontidae > Heterodontus > Heterodontus francisci. The sequence continues at coordinate 3,863,056 of NC_090377.1, forward strand.
AGACAGTATGAGAGAAAGAGTTAGAGCCAACAACCTGCCTTTTGTAACATAGTAAAATGTCCCAAGGCACTTCACAGGATTGTTATCAACAAAAATATGGGACCGAGCCTCATCAGGGGATATTAGGGCAGGTGACCAAAAGTTTGATAAAGAGGAAGGTTTTAAGGAGCTTCTTAGAGGAGGACAGAGAGGTGGAGAGGTTTAGGGAGGGAATTCCAGAGCTTGGAACCCAGGCAATGATGTGGTGAAGGAAGAGATACAGTTGGAGAGAGGAAAAGTCAGAGAGAGAAACATTGAGAAACAGAAGAAATGAGGGAGGAAAAGAAACAGCAAAGGAAAAATAACACAAGAGACTGAATGTCAGAGAGGGTCCAGGAAAACAGGATTAAGTATGCAACAGAGAAATACAGAGACATCCCCAAAGACACAGAAAGAGTCGCATACAGTTAAGACAGACACACACAGAGAAAGGGAATCGGAAGAACAGATAGATCCAAACACAGAAAGACAGACTGGCAGTATGGGAGGCGGGCAAAGATACAGGAGGGACAGGGACAGTCAGTGTGAATCTTGCCAGGAGAATGAGCTGTCTCCCAGGACAGCAGAACTCCCGGCCTGAAGGACTAACCCCTGTGACCCCAATAATGCTGATTGATGGAACATAGGAACAGCAGAAAGTCACTCAGCTCCTCAAGTCTGTTCCGCCATTCGATTAGATCATGGCTGATCTGTACCTTAACTCCACCTCCCTGCCTTGGTTCCAGGTTCCAGATTTCCACCACTCTTTGTGTCAAGAATTCAGCTTTGAATGGTCTTGCTCTAATTTAATGTTCTGCCCCCTTGTTATGGACTCCCCCGCCCCCTGCCCTCGCCAGAGGAAATAGTTTCTCTCTATCTTATCAAATCCCTTTATCATTTTAAACATTTCGATTAGATCACCCCTTATTCTTCTATACTCGAAGGAATACAAGCCTAGTCTGTGCAACCTAGTCTCATAATTTAACCCTTTTAGTCCCAAGATTATTCTGGTGAATCTGCACTGCACCCTCTCCAAGGACAATATATCCTTCCTCAGGTGTCATTACCAGAACTGAACAAAGTTACTCCTGACGGGGTTTGTCCCGAGCTCTGTATAACTGAAGCATCACTTCCTCCCATTCGTATTCCACTCACTTTGAGATAAAGGCCAACATTCCATGAGGCTTTGAAATTATTTTTTGTACCTGTCTACCTGCGTTTAATGATTTCTGTTCTTGGACCCCTAAATTTCTCTGCTCCTCACAGTCAATATATCCTAGCTGATGGAGTTTGCTGAATAATGTACGTTCCTTCAGTTATGTAGGAAGACTGATGGACAGTGCCTGTCCTGGATGGGAACGTGTTAGCATTAGCAAGCCCTACAGAGCACACTGTACTAACAAAGCTAAACTTACCCAAAGTGAGAATACCTGAGGGTGAGGCAAATAAAGGTGAAGAAGGCACAATTGGGAAAGAAAGAAAGAGATGAGTAATGAGAGACAGCCATCATAAAGTAGTCATGCCTCCTGTACACAGACAACCGAGGAACTGGGAGGTAGGAGTGATGATCAAACTTAACATTGCATTGAACAACAAACCGGATCTCTTGTGCGGGGGATGGAGGATGGGGTGGGAATCATCAAGGGGAGTGATTGTTGTTTCTGTGCCTTCACTCTTCCCTTGGAGAATACTGTGAAGCTGCCTGACGACTAGAAGGCTGATGGGTGAACAAAGAACAGTACAGCACAGGAACAGGCCATTTGGCCCTCCAAGCCTGCGCTGATCTTAATGCCTGCCTAAACTAAAACCTTCTGCATTTCCGGGGACCGTATCCCTCTATTCCCATCCTATTCATATATTTGTCAAGATGTCTCTTAAACGTCTCTATAGTACCTGCTTCCACCACCTCCGCCGGCAGCAAGTTCCAGGCACTCACCACCCTCTGTGTAAAGAACTTGCCTCGCACATCCCCTCTAAACTTTGCCCCTCGCACCTTAAACCTATGTCCCCTAGTAACTGACTCTTCCACCCTGGGAAAAAGCTTCTGACTATCCACTCTGTCCATGCCGCTCATAACTTTGTAAACCTCTATCAGGTCGCCCCTCCACCTCCGTCGTTCCAGTGAAAACAATCCGAGTTTATCCAACCTCTCCTCATAGCTAATGCCCTCCAGACCAGGCAACATCCTGGTAAACCTCTTCTGTACCCTCTCCAAAGCCTCCACGTCCTTCTGGTAGTGTGGCGACCAGAATAAAGCTGCCTGACGATTGGCAGGCTGATGGGTGAAGCTGCCTGATGATTGGCCGGCTGATCAGTGAAGCTGTCTGACGATTGGCAGGCTGATTAACAGTTTGACAGGGCGACATATTCATTATTTTCATATATTCACTCTACTCCCTGGGAGGATAAAGTCATACACACCAGACATGAGAATCCCACTGGATGTCAACCCAAAGTTCAGAGTTGAAGGTCTGGTCTCCACCAGTGTTGTGGTCATAGTTACTGAACTCGTAATTCAGAAAGTTGAGTTCAAATCCCACCACAACAGTTTGAGAATTTAAATTCAGTTAAAAAATATTGAAAATAAAAAGCTGGTCTCAATAAAAGTGGCCATGAAACTGGGAAAGAAACCTTCTGTCCTCACATGGTCTGGCCGACATGTGACTCCAGACCTACAGCAATGTGGTTCACTCTTAACTGCCCTCTGAAGTGGCCGAGCAAGCCACTCAGTTGGATCAAACCACTAACCCCTTGTCAGGGCAAAATCTAGGCCCTCAATCAAACTATAATAGAATTTACAGCCTGTTTTTGGGAGTGGGGTGAAGCAGAGGGGAGTATTATCCCATGACACCCCCATTATATCAGTGGAGCTGATCTGTACTTTGAGCAGGGTTTGCAATCAAATGAAAAAAAGATATGACCTGCATTTCTTAAGCGCCTTCACCACCTCTGTATGATCCAAAGTGCTGTACAGCCAATTACAGTTGTAATGTAGGAAATGTGGCAATTTGAACACAGTCCAATCTCCATAAACTTCAGCTCATCCAAAACTCTGCTGCCTGAGTGTCCTAATTCGTACCAACTCCCACTAACCCATCTCCCCTGTGCTCGCTGATCTACATTGGCTCCACATTAAGCAACACCTTGATTTAAAATTCTCATCCTTCTTTTCATATCCCTCCATGGCCTTGCCCCTCCCTATCTCTGTAATCTCTACCAGCCCCAAAGCTCTGCACCCCTCTATTTCTGGCCTCTTGAGCATCCCCAATTTTAATTGCTCCAGTATCGGCGGCCGTGCCTTCAGCTGCCTGAGCCCCAAGCTCTGGAATTCCCTCCCTAGACTTCTCCACCTCTCTTTCTCCCTCTCCTCCTTTAAGATGGTCCTTAAAACCAACAGAGATCCAACCAGTCCCCATCCACCACCACCCTCCTCTGCCTGGCTGAACTTGTTCTCACATTGAACAACTTCTCCTTCAACTCCACGCATTTCCTTCAAATAAAAGGTGTTGCTATGGGTACCCGCATGGGTCCTAGTTATGTCTGTCTTTTTGTGGGATATGTCGAGCATTCTTTGTTCCAGTCCTACTCAGGTCCCCTCCCCCAACTCTTTTTCCGGTACACTTATGACTGTATTGGTGCCGTTTCCTGCTCCCACCCCGAACTGGAAAACTTTATCAACTTTGCTTCCAATTTCCACCCTTCTCTCCCCTTTACATGGTCCATCTCTGACACTTCCCTTCCCTTCCTCGACTTCTCTGTCTCCATCTCTGGGGATAGGTTGTCTACTAATATCCATTATAAGCCCACCGACTCCTACAGCTACCTCGACTACACTTCTTCACACCCTACCTCCTGTAAGGACTCCATTCCATTCTCCCAGTTTCTCTGTCTCCGACGCATCTGCTCTGACGGTGCTTCTGATATGACCTCCTTTTTCCTCAACCGAGGATTTCCCCCCACTGTGGTTGACAGGGCTCTCAACCGTGTCCGGCCCATTCCTCGCACCTCTACCCTCACCCCTTCCCCTCCCTCCCAGAACCGTGACAGGGTTCCCCTTGTCCTCACTTTCCACCCCATCAGTCTCCATATCCAAAGGATCATCCTCCGCCATTTCTGCCACCTCCAGCGTGATGCCACTACCAAACGCATCTTCCCCTCCCTTCCCCTGTCAGCATTCCGAAGGGATCGTTCCCTCCGCGACACCCTGGTCCACTCCTCCATTACCCCCACCACCTCGTCCCCGTCCCATGGCACCTTCCCCTGCAATTGCAGGAGGTGTAATACCTGCCCATTTACCTCCTCTCTCCTCACTATCCCAGGCCCCAAACACTCCTTTCAGGTGAAGCAGCGATTTACTTGTACTTCTTTCAATGTAGTATACTGTATTCGCTGCTCACAGTGTGGTCTCCTCTACATTGGGGAGACCAACGCAGACTGGGTGACCGCTTTGCGGAACATCCGCTCAGTCCGCAAGCAGGACCCTGAGCTTCCGGTTGCTTGCCATTTCAACACTCCCCCCTGCTCTCATGCTCACATCTCTGTCCTGGGATTGCTGCAGTGTTCCAGTGAACATCAACGCAAGCTCGAGGAACAGCATCTCATCTACCGATTAGGCACACTACAGCCTGCCGGACTGAACATTGAGTTCAATAATTTCAGAGCATGACGGGCCCCCCATTTTACTTTCATTTTTAGTTATTTTTTCTTTTTTTTACAATCTTTTTTTTTGCATTTATTTAATTTCATCTTAGTTTGTTCAGTTTGCTTACCCACTGTTTTTTTTCAGGTTTGCACTTGCTGCTGTTCAGTATTCAGTCCGTTAACACCTAATCTGTACTAATGCTTTGTCTTTCAACACACCATTAACATATTGTTCCGAAGAAGGGTCACTGATCCGAAACGTTAACTCTGCTTCTCTTTCCACAGATGCTGCCAGACCTGCTGAGTGATTCCAGCATTTCTTGTTTTTGTTTCAGATTTCCAGCATCCGCAGTATTTTGCTTTTATATTAACATATTGTTTGCCTTTGCTCCGTGACCTTTTGGTCAGCTATGTGGCCTGGTCCAATCTGCACCTTCTCCTTTGTTATCTCTTGCCCAACCCCCACCTCACTTGTTTATAATCTGTGACTTTTCTAATATTTGTCAGTTCCGAAGAAGGGTCACTGACCCGAAACGTTAACTCTGCTTCTCTTTCCACAGATGCTGCCAGACCTGCTGAGTGGTTCCAGCATTTCTTGTTTTTATTATCTTAAAACCTATCTCTTTGACGTCTGTCCTAATATTTCCTGATGTGGCTTAGTGTCAGATTTTGATTCATAATGCTTGGGATGTTTTATTTCATGAAATGTGCTGTATAAATACAAACAGTTGTTGTTGTTCTACAGCAAATCCCCCAGCAGTAGCAGTGTGCTAACGACCAGATGATCTCTTTTAGTGATATTGGACGAGAGATAAATATTGGCCAGGATAAAGGGATGAACTCCCCTGCTCTCCTTCCAATAGTGCCATGGGATCTTTTACACCCACCTGAGAGGGTAGCTGGTGCATTGGTTTAATGTCTCACCCAAAAGACAGCACCTCCATCAGTGCAGCGCTCCCTCAGTACTGACCCTCTGACAGTGCAGCGCTCCCTCAGTACTGACCCTCTGACAGTGCAGCACTCCCTCAGTACTGACCCTCTGACAGTGCAGCACTCCCTCAGTACTGACCCTCTGACAGTGCAGCGCTCCCTCAGTACTGACCCTCTGACAGTGCAGCACTCCCTCAGTACTGACCCTCTGGCAGTGCAGCACTGCCTCAGTACTGACCCTCTGACAGTGCAGCACTCCCTCAGTACTGACCCTCTGGCAGTGCAGCACTGCCTCAGTACTGACCCTCCGACACTGCAGCACTCCCTCAGTACTGACCCTCTGACAGTGCAGCGCTCCCTCAGTACTGACCCTCTGACAGTGCAGCACTCCCTCAGTACTGACCCTCCGGCAGTGCAGCACTGCTTCAGTACTGACCCTCCGACAGTGCAGCACTGCCTCAGTACTGACCCTCCGGCAGTGCAGCACTGCTTCAGTACTGACCCTCCGACACTACAGCACTCCCTCAGTACTGACACTCCGACAGTGCAGCACTGCCTCAGTACTGACCCTCCGACACTGCAGCACTCCCTCAGTACTGACACTCCGACAGTGCAGCATTGCCTCAGTACTGACCCTCCGACAGTGCAGCACTACCTCAGTAATGCACTGTCAGCCTGTATTATGTGTTCAATTGCTTATGTACACTGCCTGAAAGGGCGGTGGATGTAAATTCAATCGTTATTTTCAAAAGGGAACTGAAGAAATTTACTGGGCTATGAGGAAAGAGCACATGAGTTGACTAATTGGACAGCACATTCAGAGAGCCATCAGAGTCACAATGGACTGATTGAGCTCCTTCTGTGCTGTGTGATTCCATCACTTAAAGTTTCTGGAATGGGGCTTGAATCCACAACTCTCTGACTCAGAAGTGAGAGTTAGGATAGCGAATGGAGAAATGGCAGATGGAAGGATAACTGCCAAAAGGTGGGAGATGTGTTGTGAGTAGCAAGGAGAAGACTTCACCCCAGGCACTGAGCGACTGTGGAATGGTTGAAGTGATTTTCAAGCTTCTCATAGGCCCGATGTACTCACATGGAGAGGTCCTGCTGGTTTTTCCGAAACACTTCTCCGATGTACTGGAAAATATTCGGTGTGAACAGGTAAATTCCGCAGTTGATGATGTCACTGACGAAGGTGCTTGGTTTTTCCACATAATGAAGAACCTTGTGAGGGAGAAGTGGAGAATTAACCAGGATTAACGTAACAACAGCACGTTGAAGGGGACAGGAATGGCAATACACCCATAATTCACCGCTCTCTGGGCTACCACCTCTCAGGAACCAAGAAGCTCGACACCATCCAGGACAAAGCAGCCCACTTGATTGGCACCCCATCCACTACCTTCAACATTCACTCCCTCCAGCACCGCCACACAGTGGCAGCAGTGTGTACCATCTATAAGATGCACTGCAGCAACTCGCCAAGGCTCCTTAGACAGCACCTTCCAAACCCGCGACCTCTACCAACTAGAAGGACAAGGGCAGCAGATGCATGGGAACACCACCACCTGCAAGTCACACACCATCCTGACTTGGAACTATATCGCCGTTCCTTCACTGTTGCTGGGTCAAAATCCTGGAACTCCCTCCCTAACAGCACTGTGGGCGTACCTACCCCACATGGACTGCAGCAGTGACTCCAGACCCACAGTAATGTGGTTGACTCTTAACTGCCCTCTGAAATGGCCTAGCAAGCCACTCAGTTGTCAAGGGCAATTAGGGATGGGCAACAAATGCTGGCCTTGCCAATGACGCCCACATCCCATGAAAGAATAGAAAGGTTATGCTGATAGAGTGAGGTGAAGTAAGGATGGGAGGAGGCTCGTATGGGCATAGGTTTACTGGGCCGAATGGCCTGTTACTGTGCTGTAAATTCCGTGTAAAAGCAGACTGGGCTGAATGCGGCAGGGCTGGATCATGTTCCCAAACACCAGTGGTATTGTCTGGAGTGGGTTTTAGCAGCTGGTCTGAATGTCCAGGGTAGCGGCCTCACCTCATGCGTCTGCTGGTTCTCCACGATGCAGCCATAGTTCATCGACTGCCTCCTGTTGGCCTGCAGAGAAACACCAGGAGAGCGATTAGGAAGAATAAGCAACCAGGCCTCCGCAACCCCACCCACCATAACCCTAGCCCTGCCCACCACTGCTCTCCCCCACCCAAAGCCACTCTCTGCTGCCCCACCTCCCCTGAACCATCCTCCGCTGTCACAAACCCCCAACACAACACATGAATTAGGAGCAGCCGTAGGCCACTTGGCCGCTCGAGCCTGTTCTGCCATTCAACAAGATGATGGCTGATCTGATTTGGCCTCAACTCTACTTTCCTGTTTGTCTCCCATAATCCTCAACTCCCTTGTCAATTAAAAATCTATCTAACTCAGCCTTGAATACAAGCAATGACCCAGGCTCCACTGCTTTCTGCGGAAGAGAATTCCACAGACTAAAAAATTCTCCTCATCTCCGTCTTAAATGGAAAACCCCTATTTTTTAAACTGTGTCCCCTAGTTCTAGTCTCCCCCACAAGGGGAAACATCCTCTCAGCATCCACCCTGTCAAGTTCCCTCAGGATCTTATATGTTTCAATAAGATCACCTGTCATTCTTCTAAACTCCAATGAGTATAGACCCAACCTGACCAACCTTTCCTCATAAGCTAACACCTTCATCCCTGGAATCAGTCGTGTGAACCTTCTCTGAACTGCTTCGAATGCAATTCTATCCTTAAGTAAGGAGACCAATACTGTACACAGTAGTCCAGATGTGGTCTAACTAAAGCCCTGTACAGCTGTAGCAAATCTTTCCTACTTTTATACAGTCATAGGGTTATACAGCACAGAAACAGGCCCTTCGGCCCATCGTGTCTGTGCCGCCCATCAAACACCTATCTATTCTAATCCCATTTTCCAACACTTGGCCCGTAGCCTTGTATGCTATGGCGCTTCAAGTGCTCATCTAAATACTTCTTAAATGTTGTGAGGGTTCCTGCCTCTACCACCTCTTCAGGCAGTGTGTTCTAGATTCCAACCACCCTCTGGGTGAAAAACCTTTTCCTCAAATCTCCTCTAAACCTCCTGCCCCTTACCTTAAATCTATGCCCCCTGGTTAGTGACCCCTCCGCTAAGAACAAGAACAAAGAACAAAGAACAGTACAGCACAGGAACAGGCCATTCAGCCCTCCAAGCCTGCGCCGATCTTGATGCCTGTCTAAACTAACACCTTCTGCACTTCCGGGGCCCATATCCCTCTATTCCCTTCCTATTCATGTATTTGTCAAGATGTCTCTTAAACGTCGCTATCATATCTGCTTCCACCACCTCCCCTGGCAACAAGTTCCAGGCACTCACCACCCTCTGTGTAAAGAACTTGCCTCGCACATCCCCTCTAAACTTTGCCCCTCGCACCTTAAACCTATGTCCCCTAGTAACTGACTCTTCCACCCTGGGAAAAAGCTTCTGACTATCCACTCTGTCCATGCCACTCATAACTTTGTAAACCTCTATCATGTCGCCCCACACCTCCGTCGTTCCAGTGAAAACAATCCGAGTTTTTCCAACCTCTCCTCATAGCTAATACCCTCCAGACCAGGCAACATCCTGGTAAACCTCTTCTGTAACCTCTCCAAAGCCTCCACGTCCTTCTGGTAGTGTGGCGACCAGAACTGCACGCAATATTCTAAGTGTGGCCTAACTAAGGTTCTGTACAGGGAAAAAGTTTCTGCCTATGTAACCTATCTATGCCCCTCATAATTTTTTATACCTCAATCAGGTCCCCCCTCAGCCTTCTCTGCTCTAAGGAAAACAACCCTAGCCTTTTCAGTCTCTCTTCATAGCTGAAATGCTCCAGCCCAGGTAACATCCTTGTGAATCTCCTCTGCACCCTCTCCAGTGCAATCACATCCTTCCTATAGTGTGGTGACCAGAACTGTACACAGTACTCCAGCTGTGGCCTAACTACTGTTTTATACAGCTCCATCATAACTTCCCTGCTCTTATATTCTATGCCTCGGCTAATAAAGGCAAGTATCCCATATGCTTTCTGAACCACCTTATCTACCTGTGCTGCTGCCTTCAGTGATCTATGGACAAGTACACCAAGGTCCCTCTGACAAGTACTTCCTAGGATCCTACCATCCATTGTATATTCCCTTGCCTTGTTAGTCCTCCCAAAATGCATCACCTCACACATCTCAGGATTAAATTCCATTTGCCACTGCTCCACCCATCTTACCAGCCCATCTATACTGTACTGTAATCTCAGCTTTCCTCCTCACTATTTATGACACCACCAATTTTCATGTCATCCGCGAACTTACTGATCATAACTCCTATATTCACCTCTAAATCATTAATGTGCACTACAAACAGCAAGAGTCACAGCACTGATCCCTGTGGTACACCACTGGTCACAGGCTTCCACTTGCAAAAACAACCCTTGACCATCACCCTCTGCCTCCTGCCACTAAGCCAATTTCGGATCCAATTTGCCAAATTGCCCTGGATCCCTTGGGCTCTGACCTTCTTAACCAATCTCCAATGTGGGACGTTATCAAAAGCTTTACTGAAGTCCATGTAGACAACATCAACTGCTTTACCCTCATCTACCCATCTAGTCACCTCCTCAAAAAATTCAATCAAGTTAGTTAGCTGACTATCCCTGATTAATCCCTGCCTCTCCAAGTGGAGATTAATCCTGTCCCTTAGAATTTTTTCCAATAGTTTCCCTACCACTGATGTTAGACTCACTGGCCTGTAATTACCTGGTTTATCCCTGCTACCCTTCTTAAATAATGGTACCACATTTGCTGTCCTCCAGTCCTCTGGTACCTCTCCTGTGGCCAGAGAGGATTTGAAAATTTGTGTCAGAGCCCCTGCAATCTCCTCCCTTGCCTCACATAACAGCCTGGGGATTTATCCACTTTTAAGCCCGCTAAAACAGCTAATACTTCCTCCCTTTCAAATCTAATATGTTTAAGGATATCACAATCCCTCTCCCCGATCTCTACACCTACATCTTCCTTCTCCATAGTGAACACAGATGAAAAGTAATCATTTAAAACCTCACCTCTGCCCTCCAGATTCACACACAGATTGCCACTTTGTCCATAATGGGCCCTACTCTTTCCCTGGTTATCCTCTTGCCCTTAATAAACTCATAAAATGCCTTGGGATTTTCCTTTATCTTGCCCGCCAGTGATTTTTCATGTCCCCTCTTCGCTCTCCTAATTACTTTTTTCATACCCCCCCAACACTCAATATTCCTCTAGGGCCTCCGCTGTTTTCAGCGCTCTGAATCTGCCATAAGCCTCCTTTTTTCCCTTATCCAATCCTCTATATCCCTTGACATCCAGGGTTCCCTGGACTTGTTGGTCCTACCCTTCACCTTTACAGGAACATGTTGGCCCTGAACTCTCACTATTTCCTTTTTGAATGACTCCCACTGGCCTGATGTAGACTTTCCTACAAGTAGCTGCTCCCAGTCCACTTTGGCCAGATCCTGTTTCCCCCAATTCAGTACTTTTATTTCCGGTCCATCTTTATCCTTTTCCATAACTACCTTAAATCTTCCAGAGTTATGATCGCTATCCCCGAAATGCTCCCTCACTGACACTTCTACCACTTGTCCGGCTTCATTCCCTAGGATTAGGTCCAGTACTGCCCCTTCTTTTGTAGGACTTTCTACGTACTGGCTCAAAAAGCTCTCCTGTACGCATTTTAAGAATTCCGCCCCCTTTAAGCCTTTTGCACTAAGACTATCCCAGTTAATATTGGGGAAGTTGAAATCCCCTACTATTATTACCCTATTATTTTTACACCTCTCTGAGATTTGCCTGCATATCTGCTCCTCTATCTCTCCCTGACTGTTTGGAGGTCTGCAGTACACTCCCAGCCAAGTGATTGACCCCTTTTTGTTTTTAAGTTTAGATTAGATTAGATTAGATTAGAGATACAGCACTGAAACAGGCCCTTCGGCCCACCGAGTCTGTGCCGACCATCAACCACCCATTTTATACTAATCCTACATTCCCAACAAACATCCCCACCTGTCCCTATATTTCCCTACCACCTACCTATACTAGTGACAATTTATAATGGCCAATTTACCTATCAACCTGCAAGTCTTTTGGCTTGTGGGAGGAAACCGGAGCACCCGGAGAAAACCCACGCAGACACAGGGAGAACTTGCAAACTCCACACAGGCAGTACCCGGAATCGAACCCGGGTCCCTGGAGCTGTGAGGCTGCGGTGCTAACCACTGCGCCACTGTGCCGCCCCAAGTTCTACCCATATGGCCTCATTTGAGGAACTTTCTCAGATATCATCCCTCCTTACTGCAGTAATTGACTCTTTAATCAACAGGAGTTACCCCCTCCCCTGTCACGCCTGAAGATTCTATACCCTGGAATATTGAGCTGCCAGTCCTGTCCCTCCCTCAACCATGTCTCAGTGATAGCAATAATATCATATCCCATGTGCTAATCAATGCCATCAATTCATCTGCCTGACTAGTAAGACTCCTTGCATTGAAATAGATGCAATCCAGCTTTGCATTATTCACTTGTTCCTATATTTGCTCTGCCTTCCAGACAGACTCAATTTCTTTTCTATATTTGACTGTGCATCACCCCCTACTGTATCTCCACTCTGTATCCCATCCCACTACCAAATTAGTTTAACCCCTCCCCAAACAGAACTAGCAAACCTCCCAGCAAGGATGTTGGTCCCGTTCCGGTTCAGATGCAACCCGTCCGACTAGTACAGGTCCCACCTTCGCCAGAAGCAGACCCAGTGATCCAGGAAACTAAAGCCCTCCCTCCTGCACCATGTCCTCAGCCACGCATTCATCTGCTCTATCCTTATATCCCTATACTCACTAGCACGTGGCACCGGGAATAATCCAGAGATTATAACCTTTGAGGTCCTGCCTTTTAATCTGCTACCTATCTCCCTAAATTCTTGTTGCAGGACCTCATCCCTCTTTCTACCTATGTTGTTGGTACCAATGTGAACCACGACCTCTGGCTGTTCACCCTCCCCTTCAGAATGTCCTGTAGCCGCTCCGTGACATCCTTGGCCCTAGCACCAGGGAGGCAACATACCATCCTGGAGTCACGTTTGCAGCCACAGAAACGCCTACCTGTACCCCTTAACGATAGAATCCCCTATCACTATAGCTCTCCCACTCCTTTTCCTCCCCTCCTGTGCAGCTGAGCCACCCATGGTGCCACAGACTTGACTCTTGCTGCTTTCCCCTGAGAAGCTATCTCCCCCAACAGTATTCAAAGCAGAAAATCTGTTAGATAGGGAGATGGACCCAGGGCACTCCTGCACTACCTACCTAGTTCTTCTACTCTGCCTGAGCAGTCTTTACCTGGGGTGTGACCACATTCCTGCTTGATTCCCTTTGCAGTAAACACCAACATTTCATTTGCTTTCCTAATCACTTGCTGTACCTGCATACTACCTTTTTTTGTGATCCATGTACCGGGACACCCAGTTCCCTCTGTACTGCAGTCTCTCCATTCAAATAATATACAGCTTTTCTATTCTTCCTGCCAAAGTGAACAAGTTCCCATTTTTCCACATTATACTCCATCTGCCAAATTTTTGCCCACTCACTTAAAGAGTCTACAAAGGGCTTTAGATAGGTTATGTCCTCTTGACAGCTTACTTTCCTACCTATCTTTGTGTCATCAGCAAATTTAGCTCCCATACATTCAATCCCTTCATGAAAGCCATTCATGTCAATAGTTGAGGCCCCAGCACTGATCCCTGTGGCATGTCAATAGTATCAGCTTGCAACCTGAAAATGACCCATTTATCCTTATTCTCTGCTTCCTGTTCGCTAACTCTATCCATGGCGCAGTGGTTAGCACCGCAGCCTCACAGCTCCAGGGACCCGGGCTCAATTCTGGGTGCTGCCTGTGTGGAGTTTGCAAGTTCTCCCTGTGACTGCGTGGGTTTTCCTCCGGGTGCTCCGGTTTCCTCCCACAGCCAAAGACTTGCAGGTTGATAGGTAAATTGGCCATTGTAAATTGCCCCTAGTGTAGGTAGGTGGTAGGGTAATTGAGGGAAGGTGGGGATGTGTTAGGGAATATGGGATTAATGTAGGATTAGTATAAATGGGTGGTTGATGTTCGGCACAGACTCAGTGAGCCGAAGGACCTGTTTCAGTGCTGTATCTCTAAATAAATAAAATAAATAAATAATGTGTTCTCCCCAACACCATGAGCTCTTATTTTGTCAAATAACCTTTGATATGACACCTTATCGAATGCCTTTTGGAAATCCAAGTACACCATATATGCACTTTCCCCTTTATCTACCTTACTTCTTCAAAGAACTCTAATAAATTAGTCAAACATGATTTCCCTTTCACAAAACCATGTTGACTCTGCCTGATTGTATTATGATTTTCTAAATGTCCTGCCATTACCTCCTTGATGATGGATTCTAGCATTTTCCCAATGACAGATGTGAGGCTAACTGGCCTATAATTTCCTGCTTTCTGTCTCCCTCCTTCATTGAATACAGGTGCTACATTTGCAATTTTCCAATCAACTGGGACCCTTCCGGAATCTAAGGAATTTTGGAAGGTCACAACCAACGCATCTACTATCTCGGCAGTCACTTCTTTTAAGACCCTGGGGTGGAAACCATCAGGTCCTGAGGACTTGTTAACTCTTTAGCTCCAATAGTTTTCCCAGTACCTTTTACCTAGTGATTGTGATTTATTTAAGTTCCTCCCTCCCTTTTACCTCTTGTTCTTCAAGTATTCTTGGGATTCTTTTTGTGTCTTCTACAGTGAAATGCTTCCGTCATTTCCATGGTTCCCATTATTAATTCTCCAGTTTCACCATCTAAGGGACCAACACTCACTTTAGTTACTCTTTTTCTTTTTAAACACTTGTCGAAACTCTTACTGTCTGTTTTTATATTTCTAACTAACTTTCTCTCATACCCTATTTCTCCCTCCTCATTTTTTTGAAGTCATTTTTTAGTCATTCTTTGTTGGTTTCTAAAACCTGTCCAATCTTCTGACCTACCACTAACCTTCACAGTATTGTACACTTTTTCTTCAATTTGATACTATCCTTAACTTACTTAGTTGGCCACAGATGGTGCATCCTTCGTACTGGTCTTTCTTTCTTACTGGAATATGTATCCTCGCTAAGAGTTATGAGAAATTTCCTTAAATGTCTGCCACTATTTCTCTACTGTCCTACCTTTTAATCTATATTCCCAGTTCACTTTATCCAACTCTGTCCTCATACCCTTGTTCAAGTTTAAGACATGAGTCTTGGACCCACACTTCTCACCCTCAAACATAAAGTGAAATTCTATCATGTTATGATCACTGTTGCCTAAAGGCTCCTTTACTGCTCTAAGAAATTGTCCCAAATACACTCAATGAATTCATCTTTGAAGCTACCTTTGCCAATCTAATTCTGCTCTCTGCTGCCCCCTATCCCTGAATGGAAATCTCACGGCCTTTATATAAAACATCACAGCAGTTTTCTTACAGTTGTCCCCAACATGACGAACGAGTTGATCTGCCCCCGAGCTTTCTGGAATTCAATCATCTTTATCAGTGGAAACTCGGAGCAAACGTCTGTGTTCATCACAAAGAACTTTTCCGGGTTTCCTGACAGGATCTGGTCTCGGAAGTGATACAGACCACCGCCAGTCCCCAGAGCAACATATTCCTGCAGATATCTGTGAGCAAACAGGACATGAGGAAGGAGGTCCTTATTAATGTTTTCATGAGAAACCCAGCTTTCTTACAAGCTTCACTATGCCAAATAATCATTGAATCTTACAGCACAGAAGGCGGCCACTCGGCCCATCCTGCCTGTGCCAGCTTTTTGAAAGAGCTATCCAATTAACCTCACCTCCCCCTGCTCTTTTCCCCGTAGCTCTGCAAATTTTTCCCCATCAAGTATTTATCCAATTCCCTTTTGAAAGTTATTATTGAATCTGCTTCCACCGCCCTTTCAGGCAGCGCGTTCCAGATCACAACAACTTGCTGTGTCAAAATATGTTTCATCTCCCCTCTGGTTCTTTTGCCAATCATCTTAAATCTGTGTCCTCTGGTTACTGACTGTTGGAGAAATCCAGATTATGCCCAATTGTTGAACAAATTCTCCGGACTCAGACGTTGAGAAAAAACACTTTATTGCATGATATCATGGGGTGCACACCTTTCCTAAAGGCGGTCCAGTGCCACTCCAAAAATCTACAGATCACCGTGGACCTATATAGTATAAAAGAGGCAGAGCTAACAGTTTTACAATTAGATAAACACCCACAAGACAATTACAAGACCGCCTACGTGACGGTGCACCATGCAGAGTCCGTTATGAGTAAAGCGTTAGTTTCAACAATAACAAACTATAATTCCTTAATTCAATGCCCACTCCAGACATTAATCTGGCCTGATTGTGGTTAGCTGCTCTGTCTACATTTTATGACCATTGGTTAGATTAGCTACAAGCTGTGTCCTGTTTTGCTGCTTCTACAAAGTTACGTAACAATTAGCAAAGCTCAGCAAAAACTTCTCCCACACTGACCCTCCAGCCACGAGAAACAGTTTCTCCTTATTCGCTCGATCAAAGCCCTTCATAGTTTTGAACACCTCTATTAAATCTACTCTTAACCTACTCTGCTCGAAGGACAACAATCCCAGATTCTCCAGACTCTCATGGTAAGTGAAACAGAATGTTGTCATACAGGGGGACCTGGGTGTCCTTTGCACATGAATCACAAAATGTTACCATGCAGGTACAGCAATAAAGAGGAAGGCAAACGGAATGTTGGCATTTATTGCAAAGAGGATAGAGTATAAAAGTAGGGAAGTCATCGAAGGTTAGTTTGCGTTCCATCAGGGCAACTCAGCTCCTGACCTCATTACAGCCTTGGTCCAAACATGAACAAAAGAGTTAAACTCCAGAGGTGAGGTGAGAGTGACTGTCCTTTACATTAAGACAGCATTTGACCGAGTATGGCATCAAGGAGCCCTAGCAAAACTGAAGTCAGGGGAATCAGGGTGAAAACTCTCTGCTGGTTGAAGTCATACCTAGCACAAAGGAAGATGGTTATGGTTGTTGGAGGTCAATCATCTCAGCCCCAGGACATCACTGCAGGAGTTCCTCAGGGTAGTGTCCTAGGCCCAACCATCTTCAGCTGCTTCATCAATGACCTTCCCTCCATCGTAAGGTCAGAAGTGGGGATGTTCGCTGACTATCGTACAACTTTCAGTATCATTCGCAACTCCATAGATACTGAAGCAGCCCGTGTCCATATGCAGAAAGACCTGGACAATATCCAGGCCTGGACTGCTAAGTGGCAAGTAACACTTGCGCCACACAAGTGCCAGGCAATGATCATCTCAAACAAGAGAGAATCTAACCATCTCCCCTTGACATTCAACGGCATTACCATCGCTGAATCCCCCACTATCAACATCCTGGGGGCTATCTTTGACCGGAAACTGAACTGGAGCAGCCACATGAATACTGTGGCTATTAGAGCAGGTCAGAGGTTGGCAATTCTGTAGAGAATAACCCAATTCCTGACTTGCCAAAGCCTGTCCACCATCTGCAAGTCACAAGTGTGATAGAATATTGTCCACTTGCCTGGATGCGTGTGGCTCCAACACCACTCAGGAAGCTCAACACCATCCAGGACAAAGGAGCCCACTTGATCAACATCCCATCCACCACCTTAAACATTCGCCCCCTTCAACACTGGCGCACCTGGCAGCAGTGTGTACCATCAACAAGATGCACTGCAGCAACTCACCAAGCCTCCTTCGACAGCACCTTCCAACCCCATGACCTCTCCCACCTGACAGAACAAAGGCAGCAGATGCATGGGAACACCACCACCTGCAAGTTCCCCTCCAAGTCACACACCATCCTGACTTAGAAACATATCATCATTCCGTCACTGTCGCTGGATCAAAATCCTAGAACTCCTTCCGAACAGCACTGTGGGTGTACCCACACCAGAAGGACTGTAATGGTTCAAGAAGGCAGCTCACCACCACCTTCTCAAGGGTAATTAGGAATGGGCAGGAAATGCTGGCCTGGCCAGCCACATCCCATGAAAGAATAAAATAAAAAATAGTCTTGCTACAAGGGAACAGGACATTGGTGAGACTGCACCTAGAATACTACGTACAGTTTTGGTCAAGTTCTTTAAGGAGGGATATACTTGCATTGGAAGCAGTTCAGAGAAGGTTCACTGGGCTGATTTCTGGGATGAGGAATTGTCTTATTAGGAAAGGTTGAGCAGGTTGGGTCTATACTCACTGGAGTTTAGAACGTTGAGAGGTGATCTTATTGAAACGTATACAATTCTGAGAGGATTTGACAGGGTAGATGCTAAGAAGGTGCTTCCTCTCATGAGGGAATCTAGAACTAAGGGGCACAGTTTCAAATTAAGGGGGCTCCCATTTAAGACAGAGATGAGGAGGAATTTATTCTCTCAGAGGGTCATTCGTGTTTGGAATTCATTTCCCCAGAGAGCAGTGGAGGCTGGGTCATTGAATATATTCAAAGTTCAGTGAGACAGATTTTTCATCTACAAGGTAGTCAAAGTTATGGGGAGCAGGCAGGAAAGTGACGTTAAGGCCACAATCAGATCAGCCATGATCTTACTGAATGGCAGAGCAGGCTCGAGGGGCTGAGTGGCCTCCTCCTGCTCATGTTCCTCATCCCTGGTACCATTCTATTAAGTCTCCTTTGCACCTTCATAGAGTCATAGTTATTTACAGCACAGAAGGATGCTGGTCAGCCCATCGAACATACAAATTAGGAGCAGAAGTAGGCCATTCGGCCCCTCGAACCTGCTCCGCCATTCAATAAGATCATGGCTGATCTGTTTGTGTCTCGAATTCCACACTCCCGTCTACCCCCGATAACCTTTGATTCCCTTGCATAACAAGAATCTATCCACCTCCGCCTTAGAATTATTCAATGACCCCGCCTCCACCACCTTCTGAGGCAGAGAGTTCCAAAGTCGCACAACCCTCAGAAAAAAACATTTCTCCTCATCTCTGTCCTAAAAGGGCGACCCCCAATTTTAAAACAGTGACCCCTAGTTCTGGAGTCCCCCACAAGAGGAAACATCCTTTCCACATCCATCTTGTCAAGACCGGTCAGGATCTTATAAACTTCAAACAAGTCTCCCCTCACTCTTCTAAACTCCAGTGAAAACAAGCCCAGTCTGTCCAGCCTTTCCTCATAAGACAACCCACTCATTCCAGGTATCAATCTAGTAAACCTCCTCTGAACCACCTCCAACACATTTACATCATTAAATAAAGAAACCAAAACTGCACACAGTATTCGAGATGTGGTCTCACCAATGCCCTGTATAACTGAAGCATAACGTCCTTACTATTATTTTCAATTCCTCTCGTAATAAAGAATAGCATTCCATTAGCCTTCTTTATTACTTGCTGTACCTGAATACTAACTTTTTGTGATGCATGCACTAGAAAACAGAGATCCCTCTGCACCTCGGAATTCTGCAGTCGTTCTTTTAAGTAATACTCTGCTTTTTTATTCTTCCTGCCAAAGTGAACAACTTCACATTTTCCCACATTATACTCCATCTACCAGATTTTTGCCCACTCACTCAACCCATCTATATCATTCTGCAACCTCCTTATGTCCTCTTCACAACATACTTTCCTACCTATCTTTGTGTCATCTGCAAATTTAGTTCCATGCCATCGCTCCCCTCATCTAAGTCATTGATATAAATTGTAAAAAGTTGAGGCCCCAGCACAGACCCCTGTGGAACTCCACACATCACTTCCCGCCAATCAGAAAAGGACCCATTTATGCTTGCTCTCTGTTTTCTGCCAGCCAGCCAATCTTCTATCCATGCTAATGTGTTACACCCTACACCATGAGCAATAACTTTTTATGTGACCCCTTGTCAAATGCCTTCTGGAAATCCAAGTACAGTACATCAACAGGCTTCACTTTATCCACAGCGCATGTTACTCCTTCAAAGAACTCCAATAAATTGGTTAAACATGATTTCCCTTTCACAAAACCATGCTGATTATTCCTAATTTCCTTGAGTTTTTTAATGTGCCCAACTATAGCCTCTTAATGATCGATTCGAACACCATCCCCATGACAGACATCAAGCTAACTGGCCTATAGTTACTGGTTTTCTGCCTCCCCACCCCCCTCCCCTCCTCCTTGAATAGAGGGGTTATATTTGCTACTTTCCAATCTGATGGAACCTTTCCAGACTCGAGCGAATTTTGAAAAATTATCACCAATGCATCTACTACCTCATTCGCCAGCTCTTTTAAGACCCTAGGATGAAGCCCATCAGGACCCGGGGACTTGTCAGCTCACAGCTCCATCAGTTTGCTCAGTACCACTTCCCTGGTGATTGTAATTTCACCAAGTTCCTCTCTTCCTTCCACCTCCTGATTTACAGCCATTACTGGAATGCTTTTTGTATCCTCTATAGTGAAGACAGAAGCAAAATATTTGTTCATTTCATCTGTCATTTCCTTATTATCTACTATTAACTCCCCATTCTCACTCTCTAGAGGACCAACACTCACTTTACTTAAATAAAAGCAAAATACTGCGGATGCTGGAAATCTGAAATAAAAACAAGAAATGCTGGAACCACTCAGCAGGTCTGGCAGCATCTGTGGAAAGAGAAGCAGAGTTAACTGACCCGAAACGTTAACTCTGCTTCTCTTTCCACAGATGCTGCCAGACCTGCTGAGTGGTTCCAGCATTTCTTGTTTTAACTCACTTTACTTACTCTTTTCCTTTTTAAATACCCATCGAATCTCTTGCTATCCATTTTTACATTTCTAGCTAGCTTTCTCTCATACTTTAATTTCTTTCTCCTGATTAACCTTTTAGTCATTCTCTGCCGTTCTTTATATTCTGACCAATCATCTGAACTGCCACTCATCTTAGCGTAATTTGATGCTTTTTCCTTAAGTTTGATGCTTTCCTTAACTTCTTTAGTTAACCATAGTATTCTGAAATATCCCCTTAAATGTCTGCCACTGCTTCTCTATTGATCTATCTCCTATCCTAGTAACCCAGTTCATTTCAGCTAGATCAGCTTTCATGCCCACATAGTTGCCCTTATTTAAGTTTAAAATACTAGTCTTAAACCCACGCTTCTCTCTTTCAAACAGGATGTAAAATTCAATCATATTGTGGTCGCTATTACCTAGAGGTGTCTTTACTCTGAGGTCATTAATTAATCCTGTCACATTACACAATACCAAGTCTAATATAACTTGCTCTCTGGTTGTTCCAGAACGTGCTGCTCTAAGAAACTAGCTCGGAAGCATTCTATGAACTACTTATCCAGGCAACTATTGGCAATCTGATTTTTCAAGTTTATATGTAGATTAAAATCACCCATGATTATTGCCGTCTCTTTATCACAAGCACCCGATATTTCTTCTTGTATACTTCCTCCTACATTGTGGTTACTGTTAGGGGGTCTGTAGACCGCTCCCACTAGTGACATCTTTCCCCAACTATTCCTCATCTCCACCCAAACCGATTCTACATCCTGATCTCCTGAACCAAGGTCATCTCTAACTATTGCACCAATGCCATCCTTGATTAACAGTGCTACACCTCCACCTTTACCTAGCTTCTTATTCTTCTTTTGAATCCATCGAATCCATGCCAGCTCTCCGTTGAGCTATCCAGTCAGTTCCACTCTCCTGCTCGATCCCCGTAGCCCTGTAAGTTTATTTTGTTCAAGTGGCCATCCAACTTCCTTTGGAAGTCATTGATTGTCTCCACTTCCACCCCCCTTGTGGGCAGTGAGTTCCAGGTCATTACCACCTGCTGCGTAAAAAAACTTCTTCCTCATATTCCCCCTGCATCTCTTGCCCAAAACTTCAATCCGTGTCCCTTAGTCCTTGTACCATTAATTAACAGGAACAATTTTTCCTTGTCTAACTTATCTTCCTTGTCTAAGCCTGTCATAATCTTGTACACTTCTATTAAATCTCCCCTCAAACCCTTTGTTCTCAGGAGAACAAACCCAGATTTTCCAACCTAACCTTGTAACTAAAATCCCTCATCCCTGGAACCATTCTGGAAAATCTCCGCTGCACCTTCTCAAAGAACCTCACATCCTTCCTGACGTGTGGCGACCAGAACTGGACACAATACTCCAGTTGGGACTAAAGCTGAGCTTTATAAAGGTTCAGCATAACTTCCCTGCTTTTGTACTCGATGCTTCTATTTAAGAAGCCCAAGATCACATATGCTTTACTAACTACTCTCTCAATCTGTCCTGCCACCTTCAAAGATCGATGCACTTGTACCCCAGGTCCCTCTGTACTTGCATACACTTTAGAGCTGTGCCATTAAGTATATATTACCTCTCCCTATTCCACTCTGCTAGCCTACCTATGTTCTGTTGCGGACAGTTCATTTCATCCTCACTGTTTGCTGCTCCTCCAAGTTTGCTGTCATCAAAAAATTTTGTGATTTTACTCTGTATTCCAAGATCTAAGTCATTTATATAAAGCAAAAAAAGCAGTGGTCCCAGCACTGACCCTTGGGGAACACCACTGTCTACCATCCTCCGGTCTGGAAAACAACCATTTACTATGACTAGCTGTTTTCTGTCCTTAAGCAATTTTTTTTATCCAATTGGACACTGACCCTCCTATTCCATGAGCCTCAATTTTGTTAATCCGCCTTTAATGTGGTACCTTATCAAATGCTTTCTTAAAATTCATATAAATAGCATCCACCGCATTCCCTTCATCAACCTTCTCTGTTACTTCATCAAAAAATTCAATTAGATTAGTGAGGAATGATCTGCCTTTTACAAATCCATGCTGGCTATCCTTAATTAACTCAAAACTCTCTGATTATAGTTTCTAAAACCTTACCCACCACTGATGTTAAACTTACTGGCCTGTAGTTACTAGTATCCTTAATTAACTCAAAACTCTCTGATTATAGTTTCTAAAACCTTACCCACCACTGATGTTAAACTTACTGGCCCGTAGTTACTAGGACTGCCCTTACACCCTTTCTTGAATAATGTCATTTTGTCACTTTTGACATTTGTCACTCTCCAATCCTCTGTCACCTACCCCGCATCCCGGGAAGATTGGAAGATTATGGCAAGCCCTTTGGCTATCCCCATCCCCGCTTCTTTTAGCAACCTGGGATGCAAGCCATCCGGACCAGGTGACTTATCTGCCCGAAGCAAGCCTTTCCAGTATCTATTCCCTCCCAATTTTCACCCTATCCATTGGCTCTACTCTCTCCGCTTCTACCAATTCTTTGTCGGATTGCATTTCCTTATTAAATACTGATACAAAGTACTCATTCAGTATTCTAGGCTTGCCCTGAGCCTCTAAGCATATATTACCCTCTCTGTCCCTAATAGGCCCCACTCTACCTCCTACTATTTATATGCCGGTAGAAGATTTTTGGGTTCCCTCTTATGTTGACTGTCATTCTATTCTCATATTCTCTCTTTGCCAGTCTTCTTTTCCTCTCCAGGACTGTATAGTCTTTCTCTTCTGCTCAACTTATCTTAAGCCTCTCATAATGTTCCATATTAATAGCTGCTTCTTAACCGTAAGGCAGTGGGTATCCGAGATAGAGAAGTAGGATAAGGAACTGGCAGAAAGAGGAACGATAGGTGGTGTTTAGGAGAGTGATGCCAGGCTGGCGAGATGGCCTGAGCGATTCATTGGCCATTTCTGATCAACAAAAACAACAGAAGGTTGATGGCAAAGTCTGAGAGGGAGTGACGCTCATACAGTACTGCTATCACCAGACTTTCAATACTGTGTACCTGGAATGTACAATATAATCTGTAGATGCCCGACAGCCCTTGGATATTATACTTTATTAAAGGTATTCGTTTTTAGATCGCGTTTTCTTTACCTTATGCTGACTTTGAATTCCTGCTGAGCTGATGTGAGGAAACGGTTTAATTCATCGCTTGGCTGGTAAAAACCAATGAGTAAAATCTCCTTCATATTCGGAACCTACAGAGAGAGACAGAGAGGAACGTAGGAACATAGAAACAGAAGGGGGCCGTTCTGCCCCATGAGTCCGTCCCACCATTGAATGAGATCAAGGCTGATCTGCAACCTAACTCCATATACCTGCCTTTGCCCCATATCCCTTAATACCTTTGGAGAACAAAAATCTGTCAATCACAGATTTAAAATTAACAATTGATCTAGCATCGATTGTTGTTTGCGGAAGAGAGTTCCAAACTTCTGCCTTTGTGTGTAGAAGTGTTTCCTAGTTTCACTCCTGAAAGTTCTGGTCCTAATTTTAGACTATGTCTCTCGTCCTAGACTCCCTAATTTCTCCCTACTTTTTTAATTTGTTCATGGGATGTGGGCGTTGCTGGCTAGGCCAGCATTTATTGCCCATTCCTATTTGACCTCGAGAAGGTGGTGGTGAGCTGTCTTCTTGAACTGCTGTAGTCCATGTGAAGAGGTACACCCACAATGCTGTGAGGAAGGGAGTTCCAGAATTTTGAAATTATGGAATTTTGGAACGGCGATATAGTTCCAAGTCAGGTTGGTGGGTGGCTTGGAGGGGAACTTGCAGGTGGTGGTGTTCCCATGCATCTGCTGCCACTGTGCATCAGTGGTGAAGGGAGTGAATGTTGAAGGTGGTGGATGGTGTGCCAATCAAGCGGGCTGCTTTTTCCTGGATGGTGTTGAGCTTCTTGAGTGTTGTTGGAGCTGCACCCATCCAGGCAAGTGGAGAGTATTCCATCACACTCCTGACTTGTGCCTTGTAGATGGTGGACAGGCTTTGGGGAGTCAGGAGGTGAGTTACTCGCCGCAGAATTCCCAGCCTCTGACCTGATCTTGTAGCCACATTATTTATGTAACTGCTCCAGTTCAGTTTCTGGCCAATGGTAACCTCCAGGATGTTGATAGTGGGGGATTCAGCGATGGTAATACCATTGAAAATTAAGGGGAGTTGGTTAGACTTCTCTCTTGATGGTCATGGGCTGCTTCAGAATCTGAGAAGTCGCGAATGATGCTGAACATTGTGCAATCATCAGCGAACATCCCCACTTCGGACCTTATAATGGAGGGAAGGTCATTGATGAAGCAGCTGAAGATGGTTGGGCTAAGACACTGCCCTGAGGAACTCCTGCAGTGATGTCCTGGGTCTGAGATGATTGACCTCAAAATACTACGACCTTCTCTCTTTGCGCTTGGTATGACTCTAACCAGCGGCGAGTTTTCCCCCTAATTCCCACTGACTCCAATTTTGCTAAGGCTCCTTGATGCCATACTCGGTCAAATGCTGCCTTGATGTCAAGAAAACTGGAGAAGATTATAGTTCTGACATCTGCAGTGTTCTCACTCCCTTCATTTAAAACCCTGGGATGGGGAAAGAGGGGAGTTTCCCGGTGAGGTCAGTGACTAGGCCGAGAATCTCAACAGAGACAGACTCGACACTTACCCAACTGGACATCTAACTGTGTCGCAATCACGGTCCTGGACACCGTGACCAATGTCAATTTCCTCTTGTCCAAGTTACTGGTCTGCGTTGGGCTACGGGTTCCACGGGCACTGACCACCCTCCTGTGCTTTACCCAAGTGCAAATTCTTGATTCATCTTCCAGCCACTGTAAACTTCAGCTCCTCCAAAACTCTGTTCGGCGTATCCCAACTCGCACTCAGTCCCATTCACCCATCTCCCCTGTACACTCTCACCTACATTTGCTTCTGGTCCAGTAACACCTCGATCTTTAAATTCACATCTTTGTTTTCTACTCCCTCCATGGCCTCTCCGCTCCCTCTCTCTGTAACCTCCTCCAGTTCTACAAACCTTCGAGATAACTGCGCTCCTCCAATTCTGGTCGCTTGAGCATCCCCGATTTTAATCGCTCCATCATTGGCGGCCGTGCCTTCAGCTGCCTGGGCCCTAGGCTCTGGAATTGTCTCCCTAAATCTCCTTAAAACCTGCCTCTTTGACCAAGCTTTTGGTCAACTGTCCTAATATCTCCTTTGGTGTCTCAGTGTCAAATGTTGTTTGGTAACACTCCTGTGAAGTGCATTGGGACATTTTACTATGTTAGAGATGGTATATAAATATAAGTTGTTCTTATTAGGTGTATGAGGCTGTCAATAGGCTATTTGAACAAAATTGGGAGAGCTGTCCCACAGACTAGTCAAGCAATTGCCTGACATAGTCATACTCATGGAATCATACCTTACAAACAATGCCCACTGGCAGGACAGACCCACCAGAGGTGGCGGCACAGTGGTATACAGTTGGGAGGGTGTTCAACATTGACTCAGGACCCCATGAAGTCTCATGGCTTCAGGTCAAACATGGGCAAGGAAACCTCCTGCTAATTATCACCTACCACCCCCCCCACCCGATGAGTCAGTACTCCTCCATCTTGAACACCACCTGGAGGAAGCACTGAGGGTGGCAATGGCACAGAATGTACTCTGGGTGGGGGACCTCAATGTCCATCACCAAGCGTGGCTCGGTAGCACCACTATTGGCTGAAGCCTAAAGGACATAGCTGCTAGACTGGGTCTGTGGCAGGTGGTGAGGGAACCAACAAGAGGGAAAAACCTACTTGACCTCGACCTCACCAATCTACCTGTCGCTGATGCATCTGTCCATGAGAGTATTAGTAGGAGTGACCACTGCACAGTCCTTGTGGAGACGAAGTCCCACCTTCACATTGAGGATACCGTCTATTGTGTTATATGGCACTACCACCACGCTAAATGGTATTACAACTGAGGCGGGAGGAGTGCACTGTCTTTTCTAGTTCCACTTCTCCACAGGTCACAACATATATTCAAATGTTTACCCTGTTACCAATATGGTCAATCATAGACTGTATTTTCATCCCAGAATAAAATACACCAACCAGGTTTCTTCTATAAACAACAAAATGATCAGTTTATTATAAAACAAGACAGAACCAGTAATGGAGCAAAGCATTAACACACAGATTGTAATAAGAACATAAGAAATAGCATCAGGAGTAGGCCATTCAGCCCCTCAAGCCTGCCCCGCCATTCAATAAGATCATGGCTGATCTGTCCCAGTCCTCAACTCCTCTTTCGGGCCTGCTCCGCATAACCCTCGACTTCCCGAGATTTCAAAAATCTATCTACCTCCTCCTTAAATAGATTTAGTGACCTCGCCTCCACAACTCTCTGAGGTAGAGAATTCCAGAGATTCACCACCCTCTGAGAGAAGAAATTCCTTTGCATCTCAGTTTTAAATGTGTGCCCCCTTATTCTGTAACTATGTCCCCTAGTTCGAGATTCCCCCACTAGTGGAAATATCTTCTCAACATCTACCCTGTCAAGCCCCCTTAAAATCTTATATGTTTCAATAAGATCAACTACTGAAAGTTGGGACTAGAGCGATGTATATGCCAGAAGAGACTATTGAATGGAGGGAAGCCACCATTATAGGAAGGGCAGGAAAGGCCATAGGGAAATACAAACATTGGCTGAATGTGCAAAACAAGGGACAGGATATTAGACCTATAGATTGGCAGAAGGAAGTGAAAATATGGAAGACCAGAAAACGTAGTGTAAGTTCAGACAGTGGGCCTGAAGATGATCATAGTCCAAGGAAAAGGTCACAAACTTGTGAAAGGAAGTCTGGTTGTTAGAGGGACAGGTCGAGTAGTAGTGGTCCAGAAAGGGACAGGAACTCTAGTCGGGGTGTGGTTTCACTAGAGCAAGGACTAGAGAGCAGGCGAGGGGCACCACAAGAAGTTGGAGCCCTTACGATAGAGAAGCTCTAGTGGCTACTAACAAGTTAGATGGTAAATTGATAAAGGATGTAAAGCAAAAAGAGCTTGACAGTTGGAGAGAGTTTGGTATATACATGCAGGTGCCAGATAGAGGACAACCAGCATTGTCCCATCGATGGATCTGTACAGAGAAAGTACTTCCCGATGGTACATATAAAGCGAAGGCCAGACTTGTAGCTCGGGGATTTGAACACGACTAGCTGCCCAAGAAGTTAGAGTGGATTCCCCTACAGCAGGAAAAGCAAGTTTGAGGATTTTCCTGGCCCTTTCAGCGACAAACTCGTGGGAATGTAAGTCCATGGACATCAAAGCAGCATTTTTGCAAGGGGAGAAATTTCAAAGGGAAGTATTTTTTAAGCCACCAAAAGAAGCTGGAGATATAGAAGGGAAATTATGGAAGCTAAAGAAGTGTGTTTATGGGCTAAATGATGCATCCAGGGTGTGGTATTTTTCAGTTAGGTCCGTCCTACTAAAAGCTGGTTGTATTTAACTAAAGGTGGGTCCGGCAATGTTTTATTGGTACTATGAAGAAAAACTAGCAGACATCTTCTTGATGCACGTAGATGATTTTCTGTGGGGAGGATCTGTGGCATTTGAGAAATTTGTGGCAGATAAAGTTCTACAAGAATTTAAAATTGGAAGTCAGGCTTCCAGAGCTTTTAAATACATAGGGTTGAATATTAGGCAGACTAAGTTAGGGGGAACCCTAAATCAACAGTCTTACCTAGAGAATGTTAATAGGATCCCTATAAACCAGGCCAGATCCTCACAAAAGGAAAACATTTTTTAATTTGATTATGGGATGTGGGTGTCGCTGGCCAGGCCAGCATTTATTGCCTATTCCTAATTGCCCTTGAGAAGTTGGTGGTGAGCTGCCTTCTTGAATCGCTGCAGTCCATGTGAGGTAGGTACACCCACAGTGCTGTTAGGGAGGGAGTTCCAGGATTTTGACCCAGTGACAGTGAAGGAACGGTGATATAGTTCCAAGTCAGGATGGTGTGAGACTTGGAGGAGAACTTGCAGGTGGTGGTGTTCCCATGCATCTGCTGCCCTTGTCCTTCTAGATGGTAGAGGTTGGGGGTTTGGAAGGTGCTGTCTAAGGAGCCGTGGTGCGTTGCTGCAGTGCATCTTGTAGATGGTACACACTGCTGCCTCTGTGCGTCGGTGGTGGAGGGAGTGGATGTTTGTAGAGGGGGTGACAATCAAATGGGCTGCTTTGTCCTGGATGGTGTCGAGCTTCTTGAGTGTTGTTGGAGCTGCACCCATCCAGGCAAGTGGAGAGTATTCCATCACACTCCTGACTTGTGCCTTGTAGATGGTGGGCAGGCTTTGGGGAGTCAGGAGGTGAGTTACTCGGCACAGGATTCCTAGCCTCTGACCTGCTCTTGTAGCCACAGTATTTATATGACTACTCCAGTAAAGTTTCTGGTCAATGGTAACCCCCAGGATGTTGATAGTGGGGAATTCAGCAATTATAATGCCATTGAATGTCAAGGGGAGATGGTTAGATTCTCTCTTGTTTGAGATGGTCATTGCCTGGTACTTGTGTGGCGTGAATGTTACTTGCCAATTATCAGCGCAATGTTCAACACCATTCGTGACTCCTCAGATACTGAAGCAGTCCGTGTCCATTTGCAGCAAGACCTGGACAACATTCAGGCTGATAAGTGCCTAGGTCGATGACAGGTGGTCCATCCGGTTTCATTTCTTATTGACTTTGTAGCAATTAGATACAACTGAGTGTCTTGCTAGGCCATTTCAGAGGGCATTTAAGATTCAACCACATTGCTGTGGGTCTGGAGTTACATGTAGGCCAGACCAGGTAAGGATGGCAGATTTCCTTCCTTAAAGGACATTAGTGAACCAGATGGGTTTTACGACAATCGACAATGCTTTCATGGCCATCATTAGACTGGGTTTTTAATTCCAGATTTATTAACTGAATTCAAATTCCACCTTCTTCTGTGGTGGAATTTCAGCCCATGTCCCCAGAGCAATAATAATAATATAAAAACAAGAAATGCTGGAAATACTCAGCAGGTCTGGCAGCATCTGTGGAGAGAGAAACAGAGTTAATGTTTCGGGTCAGTGACCCTTCATCAAGACTCAGAGCAATACCCTGGGTCTCTGGATTACTAGTCCAATGACAATACCACTACGCCACTGCCTCCCCCTCTGCAACCAAGGAAGAAGCAGACCAGTTAAGGAGCTTAATCGGGCAATTAAATTGATTGTGCACACAACTAGGCTGGATGCTTGCTATGGTGTATTAGAATTGAGCAGCGTGTTGAAACGTGCTAACGTTGGGGAAGTGATGAAAGCAAATAAGACATTGAAGAAATTAAGTTTAGACAAATGTACACTCATGTCTCCAGCACTGGGTGACCCAGAAGAAATGAAATTAGTCATTTTTAGTGACGCCTCACACTCTAACCTTCCCGATGGTTATTCGAGTGCAACAGGGTTCATTATATTTTCATTATATTCATTATATGTAGTTCATTATATATATATGCACTGATAGAAGCGATAGATATGGGTATGTATTTATCAAATATTTTAAAGCGTTACGACCGAGGTGGGAGGAGTGCACTGTTAATTCAGTCCCACTTCTCCACAGGTCACAGCATATCAATAAATTTTCCCACCTACCAAAAAGCAGCCAATTACATACTCTATTTGTCACTCAGAATAAAGCACACCAACCAGGTTTCTTTGAACAACACATTAACTATTTATTATTAAAACAAGTCTTAACCAATAATGAGATAACTCTATATCCAAAAAGCTCCTTATTTCCCTAGCCCTCATGCACTGACACATACATTCAAAAAAATGGTTAACTGGGGAAAAAGGACTTTTGGTTTACAGCTGTTTCATAGGAATGAAAGGAATAATAAAATAACTTAGGTTGTCACGTTCTGGTAGAAAGTGCTTCGGTTTGGTGAGGTGTCCCAAAGTCGACTAGTTGGATGCCACTCGAAGTCTCTCCAGGCGAGGTAAATGAACAGTCTGTGATGGGTAGGTGTTCAAGGCAATTCAACTGCAGCAGGCTTCACATAGGTCTTTCATCAGGGGGGTAGCAACAGGTCTTCTTGGGTTTTACAGCAGCAGTCCAGCAGAAGATTTCTTCAGATTTCAGGATTTCTTGAAAAACAGGAGACAACAGGAACCACACTTGATGCAGGGCTTCTTCAGAGACAGGAGGCAATAGGAATCTGCGACCTTTGAAATACAGAGTTTCTTCTAAAGAGATGCAGGATTCCTTTACAGAGAGATATAAACACTTTTTCTGGGTCTTTCTCTCTGATTTCCAGGCAGGTCAAAAAACAAATTTCAAATGCCTGCTCTTTGTCCAACTCACTGGCTTTTTAAAAGATCCAAAGTGAAAGCAAACTTTCCTGAACAAGTCACATGTCCAGACTTAGAGTTTCCCTTGTCATTCAAAGAGTTGCTCTGAGGAGGTCAAACCCCTTTCTGGTTTCCTTGAAATTGCCTGCTTTCCTGTCCTTGTGTACAAGTTCAGCTTCCTTTCAAAACATCCAAAGATTTCAGCTATTTGCAGGTGTCAATGTCCACTGAAGAATCCTTTTTCAGTTTTTTAAAACACACAGCATTTTATGTTTTTAATACAAAAATCGTGTAACACCTCCGCCCTTGGTGAACTGAAATGCCATTTTTGAATGCAATGTAAAACAGAGGTTATAAACATGTTAAACACATTTTCACACTCATGCCCCCATTCACTCACTTGTGACAGGACCAGGGATGGTGATGGCAGTGTCTGGGACATTGTCTGTAAGGTATGATTCTGTGTGTATGACTATGTCAGGCTGTTGCTTGACTAGTCTGTGGGACAGCTCTCCCAACTTTGGTACAAGCCCCCAGATGTTAGTAAGGAGGACTTTGAAGGGTCGACAGGACTGGGTTTGCCGTTGTCATTTCCGGTGCCTAGGTCGATGCCGGGTGGTCCGTCTGGTTTCATTTCTTTTCATAGACTTTGTAGCTGTTTGATACAACTGAGTGGCTTGCTAGGCCATTTCAGAGGGCATGTAAAAGTCAACCACATTGCTGTGGGTCTGGAGTCACATGTAGGCCAGACCAGGTAAGGACGGCAGATTTCCTTCCCTAAAGGACATTAGTGAACCAGGTGGGAGTTACAACAATTGAAGATGGTTTCATGGTCACCATTAGACTAGCTTTTAATTCCAATTTTTTGGTTAATTGATTTCAAATTTCACCATCTGCCGTGATAGGATTTGAACCCATGTCCCTAGAGCATTAGCCTAGACATCGGGATTACTAGTCCAGTGACATTACCAGTACATCACCGCCTCGCCTAAGTTATCAAATAATTATTACAATCCTGAAACCAGGTGGTGAGAGGTGAGGAAAATGGTCCAGCAGCCCTCCTGTCATGTTTTCCTGTCCCCTGTGGACCTGGTGCCTTTGCTGATCAATGCTGCGTTACACCTTCACAGTTGAGGTTGCAGTAGGAGCACTTGGGTTAGTCTCAGTGCCCCTGATTGTTAGCTGTTGATTCTGTCTGGATTGTGTGTATGTGAATATCAAAGGGGGACAAATTGGTGCGACCCCCATGGTCAAATAGCCTATTGTCAGCCTCATACACCTAATAAGAACAACTTATATTTATATAGCATCTCTAACATAGTAAAATGTCCCAATGCACTTCACAGGAGTGTTACCAAACAACATTTGACACTGAGACACCTAAGGAGATATTAGGACAGTTGACCAAAAGCTTGGTCAAAGAGGCAGGTTTTAAGCAGCATCTTAAAGGAGGACAAAGAGGTGGAGAGGTTTAGGGAGATAATTCCAGAGCCTAGGGCCCAGGCAGCTGAAGGCACGGCCGCCAATGATGAAGCGATTAAAATCGGGGATGCTCAAGCGGCCAGAATTGGAGGAGCGCAGTTATCTCGGAGGTTTGTAGAACTGGAGGAGGTTACAGAGAGAGGGAGCGGAGAGGACATGGAGGGAGTAGAAAACAAAGATGTGAATTTTAAATTTTTTTTAAATTCTGAAGGAGAGAATCTATCTCCACTTGGAGAGGCAAAATTTGATTAGGAATAGTCAGCATGGCTTTGTCAGAGGGAGGTCATGCCTAACACAATTGATGGAATTTTTTGAGCATGTGACCAGGTGTGTCGATGAGGGTAGTGCAGTGGATGTAGTTTACATGGATTTCAGCAAAGCATTTGACAAGGTCCCACATGGGAGACTTATCAAGAAAGCAAATGCACATGGGATACAAGGTAACTTGATAAGGTGGATTCAAAATTGACTTAGCTGTAGGAGACAGGGAGTGATGACAGACGGCTGTTTTAGTGACTGGAAGCCAGTGTCCAGTGGCATACCACAGGGATCTGTGCTGGGTCCCCTATTGTTTGTCATTTATATAAACGACATAGATGACTATGTGGGGGATAGGATCAGTAAGTTCGTGGATGACACAAAGATTGGTCGAGTGGTTAACAGTGAGGTTGAGTGTCTTGGGTTACAGGAAGATATAGATGGGATGGTCAAATGGGCAGAAAAGTGGCAGATGGAATTTAACGCTGAAAGGTGTGAGGTGATGCACTTTGGAAGGAGTGATGTGACACGGAAGTATTCACTGAATGGCCTGACACTGGGAAGTTCCGAGGAACAAAGGGACCTTGGCGTGTTTGTCCATAGATCTCTGAAGGCAGAAGGGCTGTGAAAAAGGCATATGGGACACTTGCCTTTATCAATCGAGGCATTGATTACAAAAGCAGGGAGGTCATGTTGGAGTTGTACAGAACTTTGGTAAGGCCACAGCTGGAGTACTGTGTGCAATTCTGGTCGCCACATTATAGGAAGGATGTGATTGCATTGGAGGGGGTGCAGAGACGATTCACCAGGATGTTGCCTGGGATGGAACATTTAAGCTATGAAGAGGGGTTGGATAGGCTTGGGTTGTGTTCGCTGGAGCAGAGAAGACTGAGGGGTGACCTGATCGAGGTGTACAAGATTATGAGGGGCATGGACAGGGCGGATAGGGAGCAGCTGTTCCCCTTAGCTGAAGGGTCAGTTACGAGGGGTCACAAGTTTAAGGTGAGGGGCGGGAGGTTTAAGGGGTATTTGAGGAAGAACCTTTTTACCCAGAGGGTGGTGACGGTCTGGAATGCCCTGCCTGGAAGGGTGGTAGAGGCAGGTTGCCTCACATCCTTTAAAAAGTACCTGGATGAGCACTTGGCACGTCAT
The DNA here is from genome assembly GCF_036365525.1 of Heterodontus francisci. Lineage (NCBI taxonomy): Eukaryota > Metazoa > Chordata > Chondrichthyes > Heterodontiformes > Heterodontidae > Heterodontus > Heterodontus francisci. Next base: position 3,896,770 of record NC_090377.1, read on the forward strand.
AACATTCAAGGCTATGGGCCAAGTGCTGGCAAATGGGATTAGGTAGACAGGTCAGGTGTTTTAATGCATCGGTGCAGACTCGATGGGCCGAAGGGCCTCCTCTGCACTGTATTATTCTGTGAATCCGTGAGGTGTTACTGGACCGGAAGCAAATGTAGGTGAGAGTGTACAGGGGAGATGGGTGAATGGGACTGAGTGCGAGTTTGGATACGCCCAACGGAGTTTTGGAGGAGCTGAAGTTTACAGTGGCTGGAAGATGAATCAAGAATTTGCACTTGGGTAAAGCACAGGAGGGTGGTCAGTGCTCGTGGAACCCGTAGCCCAACGCAGACCAGTAACTTGGACAAGAGGAAATTGATATTGGTCACGATGCCTAGGAGCGTGATTGCGACACAGTTAGATGTCCTGTTGGGTAAGTGTCGAGTCTGTCTCTGTTGAGATTCTCGGCCTAGTCACTGACCTCATCGGGAAACTCCCCTCTTTCCCCATCCCAGGGTTTTAAAGGAAGGGGGTGTGAACACTGCAGATGCCCGAACTATAATCTTCTAAAGTTTTCTTGAATTGGGAATTGTTCCTTTAGATTGGAAAATTGCATACACCACTCCATAATTGAAAATGAGAAAGGGAAACCAGGGAACTATAGACAGTTCACCTAACATCAGTTGTTTGAAAATTAGGGATGGGCAATAAATACTGGCCTAGCCAGCGTCGCCCACATCCCATGAATGAATTTAAAAAAAACTAGAGTCTATAAAATTAAGGATCGAGTGACTGAACATTTTGAAAATTTTCAGGTGATCAGAGATCCAGCATGGATTTGTAAAGGGTAGCTCATGCCTGACTAACATGATTGAATTTTTGAAGAGGTGACTACAGTGGCAGGGGAATGTCTATGGATGTTATTTATGGGACTTCCAAAAGGCATTTGATAAAGTCCCTCATTACTGACTGTCAGCTAAAGTTGAAGATCAGGAAATTGAAGTCCTGGTTAGGAAATGGCAGGAGACAGAGATTAGGGATAATGGGCAGATATTTTAATTGGCAGCATGTGACTAGCGGTGTCCCGCAAGGATCTGTGTTGATGCCTCAACTATTCATTGTATTTATTAACGACTTGGATGATGGGATAGAAAGCCACATATCCAAGTTTGCAGATGACACAAAGAAGATGATTGATGAGGGAAGGGCGGTGGATGTTGTCTATATGGACTTTAGTAAAGCCTTTGACAAGGTCCCTCATGGCAGACTGGTACAAAAGGTGAAGTCACACGGGATCAGAGGTGAGCTGGCAAGATGGATACAGAACTGGCTCAGTCACAGAAGACAAGAGGGTAACAGTGGAAGGGTGCTTTTCTGAATGGAGGGATGTGACTAGTGGTGTTCTGCAGGGATCAGTGCTGGGACCTTTGCTGTTTGTAGTATATATAAATGATTTGGAGGAAAATGTAGCTGGTCTGATTAGTAAGTTTGCAGATGACACAAAGGTTGGTGGAGTTGCGGATAATGATGAGGATTGTCAGAGGATACAGCAGGATATAGATCGGTTGGAGACTTGGGCGGAGAAATGGCAGATGGAGTTTAATCCGGACAAGTGTGAGGTAATGCATTTTGGAAGGTCTAATGCAGGTGGGAGGTATACAGTAAATGGCAGAACCCTTAGGAGTATTGACAGGCAGAGAGATCTGGGCGTACAGGTCCACAGGTCACTGAAAGTGGCAACGCAGGTGGATAAGGTAGTCAAGAAGGCATACGGCATGCTTGCCTTCATCGGTCGGGGCATAGAGTATAAAAATTGGCAAGTCATGTTGCAGCTGTACAGAACCTTAGTTAGGCCACACTTAGAATAATGCATGCAATTCTGGTCGCCACACTACCAGAAGGACGTGGAGGCTTTGGAGAGGGTACAGAGGAAGTTTACCAGGATGTTGCCTAGTCTGGAGGGCATTAGCTATGAGGAGAGGTTGGAAAAACTCAGATTGTTTTCACTGGAACGACGGAGGTGGAGGGGCGACATGATAGAGGTTTACAAAGTTATGAGCGGCATGGACAGAGTGGATAGTCAGAAGCTTTTTCCCAGGGTGGAAGAATCAGTTACTAGGGGACATAGGTTTAAGGCGAGAGGGGCAAAGTTTAGAGGGGATGTGCGAGGCAAATTTTTTTACACAGAGGGTGGTGAGTGCCTGGAACCTGTTGCCGGGGGAGGTGGTGGAAGCAGATACGATAGTGACGTTTAAGAGACATCTTAACAAATATATGAATAGGAAGGGAATAGAGGGATATGGGCCCCGGAAGTGCAGAAGGTGTTAGTTTAGGCAGGCATCAAGATCGGCGCAGGCTTGGAGGGCCGAATGGCCTGTTCCTGTGCTGTACTGTTCTTTGTTCTTTGATAGGGGGCATTGTAAGCAGTGTAGACAGAAGCATAAAATTACAAACAGATATTGTTAGATGAAGTGAATGGGCAAAATTGACAAATGGTTTTCAATGTAGGCGAGTGTGAGGTCATCTACTTTGAACCTAAAAAGGATCAAACAGGGAACTTTCTAAATGGTGAAAAGCTAGAAACAGTGGAGATGCAAAGAGATTGGGGGGTCCAAGTACATAGATCATTAAAATGTCATGGACAGGTACGGAAAATACTCAAAAAGGCTAATGGAATGCTGGCCTTTATATCTAAAGGACTAGAATACAATGGGGTAGAAGTCATGGTTCAGCTATATAAAGCCCTGTTTAGACCACACCTGCAGTTACTGTGAGCAGTTCTGGACACCACACCTTAGAAAGGATATACTGGCCTTGGAGAGAGTGCAGTGTAAATTTACCAGAATGATACATGGACTCAGGATTAAATTACGAGGAAAGATTACACAGACTAGGGTTGTATTCCCTGGAATTTAGCAGGTTGAGGGGTGATCTGATTGAGGTTTTCAAGATATTAAGGGGAACTGATAGATGGTGAGGTGAGAGTGACTACCCTTGACATCGAGGCAGCATTTGACCGAGTATGGCATCAAAGAGCCTTAACTCCTTAGAGTCAATGGGAATTAGGGGGAAAACTCTCCGTTGGTTGGGGTCATACTGAGCACAAAGGAAAATGGTTGTTTGAGGTCAATCATCTCAGTCCCAGAACATCACTGCAGGAGTTCCTCAGGGTAGTGTCCTCAAGTCAACCATCTTCAGCTGCTTCATCAATGACGTTCCCTCCATTATAAAGGTCAGAAGTGGGAATGTTTGCTGATGATTGCACAATGTTCAGCACCATTCGTGACTCCTCAGATACTGAAGCAGTCCTTGTAGAAATACAGCAAGACCTGGACAATATCCAGGCTTGGGCTGTTAAGTGGCAAATAACATTTGTGCCAGACCAGTGCCAGGTAAGGACCATCTCAAACAAAAGAGAATCTAACCATCTCCCCTTGATGTTCAATGGCATTAATATCGCTGAATCCCCCATGATCAACATCCTAGAGGTTACCATTGACCAGAAACTGAACTGGACCAACCACAAAAATACTGGGCTAAAGAGCAGGTGAGAGCTTGGGGATTCTGCAGCGGTAACTCACTTTCTGACTCCCCAAAGCCTGCCCACCATCTAAAGGCACAAGTCAGGAGTGTGATGGAATACTCTCCACTTGCCTGGATGGGTGCAGCTCCAACAACACTCAAGAAGCTCGACACCATCCAGGATAAAGCAGCCCGCTTGATTGGCACCCCATCTACAAACATTCACTCCCTCCACCACCGACGCACAGTAGCAGCAGTGTGTACCATCTACAAGATGCACTGCAGCAACGCACCAAGGCTCCTTAGACAGCACCTTCCAAACATGCGACCTCTACCACCTGGAAGGACAAGGGAAGGAGATGCATGGGAACACCACCACCTACAAGTTCCCCTCCAAGCCATACACCATCCTGACTTGGAACTATATCGCCGTTCCTTCACTGTCACTGGGTCAAAATCCTGGAACTCCCTTCCTAACAGCACTGTGGGTGTACCTACCCCACATGGACTGCAGCGGTTCAAGAAGGCAGCTCACCACCACCTTCTCAAGGGCAATTACAGATGGGCAATAAATGCTGGCCTGGTCAGCGACACCCACATCCCAGGACCAAATAAAAATAGTCTTAATGAATAAAAGAATCTTTCAGAACTGAAATTGAAGGGAAGCTTCTATTACCTTTGCACAAGCCTCGATGTGATGCTGAATCATTGGGACACCTGCGACTGGGAACAGGGGCTTCGGCACCTCAAAGGATAAAGGGCGGAACCGTGTACCTAGAAAAATCCAAGCAACAGTTTCAGGCACCAATACCCCATCAAACACTCCCAGGACAGGTACAGTACGGGGTTAGATACAGAGTAAAGCTCCCTCTACACTGTCCCCATCAAACACTCCCAGGACAGGTACAGCACGGGGGTTAGATACAGAGTAAAGCTCCCTCTACACTGTCCCCATCAAACACTCCCAGGACAGGTACAGTACGGGGGTTAGATACAGAGTAAAGCTCCCTCTACACTGTCCCCATCAAACACTCCCAGGACAGGTACAGTACGGGGGTTAGATACAGAGTAAAGCTCCCTCTACACTGTCCCCATCAAACACTCCCAGGACAGGTACAGTACGGGGGTTAGATACAGAGTAAAGCTCCCTCTACACTGTCCCCATCAAACACTCCCAGGACAGGTACAGTACGGGGGTTAGATACAGAATAAAGCTCCCTCTACACTGTCTCCATCAAACACTCCCAGGACAGGTACAGCACTGGGATTGGCTGGTCAATTTGGAGCACTTCCTGCCAGCAATCAGGGGGAGCAGCTGCACCTGTGTTGCAGCAACTGCAGAGTGGAGAGTGGAGACTGCAGCAACTGGGGAGAGGAGAGTGGAATAACTGCAAAGAGGTGACTATAGAGTGGAGACAGCTGCATTTGCTGAGGAACTGTTACACTTTTTCAACGATTAAGAAGACCTGCAAGTCATTTTGGAGAGGTGGGTGTTGGAGCACCAGAGAACTGTTGGTTGTTTGGACTGTTGGGGGAGGGAGAAGGCACCGGAAGATTCAGGGGTGGGGCTGCCAAATTCTATAGGGAGCCCCTGTACTAGCTCTTGTAGCTCCCTCCCCACCCCCAACTGTGTGGCTCGGGACGGCTGGAGCTGCCCGGCTGAAGAAAATCCTTACACAACAACAGAAAAGGGAGAGAACCGGGCGGCTCTAACCGACCCGGGCGAAGAACCCTCCCCTAACTGGAAGAGTGGAGTGTCGACTCTGCAGGAAGGTGCTCCAACCACCAATTGAAGTGTAACATCCTTGCAGCTGTTCTCTCTCTTCCATCACTCGGCCACCTATCCTCTCCTCTCCTTGTCCTTTTCAGCCCTATCCTCCTCTATTCCCATCCCCCCCTCCCCCATCATATTGTTTGTGTTTAAGAAAACTGTCGTGTGCTTTGTTTCTTGGGGGTGGGCATAGCTCTGCGACCCCATGGCAAGCCCCTCTTCGCCGGTGGCGGGGCCTTCCCGTTCATATGCTGCTGCGGCTGCTGCAGCTGCACCTGTTGCCCCGTCACCGTTTGCTTTATTAACATCGAAGCATGGGGTCAAGAGCTACGTCCACCCGAACATGACTATACATGCATGCGTGAAAGCAATGGCCGAGGTTGTCGGCCCTTCGGCCATTGTTGCAGCCTCTAAAATGTACGGGAAGGCAGTGATTTTCCTGAAGACCGAGCGGGCGGTGTCCCTGGCTCTGAGCAAGGGGCTCACCGTGGGTGGGACCTTTCTGCCAGTGGACCCCCTGGAGGCCACTGCGCAAAGGCTCATTTTATCCAATGTCCCGCCCTTCATCCCTGGTGAGCTCCTCCTTCCCCACCTGCACCATCTGGGGGAGGTAAAGACGGGGCTCACCCCAGTCCCGCTCGGTCTTCGGGAGAACAGCCTCCGACACGTGTACTCCTTCCGCCGCCAGTTATTCATGCAGCTGGCGCGGGAGGAGGTGACAGAGGGCCACCAATGTAGAATTCCAGGGGACGGCCTACCGCGTCTTCTGGACCTTGGACGGGGTGCGGTGCCATGTCTGTAAGGAGGTGGGGCATGTTGGTAAGAACTGCCCCAACCTCCCGGCTGCCAACTCCAACTCAGCGGCCCAGGGTGGCGACGCTGCACCTCCTCCCACCCCCACTACACCACCACCAGATACCATTCAGTCGGTACCGGAGGCTGTGGTTTTCACGGCCTCCGGCAGGGAGGGGGGTGACCGTCCAAGTGGAAGGAAGGCGCGGAGGAGAAATAAACATCGAGAGTCGCGTCCCCTGGATATCGTGACACTACCCGAGCCTGAGCTCAGCCCAAGGCCCGATCTCGGGAAGTCAACTTGCCCCAGGGCTGGGCTCAGGCCCAGGGTGAATAAAAAAAAGGAGAGTGTGGAGGTGGAGGCCTCTGATGATATGGAGGTCTCTGAGCCTCCGCACACAACTGGGAAAAAGAGGAGAAGGCACCCCTCCACAGAGGTAACAAGGGGCCCTGAGGCGCAGGGCCCATCTGTTGGAGGGGAACTGTCGCCTGTTTCGGGTCCCCAGGTTCCCCCTACCGCCACCACCAAGGCTGCAAAGTCCGGGCAGGTGCTCCCTATTCCTCAGGATGGAGGGGAGGGGATGGCCCCGGTACATGAGGCCCCTCCTGAAGGAGTAAGTGGGGCCCTGCTTGTGGTGGGGGAGCCTGGGGAAACCGCCCATTCTGCCACTGCTACTGTGTCGGGTGTCCTGAATGAAGGGGAGGGCGAGGCCCCAGAGGGTCGGGCCTCCCAGCCGGAGTCCACCACCAACCAGGAGACACCCGACCCAGTCATAACTGAGAATGCTGCCCCATCTGCTGGGCCTGTGGGTGCTGGCGGAGCGGGAGATGGCCTCCTCTCGCCGCCTCCGGTCTCGGCTCCGGCTGGTTTCCCGGAGTCGAGAACTTCTGTCTCCCCTGGACCACTCATTGCCCTGGGGACGGAGGTGGAGGGGGGTCCTGGACCGCTGGTGCCTACAGGCTCCAGTTTCACAATAGAACCCAGAGAGGACTCCTCCGCCATCGATCCTGGGGGTGGGATCGTGACGGAGGCGGGACCAGCTGGCGCGGCCGGGACGTCCGCCCCACAGTGTGTGGTGGATGTGTCGGCCGCTGGCGGTGACGACCCGGAGGAGGATGGGGATTCGGTGCGGGGCACGGAGGATGATCTTGATTCCATCGCCAGTGAGGTGGTGGAGTCCCTCGTGCCTCCCACCGAGTCTCCTCTCATCCCCACGGCGGAACTCCGGGATTTCCTCGCGGCTTGCAGGGGTTGCCGCAATAAAGTTCAGCTGGCCCTCGACCGTTGGTCGAATCTGGCGCTGATCATACAGTCCGTCCGTGCCGCCCTTAAGATAGCGGGCAAGCGCGCGGACGTGAAACTGGTTGAGAGGCGCCGTTTTAATGTGTTCCTCAATGGGTTGCTGGGGGAGTGGAGGGCCAGGTGCACTTCCACTCCCTCCTCACAGTGAGCTGTTGGTGACGGGTTTTAAGTACCTTTGACATGAAGATAACCATAGCCAGCCTCAACATCAACGGCAGCAGAGGGGCTCACCGCAGATTTCACAATCTCTCAGTCCTTAGGGAAGGGAGATACGCGGTGAGCTTTCTGCAGGAAACCCACACCGTTCCGGGAGACGAAGCCACCTGGCTCCTGGAGTGGCAGGGTGGGGTCTACATGAGTCACCTCACCCCTATTTCTAGTGGGGTGGCTATCTTGTTGGCCCCGACTTTTCAGCCGGAGATCTTGGGGGTCAAGGAGCTAGTGCCGGGCCGCTTGCTCCACCTCGCCGTTCGCCTGGGTAGCGTGCCGCTCCACTTTGTGAACGTGTACGCGCCCAGGCCCGGCGCGTTGCAAGCGCGCTTCTTTGAAGAAGTGTCCGCTCTCTTGAGCTCCATCGATAGCGGCGAGTGCATCATCCTCGGGGGGGATTTTAACTGCACCCTCGAGGTGGGGGATCGCTCCGGTCCCCAGCGCGGCCAAGCGTCGGTGGAGAAGTTGAGGGGACTGATCAGCTCCCTTAACTTGGTGGACGTCTGGCGGAATCTCCATCCCGACTTCAGCGCCTTCACGTGGAGGTCTGGAGGAGGGGGGTCGCGAATCGACCGCCTCTACATTTCGCAGGCGTACGTCTCCCGCGTTTCGGCGGCCTCCATGCGGCTGGTGCCGTGCTCGGACCACCGCCTGGTGTGGGCGGAGTTCACTCCGCTCCGCACGCGGGCGGGGTCCGCGTACTGGCACTTTAACAACCGGCTGCTGGAGGACGTGCGATTTCGGGACTCGTTCTGTCGATTCTGGGCCGACTGGAGAAGGAAGCAGGGGGGCTTCCCCTCCTTGAGGCTATGGTGGGATGTGGGCAAGACTCACATCCGCGTCTTCTGTCAGGAGTACGCGAAGGGGTCACCAAGAGGCGGGAAGCTGAGATCGGGCGCCTTGAGAGGGAGGTGCTCGACTTGGAATCCCGCCTCGGTCATGCCGTCGCGGACCCGGCCCTGTGGCAGGCGTACAAAGAGAAGAAGGGCGCGCTGAGGAACCTGCAGCTCATAGGGTCCCGAGGCGCGTACGTGAGGTCACGGATCCAGATCCCTCTCCGCTGTCCCCCATCAAACACTCCCAGGACAGGTACACAATTGTCGAGAGGTTGTGAAAGATTCTGAATAAATACGAACGGTAGAAAAACCTTCAATCCTGTCAGGACCTGAGGCCAACAAACAGTTTGCAGGTGGAATTAATGGGCAATCGGCAGCAAGAGACCCTCACTCCAGGCCCCACCCCCTGTCAGTCACCTCTCCCGGCCCCGCCCCATGTCAGTCACCTCTCCCGGCCCCGCCCCCTGTCAGTCACCTCTCCCGGCCCCGCCCCCTGTCAGTCACCTCTCCCGGCCCCGCCCCCTGTCAGTCACCTCTCCCGGCCCCGCCCCATGTCAGTCACCCCTCCCGGCCCCGCCCCCTGTCAGTCACCCCTCCCGGCCCCGCCCCCTGTCAGTCACCCCTCCCGGCCCCGCCCCCTGTCAGTCACCCCTCCCGGCCCCGCCCCCTGTCAGTCACCTCTCCCGGCCCCGCCCCCTGTCAGTCACCTCTCCCGGCCCCGCCCCCTGTCAGTCACCTCTCCCGGCCCCGCCCCCTGTCAGTCACCTCTCCCGGCCCCGCCCCCTGTCAGTCACCTCTCCCGGCCCCGCCCCCTGTCAGTCACCTCTCCCGGCCCGTTACCTTTCTGGGAGCCTCCGATAAGAATTACGGCCTTCAGCATGGCGGCGGCTGAGAGCAGCGGGAGCAGGAGAAGCGGCTTTGAGATTTCGGGGCCTGCAGCCGCTCGCTCTGGCCAACCAGTTCCGGCGCACGGTGATGGCGTCAGAGAAGCGCCAGGGGCTTGTGGCGCGGTTTGATGATGTAATTGAACATTGTGGGAGTTTGCAACAGCTTTTATTTGATTAGCACCTTTAATGTAATACACTGTCCCGAGGCACTTGTTATAAAACAAAATTTAACAGAATGGTGAGAGTGCAGAAGGAGGCCATTCGGCCCATCCTGTCCGTGCTGGCTCTCTGAATGAGTCAGTCCCATCCCCCGCCTGCTCAGCTGCCTGGGCCCCAAGCTCTGGAATTCCCTCCCTCAACCTCTCCCTCCCTCAACCTCTCCCGCCCTCAACCTCTCCCTCCCTCAACCTCTCCCTCCCTCAACCTCTCCCGCCCTCAACCTCTCCCTCCCTCAACCTCTCCCTCCCTCAACCTCTCCCTCCCTCAACCTCTCCCTCCCTCAACCTCTCCCTCCCTCAGTCTCTCCCTCCCTCAGTCTCTCCCTCCCTCAGTCTCTCCCTCCCTCACTCTCTCCCTCCCTCAGTCTCTCCCTCCCTCAGTCTCTCAGTCTCTCAACCTCTCCCTCTCTCCGTCTCTCCCTTTCTCCGTCTCTCCCTCTCTCAACCTCTCCCTCCCTCAACCTCTCCCTCCCTCAACCTCTCCCTCCCTCAACCTCTCCCTCCCTCAACCTCTCCCTCCCTCAACCTCTCCCTCCCTCAACCTCTCCCTCCCTCAACCTCTCCCTCCCTCAGTCTCTCAGTCTCTCCGTCTCTCTCCCTCTCTCAACCTCTCCCTCTCTCCGTCTCTCCCTCTCTCCCTCTCTCCGTCTCTCAACCTCTCCCTCTCTCCCTCTCTCCCTCTCTCCGTCTCTCCGTCTCTCAACCTCTCCCTCTCTCCGTCTCTCAGTCTCTCCGTCTCTCAGTCTCTCCCTCTCTCCGTCTCTCCGTCTCTCAGTCCCTCCGTCTCTCCCTCTCTCCGTCTCTCAACCTCTCCGTCTCTCAACCTCTCCGTCTCTCCGTCTCTCCCTCTCTCCCTCTCTCCGTCTCTCCCTCTCTCCGTCTCTCCCTCTCTCCCTCTCTCCCTCTCTCCGTCTCTCAACCTCTCCCTCTCTCCCTCTCTCCGTCTCTCAGTCTCTCCCTCTCTCCGTCTCTCAGTCTCTCCCTCTCTCCGTCTCTCCCTCTCTCCGTCTCTCCGTCTCTCAACCTCTCCCTCTCTCCCTCTCTCCGTCTCTCAGTCTCTCCCTCTCTCCGTCTCTCAGTCTCTCCCTCTCTCCGTCTCTCAACCTCTCCCTCTCTCCGTCTCTCCCTCTCTCCGTCTCTCAACCTCTCCCTCTCTCCCTCTCTCCCTCTCTCAGTCTCTCCCTCTCTCCGTCTCTCCCTCTCTCCCTCTCTCCGTCTCTCCCTCTCTCCGTCTCTCCCTCTCTCAGTCTCTCCCTCTCTCCGTCTCTCAGTCTCTCCCTCTCTCCGTCTCTCCGTCCCTCCCTCTCTCCGTCTCTCAACCTCTCCCTCTCTCCCTCTCTCAACCTCTCCCTCTCTCAACCTCTCCCTCTCTCAACCTCTCCCTCTCTCAACCTCTCCCTCTCTCAGTCTCTCCCTCTCTCCGTCTCTCAGTCTCTCAGTCTCTCAGTCTCTCCCTCTCTCCGTCTCTCCCTCTCTCCGTCTCTCCCTCTCTCCGTCTCTCCCTCTCTCCGTCTCTCCCTCTCTCCCTCTCTCCGTCTCTCCGTCTCTCCGTCTCTCCGTCTCTCCGTCTCTCCGTCTCTCCGTCTCTCAGTCTCTCCCTCTCTCCCTCTCTCCCTCTCTCCCTCTCTCCCTCTCTCCGTCTCTCCGTCTCTCCCTCTCTCCGTCTCTCCGTCTCTCCCTCTCTCCGTCTCTCCCTCTCTCCCTCTCTCCCTCTCTCCGTCTCTCCGTCTCTCCGTCTCTCAGTCTCTCAGTCTCTCCCTCTCTCCGTCTCTCCGTCTCTCCCTCTCTCCGTCTCTCCCTCTCTCCCTCTCTCAGTCTCTCCCTCTCTCCGTCTCTCAACCTCTCCCTCTCTCCCTCTCTCCCTCTCTCCCTCTCTCCCTCTCTCCCTCTCTCCGTCTCTCAGTCTCTCCCTCTCTCCCTCTCTCCGTCTCTCAACCTCTCCCTCTCTCCGTCTCTCCCTCTCTCCCTCTCTCCGTCTCTCAACCTCTCCCTCTCTCCGTCTCTCCCTCTCTCCCTCTCTCCGTCTCTCAACCTCTCCCTCTCTCCGTCTCTCCCTCTCTCCGTCTCTCCCTCTCTCCGTCTCTCAACCTCTCCCTCTCTCCCTCTCTCCCTCTCTCCGTCTCTCAGTCTCTCCGTCTCTCCCTCTCTCCCTCTCTCCGTCTCTCCCTCTCTCCGTCTCTCCCTCTCTCCGTCTCTCCGTCTCTCAGTCTCTCCCTCTCTCCCTCTCTCCGTCCCTCCCTCTCTCCGTCTCTCAACCTCTCCCTCTCTCCCTCTCTCAACCTCTCCCTCTCTCAACCTCTCCCTCTCTCAACCTCTCCCTCTCTCAGTCTCTCCCTCTCTCCCTCTCTCCGTCTCTCCGTCTCTCAGTCTCTCCCTCTCTCAACCTCTCCCTCTCTCCGTCTCTCCGTCTCTCCCTCTCTCCGTCTCTCCCTCTCTCCGTCTCTCCCTCTCTCCGTCTCTCCCTCTCTCCCTCTCTCCGTCTCTCCGTCTCTCAGTCTCTCAGTCTCTCAGTCTCTCCCTCTCTCCGTCTCTCAACCTCTCCCTCTCTCCCTCTCTCCGTCTCTCCCTCTCTCCCTCTCTCCGTCTCTCCCTCTCTCCCTCTCTCCCTCTCTCCCTCTCTCCCTCTCTCCGTCTCTCCCTCTCTCCGTCTCTCCCTCTCTCCGTCTCTCCGTCTCTCAGTCTCTCCCTCTCTCCGTCTCTCCCTCTCTCCGTCTCTCCCTCTCTCCCTCTCTCAGTCTCTCCGTCTCTCAACCTCTCCCTCTCTCCGTCTCTCCCTCTCTCAGTCTCTCCCTCTCTCCGTCTCTCAACCTCTCCCTCTCTCCCTCTCTCCCTCTCTCCGTCTCTCAGTCTCTCAGTCTCTCCCTCTCTCCGTCTCTCAACCTCTCCCTCTCTCCGTCTCTCCCTCTCTCAGTCTCTCCCTCTCTCCGTCTCTCAACCTCTCCCTCTCCGTCTCTCCCTCTCTCAGTCTCTCCCTCTCTCCGTCTCTCAGCCTCTCCCTCTCTCCGTCTCTCAACCTCTCCCTCTCTCCGTCTCTCCCTCTCTCCCTCTCTCAGTCTCTCCCTCTCTCCGTCTCTCAACCTCTCCCTCTCTCCCTCTCTCCCTCTCTCCCTCTCTCCGTCTCTCCGTCTCTCAGTCTCTCCCTCTCTCCGTCTCTCAACCTCTCCGTCTCTCCGTCTCTCCCTCTCTCCCTCTCTCCCTCTCTCAGTCTCTCCCTCTCTCCGTCTCTCAACCTCTCCCTCTCTCCGTCTCTCCCTCTCTCCCTCTCTCAGTCTCTCCCTCTCCGTCTCTCAACCTCTCCCTCTCTCCGTCTCTCCCTCTCTCCGTCTCTCAGTCTCTCCCTCTCTCCGTCTCTCAACCTCTCCCTCTCTCCGTCTCTCCCTCTCTCAGTCTCTCCGTCTCTCAGTCTCTCAGTCTCTCCCTCTCTCCGTCTCTCAACCTCTCCCTCTCTCCCTCTCTCCGTCTCTCCCTCTCTCAGTCTCTCCGTCTCTCAGTCTCTCAGTCTCTCCCTCTCTCCGTCTCTCAACCTCTCCCTCTCTCCATCTCTCCCTCTCTCCCTCTCTCCCTCTCTCCCTCTCTCAGTCTCTCCGTCTCTCAGTCTCTCCCTCTCTCCGTCTCTCAGTCCCTCCGTCCCTCCGTCCCTCCGTCCCTCCGTCTCTCCGTCTCTCCCTCTCTCCCTCTCTCCATCTCTCAGTCTCTCCGTCTCTCCGTCTCTCCGTCTCTCCCTCTCTCCGTCTCTCCGTCTCTCAGTCTCTCCGTCTCTCCCTCTCTCCGTCTCTCCCTCTCTCCGTCTCTCCCTCTCTCCGTCTCTCCGTCTCAGTCTCTCCCTCTCTCAGTCTCTCCCTCTCTCCCTCTCTCCCTCTCTCCGTCTCTCCGTCTCTCCGTCTCTCAGTCTCTCAGTCTCTCCCTCTCTCCCTCTCTCCCTCTCTCCGTCTCTCCGTCTCTCCGTCTCTCCGTCTCTCAGTCTCTCAGTCTCTCCCTCTCTCCGTCTCTCCCTCTCTCCCTCTCTCCGTCTCTCCCTCTCTCCCTCTCTCAGTCTCTCCGTCTCTCCGTCTCTCAGTCTCTCAGTCTCTCAGTCTCTCCCTCTCTCCGTCTCTCCGTCTCTCCGTCTCTCAGTCTCTCAGTCTCTCAGTCTCTCCCTCTCTCCGTCTCTCCCTCTCTCCCTCTCTCCCTCTCTCCCTCTCTCCGTCTCTCCCTCTCTCCCTCTCTCAGTCTCTCCGTCTCTCCGTCTCTCAGTCTCTCAGTCTCTCCCTCTCTCCGTCTCTCCCTCTCTCCCTCTCTCAGTCTCTCCCTCTCTCCGTCTCTCAACCTCTCCCTCTCTCCCTCTCTCCGTCTCTCCCTCTCTCCGTCTCTCCCTCTCTCCCTCTCTCAGTCTCTCCCTCTCTCCGTCTCTCAACCTCTCCCTCTCTCCCTCTCTCCCTCTCTCCCTCTCTCCGTCTCTCAGTCTCTCCCTCTCTCCGTCTCTCAACCTCTCCCTCTCTCCGTCTCTCCCTCTCTCAGTCTCTCCGTCTCTCAGTCTCTCCCTCTCTCCATCTCTCAACCTCTCCCTCTCTCCGTCTCTCCCTCTCTCCGTCTCTCCCTCTCTCCGTCTCTCCCTCTCTCCCTCTCTCCCTCTCTCCCTCTCTCCCTCTCTCAGTCTCTCAGTCTCTCAGTCTCTCAGTGTCTCAGTCTCTCAGTCTCTCAGTCTCTCAGTCTCTCCCTCTCTCCGTCTCTCCGTCTCTCAGTCCCTCCGTCCCTCCGTCTCTCCGTCTCTCCCTCTCTCCGTCTCTCAGTCTCTCAGTCTCTCAGTCTCTCCGTCTCTCAGTCTCTCCCTCTCTCCCTCTCTCCGTCTCTCCGTCTCTCAGTCTCTCCGTCTCTCAGTCTCTCCGTCTCTCAGTCTCTCCGTCTCTCAGTCTCTCAGTCTCTCCGTCTCTCAGTCTCTCAGTCTCTCCCTCTCTCCGTCCCTCAGTCCCTCCGTCCCTCCGTCTCTCCGTCTCTCCCTCTCTCCGTCTCTCAATCTCTCAGTCTCTCCGTCTCTCCGTCTCTCCCTCTCTCCGTCTCTCAGTCTCTCCGTCTCTCAACCTCTCCCTCTCTCCGTCTCTCAGTCTCTCCGTCTCTCCCTCTCTCCGTCTCTCCCTCTCTCCGTCTCTCCCTCTCTCCCTCTCTCCCTCTCTCCGTCTCTCCCTCTCTCCCTCTCTCCGTCTCTCCGTCTCTCCGTCTCTCCGTCTCTCCGTCTCTCAGTCTCTCAGTCTCTCAGTCTCTCAACCTCTCCCTCTCTCCGTCTCTCAGTCTCTCAGTCTCTCAGTCTCTCCGTCTCTCAACCTCTCCCTCTCTCCGTCTCTCAGTCTCTCCGTCTCTCCCTCTCTCCGTCTCAGTCTCTCCGTCTCTCCCTCTCTCCGTCTCAGTCTCTCCCTCTCTCAGTCTCTCCCTCTCTCCCTCTCTCCGTCTCTCCCTCTCTCCCTCTCTCCCTCTCTCCGTCTCTCCGTCTCTCCGTCTCTCCGTCTCTCCGTCTCTCCGTCTCTCAGTCTCTCAGTCTCTCAGTCTCTCCCTCTCTCCCTCTCTCCCTCTCTCCCTCTCTCCGTCTCTCAGTCTCTCCGTCTCTCCGTCTCTCAACCTCTCCCTCTCTCCGTCTCTCAGTCTCTCAGTCTCTCCCTCTCTCCGTCTCTCAACCTCTCCCTCTCTCCGTCTCTCCCTCTCTCCGTCTCTCCCTCTCTCAGTCTCTCCCTCTCTCCGTCTCTCAACCTCTCCCTCTCTCCCTCTCTCCCTCTCTCCGTCTCTCAGTCTCTCCCTCTCTCCGTCTCTCAACCTCTCCCTCTCTCCGTCTCTCCCTCTCTCAGTCTCTCCGTCTCTCAGTCTCTCCCTCTCTCCGTCTCTCAACCTCTCCCTCTCTCCGTCTCTCCCTCTCTCCGTCTCTCCGTCTCTCCCTCTCTCCGTCTCTCCCTCTCTCCCTCTCTCCCTCTCTCCCTCTCTCCCTCTCTCCCTCTCTCCCTCTCTCCCTCTCTCAGTCTCTCAGTCTCTCAGTCTCTCAGTGTCTCAGTCTCTCAGTCTCTCAGTCTCTCCCTCTCTCCGTCTCTCCGTCTCTCAGTCCCTCCGTCCCTCCGTCTCTCCGTCTCTCCCTCTCTCCGTCTCTCAGTCTCTCAGTCTCTCAGTCTCTCCCTCTCTCCGTCTCTCCCTCTCTCCGTCTCTCAGTCTCTCCCTCTCTCCCTCTCTCCGTCTCTCCGTCTCTCAGTCTCTCCGTCTCTCAGTCTCTCCGTCTCTCAGTCTCTCCGTCTCTCAGTCTCTCAGTCTCTCCGTCTCTCAGTCTCTCAGTCTCTCCCTCTCTCCGTCTCTCAGTCCCTCCGTCCCTCCGTCTCTCCGTCTCTCCCTCTCTCCGTCTCTCAATCTCTCAGTCTCTCCGTCTCTCCCTCTCTCCGTCTCTCAGTCTCTCCGTCTCTCAACCTCTCCCTCTCTCCGTCTCTCAGTCTCTCCGTCTCTCCCTCTCTCCGTCTCTCCCTCTCTCCCTCTCTCCCTCTCTCCGTCTCTCCCTCTCTCCCTCTCTCCGTCTCTCCGTCTCTCCGTCTCTCCGTCTCTCAGTCTCTCAGTCTCTCAGTCTCTCAACCTCTCCCTCTCTCCGTCTCTCAGTCTCTCAGTCTCTCAGTCTCTCCGTCTCTCAACCTCTCCCTCTCTCCGTCTCTCAGTCTCTCCGTCTCTCCCTCTCTCCGTCTCAGTCTCTCCGTCTCTCCCTCTCTCCGTCTCAGTCTCTCCCTCTCTCAGTCTCTCCCTCTCTCCCTCTCTCCGTCTCTCCCTCTCTCCCTCTCTCCGTCTCTCCGTCTCTCCGTCTCTCCGTCTCTCCGTCTCTCCGTCTCTCCGTCTCTCAGTCTCTCAGTCTCTCAGTCTCTCCCTCTCTCCCTCTCTCCCTCTCTCCGTCTCTCAGTCTCTCCGTCTCTCCGTCTCTCAACCTCTCCCTCTCTCCGTCTCTCCGTCTCTCAGTCTCTCCGTCTCCGTCTCTCAACCTCTCCCTCTCTCCGTCTCTCCCTCCCTCCATCTCTCCCTCTCTCCATCTCTCCCTCTCTCAGTCTCTCCGTCTCTCCGTCTCTCCGTCTCTCCGTCTCTCCGTCTCTCCGTCTCTCAGTCTCTCAGTCTCTCAGTCTCTCAGTCTCTCAGTCTCTCAGTCTCTCCGTCTCTCCGTCTCTCCGTCTCTCCGTCTCTCCGTCTCTCCGTCTCTCAGTCTCTCAGTCTCTCAGTCTCTCAGTCTCTCAGTCTCTCCATCTCTCAGTCTCTCAGTCTCAGTCTCTCAGTCTCTCCCTCCCTCCGTCTCTCCCTCTCTCAGTCTCTCCCTCTCTCAGTCTCTCCCTCCCTCCGTCTCTCCCTCTCTCCCTCTCTCCGTCTCTCAGTCTCTCAGTCTCTCCGTCTCTCCGTCTCTCAGTCTCTCAGTCTCTCCGTCTCTCCGTCTCTCCGTCTCTCCGTCTCTCAGTCTCTCAGTCTCTCAGTCTCTCCGTCTCTCCGTCTCTCCGTCTCTCCGTCTCTCTCTCTCCTCCTCTCGGTGCCGAGTCCTGATATTTCCTCATGTGGCTCAGTGTCAATTTTTTTTCGAAATGCTCTTGTGAAATGCCTCACAGAATCATTACACTGCAAACAGCAGGTCAGAGGCTGGGAATTCTATGGTGAATAACTCACCTCCTGACTCCCCAAAGCCTGTCCACCATCTACAAGGCACAAGTCAGGAGTGTGATGGAATACTCTCCAATTGCCTGGATGGGTGCAGCTCCAAAAATACTCAAGAAGCTCAACACCATCCAGGATAAAGCAGCCCGCTTGATTGGCACCCCATCCACAAACATTCACTCCCTTCACCACCGACGTACAGTGACAGCAGTGTGTACCATCTACAAGATGCACTGCAGCAATGTACCAAGGCTCCTTAGACAGCACCTTCCAAACCCGTGACCTCTACCAACTAGAAGGACAAGGGCAGCAGATGCATGGGAACACCACCACCTGCAAGTTCCCCTTGTGAGAATAAGAAATACTGAAATGTTGTTTCTACAGCTTGTGGAAAATTACCGAGAAGTCATTTCTACACAACATAATGAAATCACTGAAAAAGAGAACTGATAAGGGGATGTAAGTAAAGACCTTGAGACAGTACAGCAGTTAAAAATTGTGCTTAGGCAGAGAAAAGAGAAACAGCAAGAGTTCGAACAAAGGATGTAGTGAATAAGAAACTACCCCACTAAGATAAAGGCTGACAGCTGCAAGTTAAAACACACAATGGAGAGCCAAATAAGGTAAAACAACAACAAGAGTCAGGGGCTAGAAAGTTAGAGTAGGGGGAGAAGTAAACAGAGGAGGAGACTGTAGCAACTATAGGATAGGTTAGTGTCATAATATGTTATAACCAATAATGTAAACTAAAGGCGTGGAAAAATGGATTTGTATTGTATAAACATGAACTGAATATGTTGATCGGTGTGCCTGCTTGTAGGACACCCGATCTTGCAAGAACATTAAATAAACTTACTTCTTCAGAGTTTGACTTGGTGTAAATTATTATTAAGTGGGCTACGTTTCTCACACCCTCCAAGTCACACACCATCCTGACTTGGAACTATATCGCCGTTCCTTCACTGTCGCTGGGTCAAATTCCTGGAACTCCCTTCCTAACAGCACTGTGGGTGTACCTACCCCACATGGACTGCAGTGGTTCAAGAAGGCAGCTCACCACCACCTTCTCAAGGGCAATTAGGGATGGGCAATAAATACTGGCCTGGCCAGTGACGCTCACATCCCATGAATGAATTTTTTAAAATGGAGCTATTCGGCCCATCGTGTCCGCACTGGCTCTTTGAAAGAGCAATTCCCTCAGTTCCATTCCCCTGCCTTCTGCCCGTAACCCTGCATAATCTCTCTCTCTCTCCAATAAAGTTCCAGCGAAGCCTCAGCTGCAAACCTACAGCAACCAGGGGACACGGATAAAGCCCTTCTTCAGCCTTCCGGAACCTGAGAAGGAAGACGGAACCATGAGAGGCCCAGCAAGGATTCAGTACTACAACTTCAGTATTTAAAGTCCATTTTTATTAAGGACTCTACTCCAAACTCCCAACTCTGTATCTATTTGTGTGTGTGTGTGTGTGTGTCTGCCTCTCGTGTGAGTGTGGATGTGTCGCGTATTTTAGTAATTTTAACTGGTTTAGAGCGATAAGGTTAATAAACTTGCATCTTTCTCATTTAAAATCAAGAAAACCTGTTTGGTTCATTTGCAATTATATTCGATGGACAGAGCAAATGCTCACTGAGGTGGTAAGTTAAATCACTGTGTTAAAAGGATAAACCCTGTTGCGGTCAAATCAGAGAAGGGGCGAAAAGGGAGCCTGAGACCCCTTCCTCACCTGGTCGTAACAGTGTACAAGGCAGAATTTCATAATTTAATTTGTGGATGATACAAAACTTGGAAACATTGTGAACTGTGAGGAGGATAGTGTAGAACTTCCAAACGACATAAACAAGTTGGTGCAATGGGCGGAGAACTGGCAGATGAAGTTTTTCTTAAAATTCATTCATGGTATGTGGGCGTCGCTGGCCAGGCCAGCATTTATTGCCCATCCCTAATTACCCTTGAGAAGGTGGTGGTGAGCTGCCTTCTTGAACCGCTGCAGTCCATGTGGGGTAGGTACACCCACAGTGCTGTTAGGAAGGGAGTTCCAGGA
Organism: Heterodontus francisci; assembly: GCF_036365525.1. NCBI lineage: Eukaryota > Metazoa > Chordata > Chondrichthyes > Heterodontiformes > Heterodontidae > Heterodontus > Heterodontus francisci. Next base: position 3,915,950 of record NC_090377.1, read on the forward strand.
TTTTGACCCAGCGACAGTGAAGGAACGGCGATATAGTTCCAAGCCAGGATGGTGTGTGACTTGGAGGGGAACTTGCAGGTGATGGTGTTCCCATGTGTTTGCTGCCCTTGTCCTTCTAGCTGGTAGAGGGTACGGGTTTGGAAGGTGCTGTCGACGGAGCCTTGGTGAGTTGCGGCAATGCATCTTGTAGATGGTACACACTGCTGTCACTGTGCGTCGGTGGTGGAGGGAGTGAATGTTTGTGGATGGGGTGCCAATCAAGCGGGCTGCTTTGTCCTGGATGATGTCAAGCTTCTTGAGTGTTGTTGGAGCTGCACCCATCCAGGCAAGTGAAGAGTATTCCATCACACACCTGACTTGTGCCTTGCAGATGGTGGACAGGCTTTGGGGAGTCAAGAGGTGAGTTACTCAACCTGCTCTTGTAGCCAAGGTATTTATATGGCTACTCCAGTTCAGTTTCTGGTCAATGGTAGCCCCTAGGATGTTGATAGTGGGGGATTCAGCGATGGTAATGCCACTGAATGTCAAGGGGAGATGGTTAGATTCTCTCTTGTTGGAGATCGTCATTACCTGGCACTTGTGTGGCACAAATGTTACTTGCCACTTATCAGTCCAAGCCTGGATATTGTCCAGGTCTTGCTGCATTTCTACACGGACTGCTTCAGTATCTGAGGAGTCACAAATGGTGCTGAACATTGTGCAATCATCAGCGAACATCCCCACTTCTGACGTTATGATTGAAGGAAGGTCATTGATGAAGCAGCTGAAGATGGTTGGGCCGAGGACACTACCCTGAGGAACTCCTGCAGTGAACCACCGCCATCTTCCATTGTGCTAGGTATGACTCCAGCCAGCGAAGGGTTTTCCCCCTGATTCCCATTGACTCCAGTTTTGCTAGGGCTCCTTGATGCCATACTCAGTCAAATGCTGCCTTGATGTCAAGGGCAGTCACTCTCACCTCACCTCTTGAGTTTAGCTCATTTGTCCATGTTTGAACCAAGGTTGTAATGAGGTCAGGAGCTGAGTGGCCCTGGCGGAACCCAAACTGGGCATCACTGAGCAGGTTATTGCTAAGCACGTGCTGCTTGATGGCACTGTTGATGACACCTTCCATCACTTTGCTGATGATTGAGAGTAGACTGATGGGGTGATAATTGGCCGGGTTGGACTTGTCCTGCTTTTTGTGTACAGGACATACCTGGGCAATTTTCCACATTGCAAGGTAGATGCCAGTGTTGTAGCTGTACTGGAACAGCTTGGCTAGGTGCGCGGCAAGTTCTGGAGCACAGGTCTTCAGTACTGTTGCCGGAATATTGTCAGGCCCCACAGCCTTTGCAGTATCCAGTGCCTTCAGTCGTTTCTTGATATCACGCAGAGTGAATTGAATTGGCTGAAGACGGACATCTGTGATGCTGGGGACTTCATAAAGTCATAGAGAGTCATAGATCGTACAGCATAGAAACAGGCCCTTCGGCCCACCGCGTCCATGCCGACCATAATGCCTATCTATACTAATCCCACCTGCCTGCATTAATTCCATATCCCTCTATGCTTTGCTCATTCAAGTACCTGTCCAGATGCCTCTTAAATGTTGCTACTGTTCCTGCCTCTACCACCTCCTCAGGCAGCTCATTACAGACACCCACTATTTTTGTGTGAAACATTTACCCCTTTAATCCCCTTTAAACCTCCTCCCTCTCACCTTAAATCTATGCCCTCTAGTTTTAGTCACCCCTACCATGGGAAACAGACTCTGGCTATCTACCCTATCTATGCCTCTCATAATTTTATCGGAGAAGGCCGAAAAGGATCATCAACTCGGCACTTCTGGCTGAAGATTGTTGCAAATGCTTCATTTGTTTAATTGTCCACCACCATTCATGGCTGGATGTGGCAGGACTGCAGAGCTTAGATCTGATCCGTTGGTTGTGGGATCATTTAGCCCTGTCTATGGCATGCTGCTTATGCAGTTTGGCACACAAGTAGTCCTGGGTTGTAGCTTCACCAGGTTGATACCTCATTTTGAGGTATGCCTGGTGCTGCTCCTGGCATGCCCTCCTGCACTCTTCATTGAACCAGGGTTGGTCTCCTGGCTTGATGGTAATGGTAGAGTGGGGGATATACCGGGCCATGAGGTTACAGATTGTGGTTGAGTACAATTCTGCTGCTGCTGATGGCCCACAGCGCCTCATGGATGCCCAGTTTTGCATTGCTAGATCTGTTTGAAATCTATCCCATTTAGCACGGTGATAGTGCCACACAACACGATGGACGGTATCCTCAATGTGAAGACGGGACTTCGTCTCCACAAGGACTGTGCGGTGGTCACTCCTACCAATACTGTCATGGACAGATGCTTCTGCGGCAGGCAGATTGGTGAGGACGAGGTCAAGTTTATTTTTCCCTCTTGTTGGTTCCCCCACCACCTGCCGCAGACCCAGTCTAGCAGATATGTCCTTTAGGACTCGGCCAGCTCGGTCAGTAGTGGTGATGGACATTGAAGTCCCCCACCCAGAGTACATTTTGTGTCCTTGCCATCCTCAGTGCTTCCTCCAAGTGGTGTTCAACATGGAGGAGTACTGATTCATCAGCTGAGGGAGGGCGGTAGGTGGTAATCAGTAGGAGGTTTCCTTGCCCTTGTTTGACCTGATGCCCTGAGACTTCATGGGGTCCAGAGTCGATGTTGAGGACTCCCAGGGCAACTCCCTCCCTACTGTATACCACTGTGCAACCACCTCTGGTGGGTCTGTCCTGCCAGTGGGACAGGACATACCCGGGGTTGGTGATGGCAGTGTCTGGGACATTGTCTGTAAGGTATGATTCCGTGAGTATGACTATGTCAGGCTGTTGCTTGACTAGTCTGTGGGACAGCTCTCCCAACTTTGGCACAAGCCCCCAGATGTTAGTAAGGAGGACTTTGCAGGGTCGACAGGGCTGGGTTTGCCATTGTCGTTTCCGGTGCCTAGGTCGATGCCGGGTGGTCCGTCCGGTTTCATTCCTTTTTATTGACTTTGTAGCAGTTAGGTACAACTGAGTGTCTTGCTAGGCCATTTCAGAGGGCATGTAAGAGTCAACCACATTGCTGTGGGTCTGGAGTCACATGTAGGCCAGACCAGGTAAGGACAGCAGATTTCCTTCCCTAAAGGACATTAGTGAACCAGATGGGTTTTTGTGACAATTGACACTGGTATCATGGCCATCATTAGACTAGCTTTTAAATTCCAGATTTACTGTATGCGTGTATATTTGTAAGTCCCCTGGATCTGATGGCCTGTATCCCAGGGACTTAAAAGAAGTGGCTGCAGTGATAGTCGATACATGGATTGTAATCTTCAAAATTCCCTAGATTCTGGAAGATGTCAGTGGATTGGAAAACTGCAAATATATTAAGGAAGCAGTAGCAGGACATTTAGAAAATCATAATACAATAAGGCAGAGTCAACAGGGTTTATAAAAGGGAAATCATGTTTGACAAATTTATTAGAGCTCTTTCAGGATGTTACAAATGACGTGGATAAAGGGGAACCAGTAGATGTGTGTTTGGATTTCCAAAAGGAATTTGATAAGGTGCCACATAAAAGGTTACTGCACAAGATAACAGTTCATGGTATTGGGGGTAATATATTAGCATGGAGAGAGGATTGAATAACTCACAGGAAACAGAAAGTTGGAAGAAATGGGTCATTTTCAGGTTGGCAAATTGTAACTAGTGGTGATGACTTGGATGAAAGGACAGAGTGTATTGTAGCTACCTTTGCAAATGATATAAAGATAGGCAGGAAAGCAAGTTGTGAGGAGGACACAAAGATTGGAATGTTATGCTCTTCCCCTGTCACCATCCCGCCTCCTCCGAAATCTAGTCCAGGGGGACGGGAAGGCCTGTGAATGGCCTTCTCGCCCTGCCGCCAATTGAGGCCTTTAACTGGGTAATTGATCCCTAGTTAAATGCCTCTTCCTGCCATAGCCGCTATTACTCGTGTAGCAGGCGGCCCTGTTGCCACTCGGAGGGGCTTCTGATTCAAAGGCACTTAGTGCCTGAATGAGGGACCCAGCATCGGGAAGTGGGAGACCCATTGAGGGCCGAACCCCCTCTCTCGCAACCCCCACTCCACAAGACCCCTCCAGTCCTGACCTACCTTAAGGCTGGTTCCTGGTTGAGTCAGTCTCTGGTTGCTGCAGGAATTTCTTCTCTCAGAGGGTCGTTAATCATTGGAATTCTCTTCCCCTGACAGCAGTGGAGGCTGGGTCACTGAATATATTCAAGGCTGAATTAGACGGATTTTTGATCTACAAGGGAGTCAAGGGTTATGGGAGCAGGCAGGAAAGTGGAGTTAAAGCCACGATCAGATCAGCCATGATCTTACTGAATGGTGGAGCAGGATCGAGGGGCTGAATGGCCGACCACCTGTGCCTATTCCTTATGTTCTGAGGGGTGACCTGATCAAGATCTTTAAAATTATGGAAGGGTTTGATAGGGCAAACGTAGAGAAGATGTTTCCACTTGCGGAGGAATACGAAACTAGGAGCTATCGATATAAGATAGTCACAAATAAATCCAATCAGGAATTTAGGAGAAACGTCTTTTCCCAGCGAGTGGTGAGAACAAAGAACAGTACAGCACAGGAACAGGCCATTCGGCCCTCCAAGCCTGCGCCGATCTTGATGCCTGCCTAAACTAAAACCTTCTGCACTTCCGGGGTCCGTATCCCTCTATTCCCATCCTATTCATGTATTTGTCAAGATGCCTCTTAAACGTCTCTATGGTACCTGCTTCCACCACCTCCCCCGGCAGCAAGTTCCAGGCACTCACCACCCTCTGTGTAAAGAACTTGCCTCGCATATCCCCTCTAAACTTTGCCCCTCTCACCTTAAACCTATGTCCCCTAGTAACTGACTCTTCCACCCTGGGAAAAAGCTTCTGACTATCCACTCTGTCCATGCCACTTATAACATTATAAACCTCTATCATGTCGCCCCTCCACCTCCGTCGTTCCAGTGAAAACAATCTGAGTTTATCCAACCTCTCCTCATAGCTAATGCCCTCCAGACCAGGCAACATCCTGGTAAACCTCTTCTGTACCCTCTCCAAAGCCTCCACATCCTTCTGGTAGTGTGGTGACCAGAATTGTACACAATATTCCAAGTGTGGCCTAACTAAGATTCTGTACAGCTGCAACATGACTTGCCAATTTTTATACTCTCTGCCCCGACCGATGAAGGCAAGCATGCCGTGAGGATGTGGAACTCGCTATCACAGGTGAACAGTACAGATACATTTAAGGGGAAACTGAATAAACACATGAGGGAGAAAGGAATAGAAGGATATGGTGATAGGGTGAGATGAACGAAGATGACAGCAGGCTCATGTGGAACACTAACATGGACCTGATGGGCCAAATGGCCTGTTTCTGTGCTGTATTTGCTCTGTCATTCTGCAAGCCTCACTTGCATTTCTGAAGGACAGGTCTTGCAGAGGGAAAGTGCATTGTGATTTCTGGCACCAATCACGGGAGAGATTGGGAGTGTAATGGTTAAACTGCTCCACACCACACCATGTTCAAACCTACTACCAAGAATTGCTGGTGATTTGAGACGTTTTATTGCTTTTGAAGTGATGCAAATAGATATGTAAACAAGTGAAATTTGCTGTATTCAGTTAATGCTGCTTTTCAATCATTTTGACTTACAATTTTTTGCCCAACTTACGTGGTGTGTTAGACCATCATTTTTCTGTCCAAGAGAGACATGAGATGTGTTGGTGGGATCCCACACTGTCCAGCTGTATCTACAGTCTGGGACAAGCTACATCCCAAACTACGGGAAGTAAGTTTTGTTCAGGCTTGAGAGAAAAAGTATTTGAAGAGAATTCACATGATAATGATCAGGTGGACACAGCCTGAGAGGGCAGATTTGGTTTGTTCTTTCACCGGATGTGGATGTTGCTGGCTAAGCCAGCATTTATTGTCCATCCCGAACTCGTTAATGTTGGTGTCAGCTCAGCTCATTCACAGGAACAGGAAGAGGCCATTCAGCCCCTCAAGTCTGTTCTGCCATTCATTTAGATCATGGTTCACCCCATCTGCTTTGGTTCCATTCTCCTATTCAACAAAATCTCTCAGTCTCAGTGTCCGAAGCTCCAACTGACCCCCAGCATCAACAGCATTTTGAGGGAGAGAGTTCCAGATTCCCACTCCCCTTTGTGTGGAGAAGTGCCTCCTGGCATCATCCTGAATGGCCCCAGCCATATCCCACCCACCCCGTCCCACCATATTCCGTCCCTTTCCCTGTATTCTGACCCCTGTCCGGAATTAGCATTTTGGAAACAGATGGCTCTATCAAACAGCCCAGATCAGAATTGGTCAGAAATTCATCTCTAGTGTGACTGAAGGCTTGGAGTGTCAGCCGGGCTGAGAGTGGGGACACTCTGAACCACAGCTCCTGCACTGCACGACCGGGGCCAAGGATGAACTGCAGCGAGGCTGATCAGGGCTGAGCCTGAGAATAAGAAGTCCAATGATCTTGAATTTAACTGATAAATGAAACATCTGGAATGTGACACCAAGCATGAAACAAATATCTGGAAAGTATAATTCCAGGTGTGAGATTCCAGCACAACAGTAACACTGAGACAGCTGGTTTTTGAAGTCTTGCACCATTAAAGCCCAAACAAGTTCAGCACAAGTAAGTAAATGATTTTTGAGGTTTAGTTGCAAAGTATTTCATAGTTGAACTGTCTCTCATGGCCGAAGTTCAGGCAGGTTATCCCGGCTACGACACAGCTCAGCCACAGCTGGAATAGAGAAAATAACACCCTCCGTTAGTGCTTCCAGTTTCATTGCTCCAACTCAAGTGAAAAGTGTAAATGAGAAGTATTTCCCAATAGCTAGCAGGTTTCACATTTACTGCAGTGTCCTTGAGACAGCTGGTTTGGTTTAATTTCAGTTTATGTTGTTGTGATCTGGAACGTGTATACTGAAAGGACAGTGGAAGCAGATTCAATAATAACTAGCCAGAGACCAGAAGCAGCAGCGAGAGCGGGAACAGGCGAGAGGAGCCGGGAGATAAAAGGAGCCGAAGCCAGAGACCAGAAGCAGCAGCGAGAGCGGGAACAGGCGAGAGGAGCCGGGAGATAAAAGGAGCCGAAGCCAGAGACCAGAAGCAGCAGCGAGAGCGGGAACAGGCGAGAGGAGCCGGGAGATAAAAGGAGCCGAAGCCAGAGACCAGAAGCAGCAGCGAGAGCGGGAACAGGCGAGAGGAGCCGGGAGATAAAAGGAGCCGAAGCCAGAGACCAGAAGCAGCAGTGAGAGCGGGAACAGGCGAGAGGAGCCGGGAGATAAAAGGAGCCGAAGCCAGAGACCAGAAGCAGCAGCGAGAGCGGGAACAGGCGAGAGGAGCCGGGAGATAAAAGGAGCCGAAGCCAGAGACCAGAAGCAGCAGCGAGAGCGCTCTGTTCTGTTCTGTGGACCTGCTTGACCAGCAGAAATTGAAGTGTGACATCACAGGAGAGCTGGTAAGTGATTGGTGGGTATTTCTTTCTTCCATTTGAACAGCAGGAGCGGTGAGAGTGCGAGTCAGGGGGCAGCCGGGAAGGGAAGTTTCAGTATAAAGTACTTACCTCGTGATTCAGCGGACGCGGACACGGGGACTGCTGGGTAAGTGAACTTATATATTTGGGCAGTGACTAAACCCGAAACACTACAGGTGTAGTGTCTCCCACCCATCCTCCTCCTCTAACCAAAAAAAAAGGACTCTTGTGTGGAGGGTTTGGTAAGGTAAGGTTTTTCTTGTTCTTTAATTTCTGTTGTCAATTTAGAGCAGAGGGGATGGAAGCTAGGGCAGTTGCATGCTCCTCATGCAGGATGTGGGAGGTGAGGGTCACCACTTATGTCCCTGCTGACTTCACCTGTGAGAAGTGCACCCAACTCCAGCTCCTCACAGACCGTGTTAGGGAACTGGAGCTGGAGCTGGATGAACGTCGGATCATTCAGGCAGCTGAGGGGGTGATAGAGAGCAGTTATAGGGAAGTAGTGACACCTAAGTTACAGGATAAAGGTAGTTGGGTGACCGTCAGGGGAGGGCAAGGGAATAGGCGCACAGTGCAGGGATCCCCTGTGGCCGTTCCCCTCAATAATAAGTATATCGTTTTGGATACGGTTGGGGGGGGGATCTACTAGGGGAAAGCCACACAGGCCAGGTCTCTGGCACTGAGCCTGGCTCTGTGGCTCAGAAGGGAAGGGGGGAGAATGGGAGAGCGATAGTGATAGGAGATTCAATGGTTAGAGGAACAGACAGGAGATTCTGTGGTTGTGAACGAGATTCCCGGATGGTATGTTGCCTCCCGGGTGCCAGGGTCAGGGATGTCTCGGATCGAGTCTACAGGATTCTTAAGGGGGAGGGGGAGCAGCTAGAAGTCGTGGTACACATCAGTACCAATGACATAGCTAGGAAAAGGGATGAGGACCTGAAACGCGAATATAGGGAGTTAGGTTGGAAGCTAAAAGGCAGGACGAACAGAGTAGTAATCTCAGGATTGTTACCGGTGCCACGTGCGAGTGAGGCTAGAAACAGAGAGCGAGTGCAGCTGAACATGTGGCTACAGAGCTGGTGTAGGAGGGAGGGCTTCAGATATGTGGATCATTTGGATACCTTCTGGGGAAGGTGGGACCTGTACAAGAAGGACGGGTTGCATCTGAACTGGAGGGGCACAAATATCCTGGGTGGGAGGTTTGCTAGACCTCTTCGGGAGGGTTTAAACTAGTTTGGCAGGGGGATGGGAACCGGAGCTACGGATCAGTGGATGGGGTAGCTGTTGAACAGGCAGATACAGAGTGCAGAGAGTCTGTGCGGAAGGTTAGACAGTTGACAGGGCAAAGTTGCAGCCAGTATGATGGGTTGAAGTGTGTCTATTTTAATGCAAGAAGTGTCAGGAATAAGGGTGATGAACTTAGAGCATGGATCAGTACTTGGAGCTACGATGTTGTGGCCATTACGGAGACGTGGATATCACAGGGGCAGGAATGGATGTTGGATGTTCCGGGGTTTAGATGTTTCAAAAGGAATAGGGAGAGAGGTAAAAGAGGTGGGGGAGTGGCATTGCTAATCAGGGATAGTATCACAGCTGCAGAAAGGGAGGTCGTCGAGGAGGGTTTGTCTACTGAGTCATTATGGGTGGAAGTCAGAAACAGGAAAGGAGCAGTCACTTTGTTGGGAGTTTTCTATAGACCCCCCAATAGCAACAGAGACACGGAGGAACAGATTGGGAGGCAGATTTTGGAAAGGTGCAGAAGTAACAGGGTTGTTGTCATGGGTGACTTCAACTTCCCTAATATTGAATCGAACCTCCTTAGTGCAAATAGTTTGGATGGAGCAGATTTTGTCAGGTGTGTCCAGGAAGGTTTCCTGACTCAATATGTAGATAGGCCGACTAGAGGGGAGACTATGTTGGACTTGGTGCTTGGCAACGAACCAGGCCAGGTGGCAGATCTCTCGGTGGGAGAGCATTTTGGTGATAGTGATCACAACTCCCTAACCTTTACTATAGTCATGGAGAGGGACAGGAGCAGACGGGATAGAAAAACATTTAATTGGGGGAGGGGGAATTACAATGCTATTAGGCAGGAACTGGGGTGCTTAAATTGGGAACAGATGTTCTCAGGGAAATGCACGACAAAAATGTGGAAGTTGTTTAGGGAGCACTTGCTGCGACTGCTGAATAGGTTTGTCCCGATGAGGCAAGAAAGGGATGGTAGGGTGAAGGAACATTGGATGACAAGAGATGTGGAACAGCTAGTCAAGAGGAAGAAGGAAGCTTACTTAAGGTTGAGGAAGCAAGGATCAGACAGGGCTCTAGAGGGTTACAAGGTAGCCAGGAAGGAACTGAAGAATGGACTTAGGAGAGCTAGAAGGGGACATGAAAAAGTCTTGGCGGGTAGGATTAAGGAAAATCCCAAGGCGTTCTACACTTATGTGAGGAACAAGAGGATGGCCAGAGTGAGGGTAGGGCCGATCAGGGATAGTGGAGGGAACTTGTGCCTGGAGTCAGAGGAGGTAGGGGAGGTCCTTAATGAATACTTTGCTTCAGTATTCACTAGTGAGAGGGACCTTGTCGTTTGTGAGGACAGCGTGAAACAGGCTGATATGCTCGAACAGGTTGAGGTTAAGAAGGAGGACGTGCTGGAAATTTTGAAAGACATGAGGACAGATAAGTCCCCGGGGCCAGACGGGATATACCCAAGGATATTACGGGAAGCGAGGGAAGAGATTGCTGCGCCTTTGGCGATGATCTTTGCGTCTTCACTGTCCACTGGAGTAGTACCAGATGATTGGAGGGTGGCAAATGTTATTCCCTTGTTCAAGAAAGGGAATAGGGATAACCCTGAGAATTACAGACCAGTCAGTCTTACGTCGGTGGTGGGCAAATTATTGGAGAGGATTCTGAGAGACAGGATTTATGATTATTTGGAAAAGCATAGTTTGATTAGAGACAGTCAGCATGGCTTTGTGAGGGGCAGGTCATGCCTTACTGAATTCTTTGAGGATGTGACAATGCACATTGATGAAGGAAGAGCAGTGGATGTGGTGTATATGGATTTTAGCAAGGCGTTTGATAAGGTTCCCCATGGTAGGCTCATTCAGAAAGTAAGGAGGCATGGGATACAGGGAAATCTGGCTGTCTGGAAACAGAATTGGCTGGCCCATAGAAGACAGAGGGTGGTAGTAGATGGAAAGTATTCAGCCTGGAGCTCGGTGACCAGTGGTGTTCCACAAGGATCTGTTCTGGGACCTCTGCTCTTTGTGATTTTTATAAATGACTTGGATGAGGAAGTGGAAGGCTGGGTTAGTGAGTTTGCCGATGACACAAAGGTTGCTGGAGTTGTGGATAGTGTGGAGGGCTGTTGTAGGTTGCAACGGGACATTGACAGGATGCAGAGCTGGGCTGAGAAGTGGCAGATGGAGTTCAACCTGGAAAATTGTGAAGTGATTCATTTTGGAAGGTCTAATTTGAATGCAGAATACAGGCTTAAAGACAGGATTCTTGGCAGTGTGGAGGAACAGAGGGATCTTGGGGTCCATGTCCATAGATCGCTCAAAGTTGCCACCCAAGTTGATAGGGTTGTTAAGAAGGCGTATGGGGTGTTGGATTTCATTAACAGGGGGATTTACTTTAAGAGCCACGAGGTTATGCTGCAGCTCTATAAAGCCCTGGTTAGACCACACTTGGAATATTGTGTTCAGTTCTGGTCGCCTCATTATAGGAAGGATGTGGAAGCTTTAGAGAGGGTGCAGAGGAGATTTACCAGGATGCTGCCTGGACTGGAGGGCATGTCTTATGAAGAAAGGTTGAGGAAGCTAGGGCTTTTCTCATTGGAGCGAAGAAGGATGAGAGGTGACTTCATCGAGGGGTACAAGATGATGAGAGGCATAGATAGAGTGGATAGTCAGAGACTTTTTCCCAGGGTGGAAAGGGCCATCACCAGGGGGCATAACTTTAAGGTGATTGGAGGAAGTTTTCGGGGAGATGTCAGAGGTAGGTTCTTTACGCAGAGAGTGATGGGTGCGTGGAATGCACTGCCAGCGGTGGTAGTAGAAGCAGATACATTAGGGACATTTAAGCGACTCTTGGATAGGTACATGGATGATAGCAGAATGAAGGGTATGTAGGTAGTTTGATCTTAGAGTAGGTTAAAGGGTCGGCACAACATCGTGGGCCGAAGGGCCTGTACTGTGCTGCACTGTTCTATGTTCTAACTGTCAGAATTCAATTGGATAAATACTTGAAAAGGGAAATTTTACAGGGCTGTGGGGAAAGAGTAGGGGAGTGAACAAAGGACAGTACAGCACAGGAACAGGCCATTCGGCCCTCCAAGCCTGCGCCAATCTTGATGCCTGTCTAAACTAAAACCTACTGCACCTCCGGGGTCCGTATCCCTCTATTCCCATCCTATTCATGTATTTGTCAAGATGTCTCTTAAACGTCGTTATCGTACCTGCTTCCACCACCTCCCCCGGCAGCAAGTTCCAGGCACTCACCACCCTCTGTGTAAAGAACTTGCCTCGCACATCCCCTCTAAACTTTGCCCCTCGCACCTTAAACCTATGTCCCCTAGTAACTGACTCTTCCACCCTGGGAAAAAGCTTCTGACTATCCACTCTGTCCGTGCCACTCATAACTTTGTAAACCTCCATCATGTCGCCCCTCCACCTCTGCCATTCCAGTGAAAACAATCAGAGTTTATCCAACTTCTCCTCATAGCTAATGCCCTCCAGACCAGGCAACATCCTGGTAAACCTCCTCTGTACCCTGTCCATAGCCTCCATGTCCTTCTGGTAGTGTGGCGAACAGAATTGCACGCAATATTCTTAGTGTGGCCTAACTAAGGTTCTGTACAGCTGCAACATGACTTGCCAATTTTTATACTCTATGCCCCGACCGATGAAGGCAAGCATGCCGTATGCCTTCTTGACTACCTTATCCACCTGCGTTGCCACTTTCAGTGACCTGTGGACCTGTACGCCCAGATCTCTCTGCCTGTCAATACTCCTAAGGGTTCTGCCATTTACTGTATACTTCCCACCTGCGTTAGACCTTCCAAAATGCATTACCTCACATTTGTTCGGATTAAACTCCATCTGCCATTTCTCCGCCCAACTCTCCAACCGATCTATATCCTGCTGTATCCTCTGACTATCCTCATCACTATCTGCAAATCCACCAACCTTTGTGTCGTCCGCAAACTTACTAATCAGACCAGCTACATTTTCCTCCAAATCATTTATATATACTACAAACAGCAAAGGTCCCAGCACTGATCCCTGCGGAACATCACTAGGCACAGCCCTCCATTCAGAAAAACACCCATCCACTGTTACCCTCTGTCTTCTATGACCGAGCCAGTTCTGTATCCATCTTGCCAGCTCACCTCTGATCCCGTGTGACTTCACCTTTTGCACCAGTCTGCCATGAGGGACCTTGTCAAAGGCTTTACTAAAGTCCATATAGACAACATTCACTGCCCTTCCTTCATCAATCATCTTCGTCACTTCCTCAAAAAACTCAATCAAATTAGTAAGACACGACCTCCCCTTCACAAAACCACGCTGTCTCTCGCTAATAAGTCCATTTGTTTCCAAATGGGAGTAAATCCTGTCCCGAAGAATCCTCTCTAATAATTTCCCTACCACTGACGTAAGGCTCACCGGCCTATAATTTCCTGGATTATCCTTGCTACCCTTCTTAAACGAAGGAACAACATTGGCTATTCTCCAGTCCTCTGGGACCTCACCTGTAGCCAATGAGGATGCAAAGATTTCTGTCAAGGCCCCAACAATTTCCTCTCTTGCCTCCCTCAGTATTCTGGGGTAGATCCCATCAGGCCCTGGGGACTTATCTACCTTAATAATTTGCAAGACGTCCAAGACCTCCTCCTTTTTGATAATGAGATGACAGACTATCTACACTCCCTTCCCTAGACTCATCATCCACCAAGTCCTTTTCTTTGGTGAATACTGATGCAAAGTACTCATTTAGTACCTTGCCCATTTCCTCTGGCTCCACGCATAGATTCCCTCCTCTGTCCTTGAGTGGGCCAACCCTTTCCCTGGTTACCCTCTTGCTCTTTATATATGTATAAAAAGTCTTGGGATTCTCCTTAATCCTGTTTGCCAATGACTTTTCATGATCCCTTTTAGCCCTCCTGACTCCTTGCTTAAGTTCTTTCCTACTGTCTTTATATTCCTCAAGGGCTTCGTCTGTTCCCAGCCTTCTAGCCCTTACGAATGCTTCCTTTTCTTTTTGACTAGGCTCACAGTATCCCTCGTTATCCAAGGTTCCCGAAACTTGCCAAACTTATCCTTCTTCCTCACAGGAACATGCCGGTCCTGGATTCTAATCAACTGACGTTTGAAAGACTCCCACAAGTCAGATGTTGATTTACCCTCGAACAGCCGCCCCCAATCTAAATTCTTCAGTTCCTGCCTAATATTGTTATAATTAGCCTTCCCCCAATTCAGCACCTTCACCCGAGGACTACTCTTATCCTTATCCACAAGTACCTTAAAACTTACAGAATTATGGTCACTGTTCCCGAAATGCTCCCCTACTGAAACTTCGACCACCTGGCCGGGCTCATTCCCCAATACCAGGTCCAGTACGGCCCCTTCCTTAGTTGGACTATCTACATATTGTTTCAAGAAGCCCTCCTGGATGCTCCTCACAAATTCTGCCCCATCCAAGCCCCTAGCACCAAGTGAGCCCCAGTCAATATAGGGGAAGTTAAAATCACCCACCACTACAACCCTGTTACCTTTACATCTTTCCAAAATCTGTCTACATATCTGCTCCTCTACCTCCTGCTGGCTGTTGGGAGGCCTGTAGTAAACCCCCAACATTGTGACTGCACCCTTCCTATTCCTGAGCTTCACCCATATTGCCTCGCTGCATGACCCCTCCGAGGTGTCCTCCCACAGTACAGCTGTGATATTCTCCTTAACCAGTAATGCAACTCCTCCACCCCTTTTACATCCCTCTCTATCCCGCCTGAAGCTTCTAAATCCCAGAACATTTAGCTGCCAATCCTGTCCTTCCCTCAACCAAGTCTCTGTAATAGCAACATCATAGTTCCAAGTACTAATCCAAGCTCTAAGTTCATCCGCCTTCCCTGTTATACTTCTCGCATTGAAACAAATGCACTTCAGACCACCAGTCCCGCTGTGCTCAGCAACATCTCCCTGCCTGCTCTTCCTCTTAGTCTTACTGGCCTTATTTACTAGTTCCCTCTCAGTTATTTCACCTGCTGTCCTACTGCTCTGGTTCCCAACCCCCTGCCACACTAGTTTAAACCCTCCCGAGTGACGCTAGCAAATCTTGCAGCCAGGATATTTGTGCCCCTCCAGTTTAGATGCAACCCGTCCTTCTTGTACAGGTCCCATCTGTCCCTGAAGAGATCCCAATGATCCAGATATCTGAAACCCTCCCTTCTACACCAGCTGTTCAGCCACGTGTTTAGCTGCACTATCTTCCTATTTCTAGCCTCACTGGCACGTGGCACAGGGAGTAATCCAGAGATTACAACCCTAGAGGTCCTGTCTTTTAACTTTCTACCTAACTCCCTGAACTCCCCCTGCAGGATCTCATCACTCTTCCTGCCTATGTCATTGGTACCGATGTGTACCACAACCTCTGGCTGTTCACCCTCCCCCTTCAGAATGCCCTCTGTCCGTTCAGAGACATCCTTGACCCTGCACAAGGGAGGCAACATACCATCCTGGAGTCTCTTTCACGTCCACAGAAGCGCCTATCTGTGCCCCTGACTATAGAGTCCCCTATAACTATTGCTCTTCTGCACTTTGTCCCTCCCTGCTGAACAACAGTGCCAGCCGTGGTGCCACTGCTCTGGCTGCTGCTGCTGTTTTCCCCTGATAGGCCATCCCCCCCAACAGTATCCAAAACGGTATACTTGTTCGAGAGGGGGAGAGCCACAGGGGATTCCTGCACTGACTGCCTGCCCCTTCTAGCGGTCACCCATCTATCTGCCTGCACCTTGGATGTAACCACTTCTCTAAAACTCCTGTCTATGATGCTTTCCGCCACCTGCATGCTCCTAAGTGCATCCGGTTGCTGCTCCAACTGATCCATGCGGTCTGTGAGGAGCTTCAACGGACCTCCCACATCTCACAGGTGAAGCACTTCACCCCTCTAACTGACATTTCTAGCACTAATTAATAAATTAATTTAAAATAAATACTTATTTAAATCCTTACTAAATTAAATTACAATTAACAATATGGTCCCTGGTGCTAGATTTCTACTATAAATATTAAATGCTAAATACAGTAATGTCCTCCCTCCAGTTTAGTTACTCCTCTACTTATTAATTAATTAATTAGGGTTTTAATCAATGTTTTATTTTCAAATTCAGTGCAGATTGCCTACCAGCCAATCAGGTCACAGCTTTCCTGTGACGTCAATTTTTCAGGTTTTTTTAAAACTTTTTTTTCCACCTGAGGTAACTTACCGTTCCGGAACTCCGCCCTCCGAGTCTTCTCCCTGGATGTCGGCCCGAATCCCCGAGGTAAGTTTTTTATACTTACCGTTCCGGAACTCCGCCCTCCGAGTCTTCTCCCTGGATGTCGGCCCGAATCCCCGAGGTAAGTTTTTTATACTTACCGGTCCGGAACTCCGCCCTCCGAGTCTTCTCCCTGGATGTCGGCCCGAATCCCCGAGGTAAGTTTTTTATACTTACCGGTCCGGAACTCCGCCCTCCGAGTCTTCTCCCTGGATGGGGGCCGCGAATCCCCGAGGTAAGTTTTTTATACTCACCGCTCTGGAACTCCACCCTCTGAGTCTTCTCCCTGGATGTAGGGACTAATTGGATAGCTAAAAGGGCCAGCACAGACACGATGGGCAGAATGCCCTCCTTCTGTGCTGTAACATAAATTTCCTTAATTCCCTCACCCAACAAAAGTCTATCAATCTTAGCTTGAAAATTTTCAATTGCCCCAGAGAGAGTTCCCGATTTCCACTGCCCTTTGTGTGAAGAAGTCCTTCCTGACATCACCCCTGAACGGCCTGGCTCGAATTTTAAGGTTCTTCCCCGTTGTTCTGGACTCCCACCCCCCCACCCCACCAGAGGAAATAGTTTCTCTGCATCTACCTTATCGAATCATTTAAACATCTTAAACACCTCAATTAGATTATCCCTTAATTCGCTATATTGTGTGGAATATTATTCTAGTCTGTGCAACCTTTCCCAATATTTTAACCCTTTTAGCCCCAGTATCACTCTGGTGAATCTGTGCTGCCCTCTCTCCAAGGCCAATATCTCCTTCTTGAGCTGCGGGCCCTTGTGAAAGTACTATCACATGGTTAGAATGGGATAATCGGAATGCTGCAGTTGTAGTTCACACATTCCTGTCAACACAAGGTTTTAATGGTATAAATAAATCATCAGGACTTACCAAATATAACACAAACACCACATAGAGGAAGAGGATCACCCCAGCGAGAACGTACAGGTAAACACTGCCCAGGTGCTCTACATAGTCCACTACAAAGTAGGCATTAACAGTCAGGATCAACAGTGTGATCAAAACACCAACAATATTCCCAAACCTGGAAGAGATAAAGAGTCATTCACACTTTAATCAGCAGAAAGGCCTCAGCAGAAGGAAAGCAATAGCAACCCAGTGAGCTGCTTTCTAACCACAGTCACTCATTGAATCCTGTCCCGGTCACAATCCTAGCCAGGACCTGTACCTGTCCTGGGAATGTTTGATAGGATAGTGTTGAGCAGGGTCAGGGCCAGGATCTGCCCCCGAATGTGAACTGTTCCCAGGGCCATTCCTCATCCTCACCGTGACTGGAGATGAGAAATTTCTCTTTGTCAGAACCGGCTTTTAAACTATTGTGCTGTCAGTTTCACAGGTTTCAGAAAGAGGAATACTCTTTTCAAGTTCTTTTCAAAAGTCCTGATGAACAGTTCTGATGAAGGGTCACTGACCTGAAACGTTAACTCTGCTTCTCTCTCCACAGATGCTGCCAGACCTGCTGAGTATTTGCAGCATTTCTTGTTTTTATTTCTTTTAAAAGTCAGACTCAGGGTTTTCCGGTGGGTTCTGACTTTTTTTTTTAAAAAAAGCCAGCTGGAAAACCTGGAGTCTGTTGGAAAATGGCTGTTCCCGATGTCAGTGGCTGTCAGCTGTGAAACTGACAATGATTTTTTTTTAAAAGAACTGACTTTTAAAAGAACTTGTAAAGAGCATTCTACTCTCTGCAGCTGTGTGAGACAGGGAGAGGGAGAGGGAGAAGAGGAGAGGGAGAAGAGGAGAGGGAGAAGAGGAGAGGGAGAAGAGGAGAGGGAGAAGAGGAGAGGGAGAAGAGGAGAGGGAGAAGAGGAGAGGGAGAAGAGGAGAGGGAGAAGAGGAGAGGGAGAAGAGGAGAGGGAGAAGAGGAGAGGGAGAAGAGGAGAGGGAGGGTACAGAGAGATGGAGGGACAGAGTGTGGGGAACACTGAGCAGGGAACACTACAGACACAGGGGGTGGAGAGAGGAGTGGGGAGAGATACAGAGAAGAGGTGGATGAAGAGGGATAGAGAGAGGGGGGTGAGGGAGACAGAGACAGGCAGTGAGGGGGAAAGAGAGAGAGACACAGACTGGAGGGGGGAGAGAGTGTCAAAGAGTCATTTACTTACAGCACAAAAGGAGGCCATTCTGCATTGAGCCCATGTCAGCTCTCCACAGAGCTATCCAGTCAGTACCACTCCCGGCTCGATCCCCATAGCCCTGAAAGTCTATTCCTCTCAGGTGCCCATCCAACTTCCTCTTGAAGTCATTGTTTGTTTCCACTTTCACCATCCTCTTAGGCAGCGAGTTACAGGTCATTATCACCCACTGTGTAAAAAAGTGCTTCCTCATATTTCCCCTGCATCTTTTGCCTAAAACCTTCAATCTGTATCCCCCAGTCCTGGAGGAGAGTGGGGAGGGAAGAGAGAACACAGAGCGTGGGGAGAGGGGGAAGAGAGATCAGGGTCTCTCCTGACAGATGGACGATCCAGAATACTCTGCATCAATGTGTGGGCAGAGATTGAATACTTATGCAAGCAAAAACAATGCCAGGTATGTCACTAAATCAGTTTTCAATACAGTGACGAGAAAGTAAGTCAATAAATTAGTCTTCTCACTTAAAGTTTCTTCACAAAATACACATTTCTTGTTCTTTTTATTAGTAAGATGAATTTTTAATGCCTCCATCTTTTGAAATTTGCTCACCAGCCACCCTGGGCCGAGCAAAAATCATAAACCGGCCCTTCGCCTGAAAAGGTGGACAACCCTGGTGCAGAGACAGCTTTACTCTGTATCTAACCCCGTTTTTTTTCTTTTTTTCTTCCTCTATTTCTTTTTATTCTTTTTTCTTTTTTATTCTTCTTTTTTACAAGGTTTTTAGATGGAGCTTTACTCTGTACCTAACCCCTTTTTTTTTTACAGTTTTAAAATAACTTTATTAAAAACAGATAAATAAACAAAAAAAACTCAAATTAAAATACCATTCTCGGCGTCAACGATGCACTCCAGTCCCTGCGGTGCCCACCGGTCGCGGAAGGCCTCAAGCGTACCTGCGGACACTGCATGCTCCTTCTCCAGGGACACCCGGGCGCGAACGTAACCGCGGAAGAGGGGCAGGCAATCGGGGAGGACGGACCCCCCGACGGCCCGCAACCTGGACCTGTGAACTGCCACCTTGGCCAGGCCCAGGAGAGACAGACGAGGAGGTCCTCCTCCCGGCCCAAGCCCCTCCGCACCAGGTGCCCAAAGATCAGGAGCGTGGGACTGAAGTGCAGCCAGAATTTGAGGAGCAGCCCCTTCAGATACTCAAATAGGGGCTGCAACCTCGCACACTCCACATATACATGGAACACGGACTCATCCAGGCCGCAGAAAGTACAGGCGGCCGGAGAGTCCGTGAACCTACTTAAAAGTCTATTGCACGGGACTGCCTTGTGCAACACCCCCCAACCCAGGTCCCCGATGTAAAGGGGGAAGACTCCCGCGCAGAGAGACCTCCATCGGGGTTTCCCCTCGCCGCCAGATGGCAATGCGGACCGCCAGGGCGTGTCCGGCCGGCTGACGAGGGCGAGGAAGTGGAGAGTGTGCAGGAGCAGCCCGTACAGGAAACCCCTCCGCGCCGATTGGAATGGCACGGAGGGCATTTCCGAGAGGCGGCTCGGGTTGTGTGGGACCGGCTCCCGAGGAGGGTTTCGGGGCCTGGGTCCAATGAGCAGTTCCGGCCGAGCGGAGGTCAGCTCGGCCGGGATCGCTCCGCACTCCCGAGCCCCCTCGCCACCCACAGTGAGGGGCGTCCCAGGGGTTTTGGCTACTCCTCCGCCCGCCGGACCGGCCCCGGAGTCGGCCACCCGGACAGCCGAGGCACTCCGCCAGCGGGGGAGCACCCTGACTGGAGGCGACCATGTTCCAGACTCGGAATAGATCCCGGTAAAAGACAGGCAACTCCCTCAGAGAGGCGCGGCTAACGGACTCCACCGGGAGCTGCGTGTCGTCTTGAAGGCAGTGACACTGGCGGAAAAAATACGTCGCCAGCGCACACCATCTGGGAGGACGCTCGACGTACAGGTATCTCTGCAGGGTCCGAAGGCGGAGAATCGCAGCCTGGATGCGGACGCACACCAGCGACTGGCCGCCCTCCTCAATCGGGAGACTCAGGACCGCGGCAGAGACCCAGTGTTTCCTCTTGCCCCAGAAGAAATCGACGAGTTTCTTCTGGACCTTGGTGGCAAATGCAGGGGGCGGGGCCAAAGTGACCAACTGGTACCACAATATGGAGGCCACCAGTTGGTTTATGACCAGCGCTCGGCCCCTGTAGGAAAGCACTCGGAGCAGTCCTGTCCAGCGCCCCAGCGGAGCGGTGACTTTCGCCTCCAACTCCTGCCAGTTTGCCGGCCAGGCTTCCTCAGCGGGGCGAAGGTGGACTCCAAGATAGAGGAAGTGCGTGGTGCTCCACGCAAAAGGTGTCATCTCCTCCGGCAGGGAGTCCACCAGCCACTGACCCACCAGGAGTCCGGAACATTTCTCCCAATTGATCCTTGCGGAGGACGCGGCAGAAAAGGTCTGCTGGCAGTCGCGCATCCTCCGCAAGTCAACGGGATCTGTGACCGCGAGGAGCACGTCGTCGGCGTAAGCCGAGAGGACGACCCGCATGGCCGGCTCGCGCAGAGCCAATCCCGTCAACCTCCTGCGAAGCAGGCACAGGAAGGGCTTCACGCAGATGGTATACAATTGGCCGAACATGGGGCATCCCTGACGCACTCCTCTCCCAAAGCGATGGGGCGCCGTCAAGGACCCGTTAACGTTGACTAGACACTCTGCGGCGGCGTATAAAAGTCAGACCCGGGCCACGAAATGCGGCCCGAGTCCAAAAACGCGCAGAGTCCCGAAAAGGTATTCGTGATCCACCCTGTCGAACGTCCTCGCATGATCGAGGGAGAGAAAGGCGACCGACTGACCAGTCCTCTGGGAAAGATGGATCAGTTCCCGGACCAGATGGATGTTGTCCTGGATGGACCGGCCCGGGACCGTGTAGGACTGGTCGGGGTGGATCATGTGGGCCAGCACGGAGCCCAGGCGGGTAGACATAGCCCAGGCAAAGATCTTAGAATCTATGCTGAGGAGGGAGACCAGACGCCAGTTTTTAAGCAGGCGGAGATCACCCCTCTTCGGCAGTTGGACGATGACCGCCCTGCGCCACGAGAGGGGCATCTCCCCGGTCGCCAGGCTTTCCCCCAGGACCCGCGCGTAATTGTCCCCCAGGACGCCCCAGAATTCCCTGAGGAACTCCACGGTCAACCCATCCAGCCCTGGGGATTTGCCCCTCGAGAGCTGGTGGAGGGCGCCAGTCAGCTCCGCCAATGTGAGCGGAGCCTCCAATCCTTCGCCGCCCTTCTCCAGTCGGCCCAGAATCGACAGAACGAGTCCCGAAATCGCTCGTCCTCCAGCAGCCGGTTGTTAAAGTGCCAGTACGCGGACCCCGCCCGCGTGCGGAGCGGAGTGAACTCTGCCCACTCCAGGCGGTGGACCGAGCACGGCACCAGCCACATGGAGGCCGCCGAGACGCGGGAGACGTACGCCTGCGAAAAGTAGAGGCGGTCGATTCGCGACCCTCCTCCTCCAGACCTCCACGTGAAGGCGCTGGAGTCAGGAATGGAGATTCCGCCAGACGTCCACCAAGTTGAGGGAGCTGATCAGTCCCCTCAACTTCTCCACCGACGCATGGCCGCGCTGGGGACCGGAGCGATCCCCCACTTCGAGGGTGCAGTTAAAATCCCCCCCGAGGATGATGCACTCGCCGCTATCGATGGAGCTCAAGAGAGCGGACACTTCTTCAAAGAAGCGCGCTTGCAACGCGCCGGGCCTGGGCGCGTACACGTTCACAAAGTGGAGCGGCATGCTACCCAGGCGAACGGCGAGGTGGAGCAAGCGGCCCGGCACTCGCTCCTTGACCCCAAAGATCTCCGGCTGAAAAGTCGGGGCCAACAAGATAGCCACCCCACTAGAAATAGGGGTGAGGTGACTCATGTAGACCCCACCCTGCCACTCCAGGAACCAGGTGGCTTCGTCTCCCGGTACGGTGTGGGTTTCCTGCAGAAAGCTCACCGTGTATCTCCCTTCCCTGAGGACTGAGAGATTGTGAAATCTGCGGTGATACCCCCTGCTGCCGTTGATGTTGAGGCTGGCTATGGTTATCTTCATGTCAAAGGTAATTAAAACCCGTCACAAACACCTCACTGTGAGGAGGGAGTGGAAGTGCACCTGGCCTTCCACTCCCCCAGCAACCCATTGAGGAACACATTAAAACGGCGCCTCTCAACCAGTTTCACGTCCGCGCGCTTGCCCGCTTTCTTCAGGGCGGCACGGACGGACTGTATGATCAGCGCCAGATTCGACCAACGGCCGAGGGCCAGCTGAACTTTATCGCGGCAACCCCTGCAAGCCGCGAGGAAATCCCGGAGTTCCGCCGTGGGGATGAGAGGAGATTCGGTGGGAGGCACGAGGGACTCCACCACCTCACTGGCGATGGAATCAAGATCATCCTCCGTGCCCCTCACCGAATCCCCATCCTCCTCCGGGTCGTCACCGCCAGCGGCCGACACATCCACCACACACTTTGGGGCGGACGTCCCGGCCGCGCCAGCTGGTCCCGCCTCCGTCATGATCCCACCCCCCAGGATCGATGGCGGAGGCGTCCTCTCTGGGTTCTATTGTGAAACTGGAGCCTGTGGGCGCCAGCAGTTCAGGACTCCCCTCCACCTCCGTTCCCAGGCCAATGAGCGGTCCAGGGGAGATGGAAGTCCCGACTCCAGAAATCCAGCTGGAGCAGAGATCGGAGGCGGAGAGAGGAGGCCATCTCCCGCTCCACTAGCACCCACAGACCCAGCAGATGGGGCAGCATTTTTGGTTATAACCGGGTCGGGTGTCTCCTGGTGGTGAGTGGATTCTGGCTGGGAGGGCCGACCCCTCAGGGCTTCCCCCTCCCCTCCACTGACCCAGTGGCAGAATGGGAGGCATCCCCAGGCTCCCCCACCACAAGCAGGACTCCACTGGCTTACCCCAGAGGGGCCACAAGTACAGGTGTCTCCCCCTCCCCTCCATCCTGACGAATAGGGAGCTCCTGCCCGGACTTTGCAGCCTTGATGTTGGTGGTGGCAGGGGGAACCTGGGGACCTGAAACAGGAGGCAGCTCCCCTCCAACAGATGGACCCTGCATCTCAGGGCCCTGTGTTACCTCTGTAGAGGGGTGCCTTCTCCTCTTTATCCCACTAGGGTGCAGAGGCTCAGAGACCTCCATGTCATCAGAGGCCTCCACCTCCGCACCCTCCTTCTTTTTAGTCACCCTGGGCCTGAGCCCAGCCCTGGGAGAGGTGGATTCCATGGGAACGGGCTTTGGGCTGAGCTCAGGCTCGGGTTGTGTCAATGTGTCCTGGGGACGCGCCTCTTACTGTTTATTTTTGCTCCGCGCCTTCCTTCCACCCGGACGGGAACTCCCCTCCCCGCCGGAGGCTGTGAAAACCACAACCTCCGGAGCCGACTGAGCAGTGTCTGTTGGATGTGTGGGGGGAGTAGGAGGAGGTGCAGTGGCATCACCGAAGTGGAGTTGGCGGCCGGTAGGTTGGCACCGTGCTCCGTCCAAGGCCCAGAAGAGGCGATAGGCCGTCCCCTGGAACTCCACATTAAATTGGCCCTCCGAGACCTCCTCCCGCGCCAGCTGCGCTGGCTGTGCTCCCGAAGACCGAGCAGGACTGGGGTGATCCCCGACCTCACCTCACCCAGATGGTGCAGGTGGGGGAGGAGGAGCTCACTGGGAATGAAGGACGGGACATTTGATAGCATTATTCGCTGCGCAGTGGCCCCCAGAGGGTCCACCAGCAGGAAGGTCCCCCCCACAGTGAGCCCTTTACTCAGGGCCAGGGACACTGCCCGCTCGGTCTTCAAAAAGAACACAGCCTTCCCATACATCTTTGAGGCCGCAACAATGGCCAAGGGGCCGACAACCTCGGCCATTGCCTTTACGCAGGTCTCAATAGACATGTTGGGGTGGGGATAGCTCTGCACCTCATCCCTGGATGTCATCAATTTAAAGGGTGACAGGGCCACGTGGGCAGCCACAGAGGCTGCAGCTGCATAGGTAGTAGAGGGCCCTGCCACCGGTGATGAAGGGTTTGCCATGGGTCTAAGAGCTAAACCCACCCCAAATTGTGGGCTTGCACACCGAATATCAAAAGATTCAAAGAAGATATTGAATATGTATTAAAAACAAACAAACAACAGGTTAGGGGAAAGGCTGAGGGAATAGAGGAGAGGTAAAGACAGGCGGTAAGGGATGACTTGCTTTCTGGAGGTGGTGCTCACAGCACACTTAAAACAGTCTTTGCACTTGGTCTTCTGATTGGGGGAGTCGTCTTCACCTGGGTCAGCTGAAGGTGCCCAGGCACAATCTATCCCCTTCCGTCTGTTTAGCCGGGCAGCTTCAGCTGACCCAGGCTGGGCAATTGGGGTGGGGAGGGAGCTTTCCTGTGTGCTTGTTGCAGCAGTACAGATTCCTGCTGAATTGGCAGCCCCACCCCTTGTTGTTCCGGCCACTCGTTCCTCCCCCAACAGTCCAAAGCAAAGCAAATTACTGGTGTTCAGCACCCACCTCCAGACAAAGCCTTGTTTCCAACAAAAAATGTCTCTTTCTTCTCTTTAATGACGATTGTTGTTGAAGTTTTCCCTCTACTTGGTTGTAACTGCTCTCCCTTGCTCAGTGCAGCTCCTCTC
Source organism: Heterodontus francisci (assembly GCF_036365525.1). Lineage (NCBI taxonomy): Eukaryota > Metazoa > Chordata > Chondrichthyes > Heterodontiformes > Heterodontidae > Heterodontus > Heterodontus francisci. Next base: position 3,940,772 of record NC_090377.1, read on the forward strand.
TCCACCTCTGCAACCTCCAATTGCCACCAGCACTCTCAGCTGAGGCTCGTTGCTGCAATCAGCAGTCAACACTCCAATTAGACAGCAGCCAACCCCAGTGCTGTACCTGTCCTGGGACTGTTTGTGTATCAGACAGAATTCTATGGCACAGATACAGGCCATTTGGCCTCTGCCACTATTTATGCTCCACATGAACCTCCTGTAACCACTCTTCATCTCACCCTATCAGCACATCCTTCTATTCCTTCCTCATGTGCTTATCCAGCTTTCTGTTAAATGTGTCTCAGTGATTTACCGCAACAACATGATGCCCGGTTACTTACGTTCCATTCTTGAACTGGTGCATTAATGTTCCGAGACTAGTGAATGTCAGGATAGGAATTAGAGCAAAGGGGAGCTGAAACCGGAAAGGAAATGATATTAGAACTGAGCAACTGACATGTGAAATGTTTACATGTGCTTGTGTTATTGTATTTAAAAGTATGAGACAGTGTGAAGATGTGGGTGATTGTGTGTGAGAGAGTGAGTGTGTGTGTATGTGTGTGTCTGCCTGTGTGTATGTGCATGTCTGTGTCTGTGTGCGCGTGTCTGTGTGCACGCGTGTCTGTGTGCACGCGTGTCTGTGTGCCCGTGTGTCTGTGTGCGCACGTGTCTGTATGCACGCACGTCTGTGTGCGCGCCCGCGTTTGTGTGTGCGCACCTGCATCTGTGTGTGCGCGCCCGCGTCCGTGTGCGCGCCCGCGTTTGTGCGTGCGCGCCCGTCTGTGTCTGTCTGGTGGGACAATGAATAGGGGTAATGTTGGGCACAGAGTGACTGTGAGATAATCCATCAGCTTCTCACAGGAAGCCTCGCTCTTCCTTACCAGAACACTCTGCAAGACATTGAGAATATCGTTCATGTTCGACAGGTTGGACACGTCCTGACATGCTGCCACTACCACCGTGGGAATGATCGCCAGTGCTCGCGTGAGAGTCACTCGTGCAAATCTAGACCAGGACAGGTTGAGAAAGCCCTGAGTGTGAACAGACAGGCAGCAAAGTTTGGAAAGGCAATGTCAGCAGCATACCTGATCAAAATCCACCTGCACTCAGTGGATAGTAAATTAAAGAAGGAATCTATTCTGGTGCTCACGGTGTTGCACAGCTCTCGGTAATCCCAAGTTTTTAAAGCACTATATACACCAGGTAATCAACTGGCTAATCTCCAACTAACCAATCGCGAGTGCTGTTTGCCAGGGATCTATTCCAGGGCCTCAACGTTTCACTATCCCATCAATGACTTGGATGAAGGAATATTGAATTATTTATCCAAGTTTGATACTAAGTTAGGAGGGACAGTAAGTTATGTAGGTAGGAGTAAGTAGTGTAGCTAGTATAATGGTAATATTACTGGACTAGTAATCCAGCAGATGACCTAATGCTCTGGAGACATGAGTTCAAATCCCACCAAAGCAGCTGAGAGAATTTAAATTCAATTCATTAATAAATCTGGAATAAAATGCTAGTCTCATTAGTAATGATCATGAAACTGCCAAATTGTCACAAAATCCATCTGGTTCACTAATGTCCTTTAGGGAAGGAAATCTGCTGTCCTTACCTGGTCTGGCCTACATGTGACTCCAGACCCACAGCAATGTGGTTAACTCTTACATGCCCTCTGAAATGGCCTAGCAAGACACTCAGTTGTATCAAACAGTTACAGAAAAGTCAAATAAGATACCACCCCGTGTCAACTGAGGCACAGTAAATGAAAAGGAACACCCTCCCCAGTCAACCCAACAAAGTCCAGCTCATTAACATCTAGTTGGGAGAGTTGTCTCACAGGTTATTCAAGCAACAGCCTGACATAGTCATACTCACCAAATCATACCTTACAGACAATGTCCCAGTCACCACCATACCATCCCCAGCTATGTCCTGTCCCATCAGCTGGACAGACCTAGCAGAGGTGGTATACAGTCAGGTAGGAGTGGCCCTGAGAGTCCTTAACAGTGATTCAAGACCTCATGAAGTCTCATGGCATCAGGTCAAACATGGGCAAGGAAACCTCCTGCCGCCCTCCCTCAGCTGATGAGTTAGTACTCCTCCATGTTGAACACTAATTGGAAGAAGCACCGAGGGTGGCAAGGGCACAGAATGTACTCTGGGTGGGGGCCAATCAAAGTCCATCACCAAGAGAGGCTCGGTAGAACGATAGCTGGCCAAGTCTTAAAGGACATAGCTGCTAGACTGGGTCTGTGGCAGGTGGTGAAGGAAAAGACTGCATGGCCTCAGATTGCATAGACTAGACTTGTATTCCTTTGAGTAGAGAAGATTATGGGTGATCTAATTGGAGTGTTTAAGATGATTAAAAGAGTGGGCAGGGTCGATAGAGAGAAACTATTCCCTCTGGTGGGGGGGTGGGGGGGGAGTCCAGAACAAGGGGGAAGAACCTTAAAATTAGAGACAGGCCATTCAGGGGTGATGTCAGGAAACACTTCTTCACATAAAAGGGAGTGGAAATTGGGAACTCTCTCCCCACAAAAAGGCTGAGGATGTTGGGTGTCAATTTGACTTTTCAAGACTGAGATTGATAGATTTTTGTTGGGTAGCGGTATTGAGTGATAAGGAACAAAGGTCAGTACAGATCAGCCTTAATCTGGTGGAACTGGTTTGAGGGGCTAGATGGATCCTCCTGTTCCGACATTCCCTCATCGATCACTCGCACACCTTCTCCCTCACCCTATCTTCTCGTCTCACCTACTCCGTCCGGTGAATTGAAGCTGGACTAATGAATGAAGGCGGTTGGTTTACACTTACCTCCATCACAAACTGTCCTGAGTAGGTCCCTGTCATTGTTGAACTTTGACCTGCAGCAAGAATGCCAATCGCCCAGATATAAAGAGCAGGTGAACCAAAATAACATCCAAGGACAACTCCCTGGAAACACAAACAGAAATCTGTACAAATCCAAAAACACAGAGATACAGCTGTGCAACCCATGACAGCACAAATACGTCTGTACAACATGGCAATCGGTTGGGATTGATACAGGGCTATGGGGAGAGAGCGGGGCAGTGGGATTAGTTTGGGATTGATACTGGGCTATGGGGAGAGAGTGGGGCAGTGGGATTAGATTGGGATTGATACTGGGCTATGGGGAGAGAGTGGGGCAGTGGGATTAGATTGGGATTGATACAGCGCTATGGGGAGAGAGTGGGGCAGTGGGATTAGTTTGGGATTGATACTGGGCTATGGGGAGAGAGCGGGGCAGTGGGATTAGATTGGGATTGATACAGTGCTATGGGGAGAGAGTGGGGCAGTGGGATTAGTTTGGGATTGATACAGGGCTATGGGGAGCGAGCGCGGCAGTGGGATTAGTTTGGGATTGATACTGGGCTATGGGGAGAGAGCGGGGCAGTGGGATTAGTTTGGGATTGATACAGGGCTATGGGGAGAGAGTGGGGCAGTGGGATTAGTTTGGGATTGATACAGGGCTATGGAGAGAGAGTGGGGCAGTGGGATTAGATTGGGATTGATACTGGGCTATGGGGAGAGAGCGGGGCAGTGGGATTAGTTTGGGATTGATACAGGGCTATGGGGAGAGAGTGGGGCAGTGGGATTAGATTGGGATTGATACTGGGCTATGGGGAGAGAGTGGGGCAGTGGGATTAGATTGGGATTGATACAGCGCTATGGGGAGAGAGTGGGGCAGTGGGATTAGTTTGGGATTGATACTGGGCTATGGGGAGCGAGCGCGGCAGTGGGATTAGTTTGGGATTGATACTGGGCTATGGGGAGAGAGCGGGGCAGTGGGATTAGTTTGGGATTGATACAGGGCTATGGGGAGAGAGTGGGGCAGTGGGATTAGTTTGGGATTGATACAGGGCTATGGAGAGAGAGTGGGGCAGTGGGATTAGTTTGGGATTGATACAGGGCTATGGGGAGAGAGTGGAGCAGTGGGATTAGTTTGGGATTGATACAGGGCTATGGAGAGAGAGTGGGGCAGTGGGATTAGTTTGGGATTGATACAGGGCTATGGGGAGAGAGTGGGGCAGTGGGATTAATTTGGGATTGATACAGGGCTATGGGGAGAGAGTGGGGCAGTGGGATTAGTTTGGGATTGATACTGGGCTATGGGGAGAGAGCGGGGCAGTGGGATTAGTTTGGGATTGATACAGGGCTATGGGGAAAGAGTGGGGCAGTGGGATTAGTTTGGGATTGATACAGCGCTATGGGGAGAGAGTGGGGCAGTGGGATTAGTTTGGGATTGATACAGGGCTATGGGGAGAGAGTGGGGCAGTGGGATTAGTTTGGGATTGATACAGGGCTATGGGGAGAGAGTGGGGCAGTGGGATTAGTTTGGGATTGATACAGGGCTATGGGGAGAGAGTGGGGCAGTGGGATTAGTTTGGGATTGATACAGGGCTATGGGGAGAGAGTGGGGCAGTGGGATTAGTTTGGGATTGATACAGGGCTATGGGGAGAGAGTGGGGCAGTGGGATTAGTTTGGGATTGATACAGGGCTATGGGGAGAGAGTGGGGCAGTGGGATTAGTTTGGGATTGATACAGGGCTATGGGGAGAGAGTGGGGCAGTGGGATTAGTTTGGGATTGATACAGGGCTATGGGGAGAGAGTGGGGCAGTGGGATTAGTTTGGGATTGATACAGGGCTATGGGGAGAGAGTGGGGCAGTGGGATTAGTTTGGGATTGATACAGGGCTATGGGGAGAGAGTGGGGCAGTGGGATTAGTTTGGGATTGATACAGGGCTTTGGGGAGAGAGTGGGATTAGTTTGGGATTGTTCTAACTAGGAGACGCCACATTCCCAATGGACCAGTTGGCCTCCTGCTGTGCTGTCAACATCTGTGTTTCTCAGAAAGTGCTGATTCACTAGCTCTGCTGCCTTCACTATCTTTCCAAAGTCACCATTTTTCATGTTAGTCTAGAAAGGGAGTGTCGGGCAGGCTTCCTACAATCCAGGACCATTCTCAATCTCCTCTTCACTCATGTTTCTCTCAAGGGCAATTTTGAGGCAAGGTCCAGGAACTCATCATTGCTTTGTTTGCAGAAGATGAGAAATCGAGCTGGTATCATCAAAGCTTTCAACATTTTGAAGGGATTTGGTGAGGTTGGTCTGGGAACATTGTTCCCAGTGAAGTTAAAAATTAAGCAGTTTGGGTAGGATGGACAATTATAGTCATTCACACTCCTGACTTGTGCCTTGTAGATGGTGGAAAGGCTTTGGGGAATCAGGAGGTGGGATAGTGGTAATTTCACTAGACTAGCAATCTAAAGCCCAGGCTATTGCCCTGGGGATATGGGTTCGAATAAGGTCTGGGCGGCTGAAGAAAGACGAAGCTTTGAAAGAATATCGGGAATGTAGGACCAATCTGAAACGAGGAATTAAGAGGGCTAAAAGGGGTCATGAAATATCTTTAGCAAACAGGGTTAAGGAAAATCCCAAAGCCTTTTATTCATATATAAGGAGAAAGAGGGTAACCAGAAAAAGGATTGGCCCACTCAAGGACAAAGGAGGAAACTTATGCGTGGAGTCAGAGAAAATGGGTGAGATTCTAAACGAGTACTTTGCATCGGTATTCACCAAGGAGAGGGACATGACGGATGTTGAGGTTAGGGACAGATGTTTGATTACTCTAGGTCAAGTCGGCATAAGGAGGGAGGAAGTGTTGGGTATTCTAAAAGGCATTAAGGTGGACAAGTCCCCAGGTCCGGATGTGATCTATCCCAGGTTACTGAGGGAAGCGAGAGAGGAAATAGCTGGGGCCTTAACAGATATCTTTGCAGCATCCTTAAACACGGGTGAGGTCCCGGAGGACTGGAGAATTGCTAATGTTGTCCCCTTGTTTAAGAAGGGTAGCAGGGAAAATCCAGGTAATTATAGACTGGTGAGCCTGACGTCAGTGGTAGGGAAGCTGCTGGAGAAGATACTGAGGGATAGGATCTATTCCCATTTGGAAGAAAATGGGCTTATCAGTGATAGGCAACATGGTTTTGTGCAGGGAAGGTCATGTCTTACCAACTTAATAGAATTCTTTGAGGAAGTGACAAAGTTGATTGATGAGGGAAGGGCTGTAGATGTCATATACATGGACTTCAGTAAGGCGTTTGATAAGGTTCCCCATGGTAGGCTGATGGAGAAAGTGAAGTCGCATGGGATCCAGGGTGTACTAGCTAGATGGATAAAGAACTGGCTGGGCAACAGGAGACAGAGAGTAGCAGTGGAAGGGAGTTTCTCAAAATGGAGACGTGTGACCAGTGGTGTTCCACAGGGATCCGTGCTGGGACCACTGTTGTTTGTGATATACATAAATGATTTGGAGGAAAGTATAGGTGGTCTGATTAGCAAGTTTGCAGACGACACTAAGATTGGTGGAGTAGCAGATAGTGAAGGGGACTGTCAGAGAATACAGCATAATATAGATAGATAGGAGAGTGGGGCAGAGAAATGGCAGATGGAGTTCAATCAGGGCAAATGCGAGGTGATGTATTTTGGAAGATCCAATTCAAGAGTGAACTATACAGTAAATGGAAAAGTCCTGGGGAAAATTGATGTCCAGAGAGATTTGGGTGTTCAGGTCCATTGTTCCCTGAAGGTGGCAACGCAGGTCAATAGAGTGGTCAAGAAGGCATACGGCATGCTTTCCTTCATCGGACGGGGTATTGAGTACAAGAGTTGGCAGGTCATGTTACAGTTGTATAGGACTTTGGTTCGGCCACATTTGGAATACTGCGTACAGTTCTGGTCGCCACATTACCAAAAGGATGTGGATGCTTTGGAGAGGGTGCAGAGGAGGTTCACCAGGATGTTGCCTGGTATGGAGGGCGCTAGCTATGAAGAGAGGTTGAGTGGATTAGGATTATTTTCATTAGAAAGACGGAGGTTGAGGGAGGACCTGATTGAGGTGTACAAAATCATGAGAGGTATAGACAGGGTGGATAGCAAGAAGCTTTTTCCCAGAGTGGGGGATTCAATTACTAGAGGACACGAGTTCAAAGTGAGAGGGGAAAAGTTTAGGGGGGATATGCGTGGAAAGTTCTTTACGCAGAGGGTGGTGGGTGCCTGGAACGCGTTGCCAGCGGAGGTGGTAGACGCGGGCACGATAGCGTATTTTAAGATGTATCTGGACAGATACATGAATGGGCAGGAAGCAAAGAGATACAGACCCTTAGAAAATAGACGACATGTTTAGGTCGAGGATCTGGATCGGTGCAGGCTTGGAGGGCCGAAGGGCCTGTTCCTGTGCTGTAATTTTCTTTGTTTGAATCCCATCATGGCAGGTGGTGAAATTTGCATTCAATTAATAAATCTGGAATTATAAGCCAGTCTATTGGTGGCCATGATACCAGTGTTGATTGTCACAAAAACCCATCTGGTTCACTAATGTCCTTTCGGGAAGGAAATCTCCTTACCCAGTCTGGCCGACATGTGATGCCAGACCCACATGTGACTCTTAAAATGCCCTCAGAAACGGCCTAGCAAGCCATCCCAAGGGCAATTAGTGATGATAAATGTTGGCCTAGTCAGCAATGCCCACATCCCACAAATGCACTTTAAAACAAAAGGTGAGTCACCCGCCACAGAATTCCCAGAAACTCTTGTCGATACAGTATTTATATGGCAACTCTAGTTCAGGTTCTGGTCAATGGTAACCCCTCCAGGGTGTTGATAGTGGGGGATTCAGCAATCGTAATAGAACTATAGAACCATAGAAAATGTACAGCACAGCAGGAGGCCATTCAGCCCATCGTGTCTGTGCCTGCCTAATAAACTAGCCTCACAAACTAATCCCACCTTCCAGCAGCTGGTCCATAACCTTGCCGGTTACAGCACTTAAGGTGCATGTCCAGGTACCTTTTAAAAGAATTGAGGGTTTCTACCTCCACCACCATTCCTGGCAGTGAATTCCAGACACCCACCACCCTCTGGGTGAAAAAGTTTCCCCTCATGTCCCCTCTAATCCTTCTACCAATCGCCTTAAATCTGTGCCCGCTGGTAATTGACCTTTCCACTAGGGGAAACAGGTCCTTCCTGTCCACTCTATCTAGGCCCCTCATAATTTTGTACACCTCAATCAAGTCACCCCTCAGCCTCCTCAGTTCCAGGGAAAACAACCCTAGCCAATCCAATCTTTCTTCATAGCTGCAACCTTCAAGCCCTGGCAACATTCTTATAAATCTCCTCTGTACTCTCTCCACAGCAATTATGTCCTTCCTGTAATGTGGTGACCAGAACTGTACGCAATACTCCAGCTGTGGCCTCACCAGCATTTGGAATTCTCGTCCTCAAAAGGAGGTGGAAGCAGAGTCTTTGAATATGTTTAAGGCAGAGGTAGATAGATTCTCAATGAGCAAGGGGGTGAAAGGTTATTGGGGGCTGGTGGAAATGTGGAGTAATCAGTTCAGCCATGAACTTATTGAATGGCGGAGCAGGCTCGAGTGGCCGAGTGGCCTACTCCTGCTCCTACTTCAGATGTTCGTATACAGTTCCAGCATCACATCCCTGCTTTTGTATTCTATACCTCGGCCAGTAAAGGAAAGCATTCCATATGCCTTCGTCACCACTCTATCTACCTGTCCTGCCACCTTCAGGGACCTGTGGACATGCACTCCAAGGTCTCTCACTTCTTCTACCCCTCTCAATATCCTCCCGTTTATTGTGTATTCTCTCGCTTTATTTGTCCTCCTTAAATCCAATACTCACACTTCTCTGGATTAAATTCCATTTACCATTTTCCCGCCCACTCAACCAAACCATTGATATCATTCTGGAGTCTACAGCTATCCTCTTCACTATCAACTACACGGACAATTTTTGTGTCATCAGCAAATTTCCCAATCATGCCTCCCACATTTAAGTCCAAATCATGAATATAGATCACAAACAGCAAGGGACCCAACACTGAGCCCTGTGGAACGCTACTGGAAACAGCTTTCCATTCACAAAAACATCCATCGACTACTACCCTTTGCTTCCTGTCACTGAACCAATTCTAGATCCAACCTGCCACATTTCCCTGAGCTTTCATTTTACTGACCAGTCTGCCATGCGGAACCTTGTCAAATGCCTTATTAAAATCCATGTAGACCACATCCACTGCACTACCCTCATCAATACTCCTTGTTACTTCCTCAAAAAACTCAATTAAGTTAGTAAGACATGACCTTCCCCTGACAAATCCATGCTGACTATCCCTGATTAATCCGTGCCTTTCTAAGTGACAGTTTATCCTGTCTCTCAGAATTGATTCTAACAATTTACCCACCACCGAGGTCAGACCGGCCTATAATTATTTGGCCTATCCCTCGCACCCTTTTTAATCAATGGTACAACGTTTGCAGACCTCCAATCGTCTGGTACCTCGCCCGTATCTAGTGAGGATTTGAAGATGATCCTCAGCGCATCTGCTATTTCCTCCCTGGCTTCCCTCAACAACCCGGGATGCAATCCATCCGGCCCTGGTGATTTATCCACTTTCAAGGATGTCAGACTCTCTAGTACTTCCTCTCTCATTATGCTTATCGTATCTAATATTTCACACTCCTCCTCTTTAACTACAATGTCTACATTAACCCTCTCCTTTTTGAAGACAGAGACAAAAAACTCATTCAGAACCCTGCCCACATCTTCTGTATCCCTTGTGCATCTCTGATAGGCCCTGCCCTTTCCTTAGTTATCCTCTTGCTCTTAATGTACTGATAAAACATCTTTGGGTTTTCCTTGATTTTATCTGCCAATAATTTTTCATGTCCTCTCTTTGCTTTTCTAATTTCCTTATTTACTTCACCCCTGCACTTTCTATACTCCTCTAGGCTTTCTAAAGTATTAAGATATTTGTGATCATCATAAGCTTTCTTTTTCTGCTTTAACTTACTCTGTAAGCTTCTAGATAACCAGAGGCCTCTAGATTTGTCAGTACCACCCTTTATCTTTATGGGGACATGCCTACACTGTGCCTGTAGTATCTCGCTTTTGAATGCCTCCCACTGGTTTGCCACTGATTTTCCTACAAGTAGCTGTATCCAGTCCACTTTCACCAGGTCACCTCTCAGTTTCTTAAAATTTGCCTTCCCCTAATTTAGGACCTTTACTCCTTTCTTTTCTTTGTCCTTTTCCATGATTATGCTAAAACTAACTGTATTATGGTCACTATCTCCAAAATGGTCACCCACTGTTACTTCATCCACTTGCCCAGCTTCATTACCGAAGACTAAATCTAGAATTGCACCCCGTCTCGTTGGGCTTGTTACGTGCTGGCTAAAAAAGTTCTCTTGAATGCATTTCAAGAATTTTGTGCCCTCTGTGCCCTTCACAGCTGATATTGGGGTAGTTGAAATCCCCAACGATTATTACCCTAAAGTTTTTGCACTCAGAAATTTACCTGCATATTTGTTCTTCTACCTCCCTCTCACTATTTGGGGGTCTGTAGTACACTCCTAGTAGTGTGGCTGCCTCGTTTTTATTTCTGAGCTCCACTTCTATGGCCTCATTTGATGATTCATTTAGCATATCATCCCTCCTCAAAGCTGTTATTGATTCCTTAACTAATAATGCTACAGCCCATCCGTTTTTAGCCCTTCTGTATTCCGCCTGAAAACTCTATTTCCAGAGATGTTGTGTTGCCATTCTTGCCCCTCTTTAAGCCAAGTTTCCATTATAGCAACAATATCATGTTGCCATCTGTCTATCTGTGCCCTCAGCTCATCGGCTTTATTTACTATACTCCATTGCATTTAAATAAATACTCTTTAACACCACCAAATTCCTGTGCTGCACACTTTTTAACCTTTGCTTCTTCTGTCTTTCAGAGTCACTTGCTAATTTTCTGCCCCCTGTTCCCTGCTCTGGAATTGTCCTATCGAAGACTGTGCTCAGGTTCCCATCCCCCTGCCAAGCTAGTTTAAACCATCCCCAACAGCACTAGTAAACCTTCCTGCAAGGATATTTGTCCCAGTCCTGTTCAGGTGCAGACCAGGCTTGCACAGGTCCCATCTTCCCCAGAACTGGTCCCAATGCCCCAGAAATCAGAAGCCCTCCCTCCTGCACCATCTCTCCAGCCACGCATTCATCTGGTGTATTCTCCTATTTCTATACTCACTAGCACGTGGCCTTGGGAGTAATCTGGAGATTACTACCCTTGAAATCCTGCTTGTTAATCTCTTTCCTCACTCCCTAAACTCAGCCTGCAGGACCTCATTCCTCTTTCTTTCTATATCACTGGTACCAATGTGGACCACGACCTCTAGTTGTGCACCCTCGCCCTCCAGAACGCTCTGTAGCCGCTCGGTGATATCCATGACCCTTGCACCAGGGAGGCAACATACCATCCTGGAATCATATCTGAGACCACAGAAACGCCTATCTGTTCCCCAACTATAGAATCCCTGACCACTATTGCTCTCTTGTCTTTTTTCCTCCCTCCCTGCACAGCTGAGTCACCCATGGTGCTCTCATGCACTACCTGCCCTGACCTTCTTGTCTGTCTGGTAGCCACCCAGTCCCTCTCTGCCTGTGCTCTCTTAAGCACCGGGTTGACTACCTCCTGAAACGTGCTATCCACGAAGTCCTCCACCTCGCGGATGCACCACAGTGACTCCAGCTGCCGCTCGTGTTCCGAAACCCAAGGCTCAAGCTTCTGCAGCCGGTGACACTTCCTGCAGATGTGTTTCTCAAGGACACATGGTGTGTCCATGACTTCCCACATACCACAGGAGGCACATTCCACTTGGCCGAGCTGCCCTGCCATTACTTAGCTTTACAATCAATTATTGCTAGTGTAATGAATGTAATAACTTACCAGTTATTTGTAATCAGCTTTAACCCCTGCACAGTGGAGGCTGAAAAGGCAGAAAAGAAAGAGACCAAAGAGCACCTCCCCCACAAGCCATCAAAATCCCCCACACACAACTCACAGCCTCACTGTGCAAACAGAACGATTCCAGCTAGTAATCACTAATAGATTACAGGTAGTTATACTCAGGCTTTATTTCAAAAAGAACCTTTTTTTCACTCTGCTCTTTCTAAGCTATCCACAGGCAACAACAGCTATCACCCACCTAGTAATGCCATTGAATGTCAAGGGGAGATGGTTAGATTCTCTCTTGTTAGAGATGGTCATTGCCTGGCACTTGTCGGCACAAATGTTACTTGCCACTTATCAGCCCAAGCCTGGATATTGTCCAGGTCTTGCTGCATTTCTACACGGACTGCTTCAGTATCTGAGCAGTTGCGAATGGTGCTGAACATTGTGCAATCATCAGCGAACATCCCCACTTCTGACCTTATGATTGAAGGAAGGTCATTGATGAAGCAGCTGAAGATGGTTGGGCCTAGGACACTACCCTGAGGAACTCCTGCAGTGATGTCCTGGGACTGAGCTGATTGGTCTCCAACAACCACAACCATCTTCCTGGGGAGAAGGTGGGTAGGTGGGGTTGAGGTATAAGGTGCGAGGGTTAGTAGCAGGGAAGAGAGCATAATGGTAATGTCACTGGGCTAGCAGTTAAGAGGATAGGGGTTCAAATCCCACCACAGCAACTGGTGAATTCAATTACTTAATAAATATCTGGAATTGAAAGCTAGTCTCAGTAATGGTACCATGAAACTATCATTGATTGTCATAAAAACTCCTTTGGTTCACTATGTGCTTTAGGGAAGGAAATCTGCTGGCCTTATCTGGTCTGATCTCCATGTGACTTCAGAGCCACAGCAATGTGGTTGACTCTTAACTGCCCTGTGAAATGGCTGAGCAAGCCCCTCAGTTCCCTGCACTGAGTGTGAAGAAGGGCATTTGGTAAATGAGTGAATTTTAAGGGTTAAACCCTCAAGACTAGTTTTTTTTTTGTTTACATCTAGCAATTAATTGAAATTCCTGTTGTAGTTTAAGAGGTAAGTTAGGTTTCTTGCAGTTTTAAACAGGGGTATACTAACACTCTGAGAGTAGTTGTAGCTAGTTAATTAGTCAGCTAGCTTAAACTGGTTTCTGAGATGTAGCAGAGCTCTAGCAGAGCTGATACAGCATTGTTTTCAGAGTATAAATTGAGGGGACTCTCAGTGCTGCCTGTGTGCAGTGAGTGCTGCTGGAGGGCTCAGAGTGTGATGAAGGGAGTTTGGTAATTGAGGGAGTTCAGTAAGGAGGGGAACTATAAATTAAGAAGAAAATAAATTTGAGTGTACAGAATGTAAAGTGGGAATTTGGTACATGAGGGAGGGGCTCCTTTCTTTCTTCTACAATTTTTCAGCGTCCAGAAGCTGCCTCTCTCTGTGGTACAGGGGAAGAAGCTGATTGGTGAGTAACTGGTAAGTTATTTTACTTATTGTATTAAAAAGTTTTTAAAGTTACGTTATGGCAGGTCAGCTAGGCCAATTAAAATGTACGTCCTGCGGTATGTGGGAAATCATGGACGCACCACGTGTCCTAGACGAACACGTCTGCAGAAAGTGTCACCAGCTGTAGAAGCTTGAGCTCTGGGTTTCAGAACTCGAGCGGCAACTAGAGTCACTGTGGTGCATCCACGAGGCAGACGACTACATGGATAGCACCTATAAGGAGGTGCTAACACTGCAGATTAGGAGCTTGCAGGCAGAGAGGGAATGGGTGACTGCCAGGCAGTCTAAGAGTACCAGGCAGGCAGTGCAGGACTCCCCTGAGTCTAAATTGCTTGCTAATTGGTTTTCCATTTTGGATACTGGTGAGAGCAATGGTTCTTTGGGGAGTGCAGCCAGAGCAAAGTCAGTGGCACCAATGGTGGCTCAGCTGCACAGGAGGGGAGGAAGAAGAGTGGAAGAGCAATAGTGATAGGGGATTCGATAGTCAGGGGATCAGCCAGACATTTCTGAGGCAGTAAACATGACTCCAGGGTGGTATGTTGCCTCCCTGCTGCAGAGTCAAGGATGTCACGGAACGGCTGCAGGACATTCTTCTGGGGGAGGGTGAACAGCCAGAGGTCGTGGTCCACATTGGTACCAATGACATAGGTAGGAAGAGGGATGAGGTCCTGAAAGCAGATTTTAGGGAGTTAGGAAGGAAATTAAAAAGCAGGGCCTCCAAAGCAGTAATGTCAGGATTACTCCCAGTGCCACTTGCTAGTGAGCATAGGAATAGGAGGATTGATGGATTGAACATGTGGTTGGAGAATTGGTGTAGGAGGGAGGGCATCAGATTTCTGAGGCATTGGGACTGGTTCTGGAGCAGATGGACGGGCTACACTTTAACAGGACCGGAACTCCTTGCAGGGAGATTTGCTAGTTTTGTTGGGAGGGTTTAAACTAGCTTGTCAGGGGGATGGGAACCTGAGGGGTAGCTCAAATTGTGAGGAAGTAAAGCTGGTAACAGGAGATAGAAAAATAGCAAGTGACATTAGAAGGCAGGCGAGACAAAGGCGAACATCAACTAGGCTTAGAATGCAGAATAATGTCAAGAAGACAAGATTAAGGGAACTCTACCTGAATGCACACAGCATTCACAACAAGGTAGATGATTTAAAGGCCCAAATAGAGGTAAATGGGTATGATCTAATTGCCATAACAGAAACGTAGCTACAGGGTGACCAAGACTGGGAACTGAATATTCAAAGATATTAGGCATTTAGGAAGGACAGGCAAAAAGGAAAAGGAGGTGGTATTAAACTGATAATAAAGGATGGGATCAATACATTAGTAAGGGAGGATCTCAGATCGGAACAACAAAATGTGGAATCTAGGTGGAGCTAAGAAACAGCAAGGGGCAGCAAACATTGGTAGGAGTTGTTTATAGGGCAACAAACAGTAGTGGTAGTGTGGGGCATGGTATTAATCAGGAGATTAGAGAAGCATGCAGCATGGACAATACAGTAATCATGGGTGATTTAAATCTGCATATAGACTGGGTAAACCTAATGAGCACTAATGCTATGGAGGATGAGTTTCTGGAGTGTGTTCAGGATTGTTTTCTAGAGTAGTATGTCGAGGAACTGACTAGAGAACAGGCTATTTTAGATCTAGTTTATGTAATGAGAAAGGGCTAATTAATAATCTTGTTGTAAAAGAACCTTTAGGGATGAGTGACTATCATATGATGGAATTTTACATTACGTTTGAAGGTGAGGTAGGTCAATCTGAAGCCAGGGTGTTAAATTTGAACAAAGGAAATTATGAATGTATGAGGGGCAAATTGGCTGAGGTGGATTGGAAAATACATTAAAAGGTATAACAGTACATAGACAATGGATAGTCTTTAAAGAAATATTACATAGTTTACAGAAAATATACATTCCTTCAAGGCACAAAAACCCTAAAAGAAAAGGCAGTCAACCATGGCTAACAAAGGAGGTTAAGGATTGTATAAGATTAAAAGAAAAGGCCAATAAAGTTGCCAGAAATAATAGTAAACCTGAGGATTGGGAGGATTTTAGAATACAGCAAAGGAGGACCAAGAAACTGATAAAGAAAGGGAGAATCAATATGAATGTAAACTAGCAAAAAATATAAAAACAGACTGTAAAAGCTTCTATAGGTACATAAAAAGGAAATGTTTGTCTAAGACAAATGTAGGTCCATTATAGGCAGTCAGGAGAATTTATAATGGGGAATAGAGAAATGGCAGAGAAGCTAAATGATTACTTTGTGTCTGTCTTCACTGAGGAACTTACGAGAAATCTCCCAGAATTAGAGATCCAAGCGACTAGAGAGAATTGAAGGGAAATTATTATTAGTAAGAAGGTTGTACTGGAGAAATTAATGGGGCTGAAGGTTGATAACTCCCCGGGACCTGATATTCTACATCCCAGAGTGTTGAAAGAGGTAGCTATGGAGATAGTGGATACATTGGTGATCATCTTCCAAAATTCTATAGATTCTGGAACAGTTCCTGCAGATTGGAAAGTAGCAAATGTCACTCCACTATTTAAGCAGGGAGGGAGAGAGAAAACAGGGAATTACAGACCTGTTAGCCTTCAGTCAGTCATTGGGAAAATGCTAGAATCTATTCTAAAGGATGTGATAAATGGACACTTGGATAATAATGAACTGATTGGGCATAGTCAACATGGATTTATGAATGGGAAATTTTGTTTGCCGAACCTGTTGGAGTTTTTTGAAGGTGTTACTAACAGAATTGATAAAGGGGAGTTAGTGGACGTGGTATACTTGGATTTTCAGAAGGTTTTTGATAAAGTTCCCCACAGGAGGTTGGTTAGCAAAATTAAAGCACATGGTATAGGAAGTAATATACTGACATGAATTAAGGATTGGTTAACAGGCAGAAAGCAGAGAGTAGGAATAAACGCGTCATTCACGTGTTAGCAAGCTGTGACTAGTGGGGTACTGCAGGGATCAGTGCTTGGGCCCCAGCTGTTCACAATATATTGTGATGGAATATAGGTATAATAGTATTAATCAAGTAGAGTTTAGAAATAGTTAAAATATTATATCTTTTAGAATTCAAGATTGAATAAATGGTCAGTTTTTAGAACTCACTGCCATTTCCCTTTAAGAAGGTAGAGTTAGAAAATTTCAAGGTCCCTATTATGAACCAGAAACAAGTTGCGAAATCCATTTGTGTCTCTGTTGTCAGGGGCTTGGAAAATAAACACACACATTAAAATATCGTGTCAGTAAGAGGTAGCAATAAACTTAATTAGTTTGTGCAGACAGGTCAGCCCCGGAGGTTGCTTTGGGGTGCCATGGAAAGGGAAATTTTAGATAATGAAACAATAAGTGGAATGGACTCACAGGAAACAGAGGTTAAGTAAACACAATTATAAACATTTTGACCAGATAAATGATCATAACTTCAACAGCAAATGAAGTCCAGTAAAACATTAAGTGGAAATGATAATTAAGGTCACATCTAAATGCTAAAAGTCAGATGACACTTCAGAAACAGTATAAACAAGAGAGGTTTCTGAAGCAAAGTTTAGAAGTGTTGAATCCTCAAACAATGCTTCTCAACTAAGGGGAATTTAAGGTAAAAATTTACTTTAAATTTTGATGGATATTCTGGATATTCTAAGATAATTTTGCTGTAACATTAGCAAGATTAAACTTTTGGATTCTATGTTAGAAATAAGATTATGTGTTACATCTTTAAGTAATATTTGATATTGTGATATACTTATCCACTTAGAAGTGTATTGCATGTTAAATTCTTCAATAAATTTATAATAGTTAATAAATCATCTCATGTAGCATTTTGTATACAACTACAAAGAACCCCCCTCTCTATGTCTCTTTAATTGGAGAGATACGTATTGACGAGAGTTCCCAGACCCTTATAATATCTGGGACTATTTATGATTTAGCCATAATTATTAAAATAGGCTGTCCAAAAGATGGTAATATTGTCTGTTGGTTTTCTTTCTTTGAGGGAAAGCTAGTACAATTCTTTAGACCCAAATAAGTGTCTATGGGAATTTGTCTGGTTTGAACTTGATTAAAGGAGATTCATAGGGATGTACTCCTGATTTGGTTTAGTCCCTATAAGGGATTAAATTCATAAATCACTTCAATATATCAATGATTTTGATGTGGGGACCAAATGTAGTATTTCCAAGTTCGTGGATGACACAAAACTAGGTGGGAGTGTGTATTGTGAGGAAGATGCAAAGTGGCTTCAAGGGGATTTGTGCAGACTTAGTGAGTGGGCAAGAACGAGGCAGATGGAATATAATGTGGAAAAATGTGAGTTTATCCATTTTGGTAGGAGGAACAGATGTGCAGAGTATTTCTTAAATGGTGAGATATTAGAAAGTGTAGATGTACAAAGGGGCCTGGGTGTCCTTGTCAATAAATCACTGAAAGCTAACATGCAGGTGCAGCAACAATTAGGAAGGCTAATGGTATGTTAGCCTTTATCGCAAGAGGATTTGAGTACAGGAGTAGTGAATTCTTGCTTCAATTGTATAGAACCTTGGTTAGACTGCACCTGGAGTACTGTCTGCGGTCCCCTTACCATAGGAAGGATATTATTGCCATAGAGGGAGTGCAACGAAGATTCACCAGACTTGTTCCCGGGATGGCGGGACTGTCCTATGAAGAGAGATTGGGGAAACTGGGCCTGTACTCTCTAGAGTTTCGAAGAATGAGAGGTGATCTCATTGAAACCTACAAAATACTTAAAGGGATAGACAGGGTAGATGCAGCTAAGATGTTTCCCTGGTTGGGGAGTCGAGAACCAGGGAACACAATTTCAAAATAAGGGTGAGGCCACATAGGACAGAGATAAGGAGAAATTTCTTTACTCAGAGGGTTGTGAATCTTTGGAATTCTCTACCCCAGAGGGCTGTGGAAGCTCAGTCATTGAGTATGTTTAAAGCAGAGATTGACAGATTTCTAAATACAAATGACAAAGAGATATGAGGATAGTGTGGGAAAAAGGCATTGAAGTGGCTGATCGGCCATGATCATATTGAATGGCGGGGCAGGCTCGATGGGCTGAATGGCCCACTCCTGCTCCCATGTTCCTATATTCCGAAGGGCAATTAGGGATGGGCAACAAATACTGGCCTTGCCAATGACGCCCACATCCCCTGAAAGAATTTAAAAAAAGAAGTGGTTGATTATTGTGAAAGGGAGGTGTTAATGACCTTTAATAAATGTGTTCTTGTGTAATATCATCGCCCAGTGTTAACATTCCTGTTTCTTACCCCTTTGAAAATGTCCACCTCCAAGGTGTTGTTGTTCTGTGGCAGAATATGGATGTAGGGGCTTCCACTCTTCGCACAGACATTATACTACAGAAAAACAAACACAAAAGAGTATTGTCGTTACAATAATTTATTCAGCAAAAACATAATCTTTACAGAACATTCCATATCCTTTCTGATCTGATTCAGTCCCAGTTTCCAGATTCTCTGGCACATCATTTTGCAAACCTACACACAAATCTAACTGAATGTTCACAATCCTACCTTTCGAACACACACCTGACCCTCGCCTGCTTCCTAACCCCCTCCCTACTCCTTAAAACCACCAACAAAGGTGAGGGTGTCATCCAACAGGCCCCCACTCCCTAAAACCCCCTCCCCCCTTTCCTTCAAAACCTCCTCATCTCTCCGTCCCACCTTAAGTACCTGCAGTAACTTCCCTCCAAAGAGAGCAGGAACACAGGATTGTATAAATGTACCAGACTTGCCGGATGAAAGTTTATCACCAATATGGTGACAACTTCATAGAATCTTGCAGCACAGGAGGAGGACATTCGGCCCATGTGCCTGTGCTGGCTCTTTGAAAGTCCTATCCAATTAGTCCCACTCCCCTGCTCTTTCCCCATAGCCCGAAAAATTTTAACTTTTCAAGTATTTATCCAATTCCCTTTTGAAAGTTACTATTGAATCTGCTTCCACTGCCCTTTCAGGCAGTGTGTTCCAGATCACAGCAACTCACTGATTAACGTATTTAACCCTTACACTGCCAGCAGATGTATGCAATGTCCAGTTTCTTTGGGTCAATCAATTGTACTTGTTTCACCTTGTGCACTGGCCTAGGGGTTGCCAACCCTCCAGGAATGGCCTGGAATCTCCAAGATGTAACGACTGATTCTCCAGAACAGTGCTCTGAGCAAAACCAGGGAGAAAAAGCATCAGGGTGTTTAAAAATTATATTTTTAAATTTTCTTTGACCACTTCTGTTATTAGCTCTAAAAATATTAGACGTGAGGGAAAATGGTTGTTTGACTGACTGTCACTGGCTCTGAGAGAGACTCTGGGGTGATTCTCTCAGTGAAGTGTCTGCCTCTCACTCACCACATCCATGTTAGTCTGATTGTAGAAGGCAGCTCCGAACACAGAAATAACAAATATATTGATGAGCAGGGACACGAACAGGGCAATGGAGCACTCAATCAGAAAATACATATTCGCCTCTTTAACTTCAGCCGGCCTGGAACGATCAACTTGTCTAGACTGGGGGAAGAAAGGAGAAGACAGCAAGTAACTATGTCAGTGAATATCTCCACACACCCCTCCACCATCCACTCTCCATTGAAGGTGCCGACTACACTTTTTTTAAGACAACTGAACGATTTATTAAGGTAGATAAACTATTTCCCCAGTGCATGGAGTCTAGAACAAGGGGGCAGAACATTAAAATTAGATCCAAGCCGTTCAGGGGTGATGTCAGGAAGTATGTCTTCACACAAAGTCTAATGGAAATCAGCAACTCTCTCCCACAAAAAGCTGTCGGGGCTGGAGGTCAGTTGGAGCTTTCAGGATTTGAGATGGATGGATTATTGGGTAAGTTTATCGAGGGATCTGGAGCAAAGGTGGAGAAATGGAGTTGAAGTACAGATCGGCCATAACCTGATTGAATGATGGAAAAGGCTAGAGGGGCTGAATGCCCCCCTCCTGTTCCTGTGTAACAGGCTCGAGGGGGGCTGAATGGACCTCCTCCTGTTCCAGTGTAACAGGCTCGAGGGGCTGAATGGCCTCCTCCTATTCCTGTGTAACAGGCTCGAGGGGCTGAATGGCCTCCTGCTGTTCCTGTGTGACAGGCTCGAGGGGCTGAATGGGCCTCCTCCTGTTCCTGTGTAACAGGCTCGAGGGGCTGAATGGCCTCCTCCTGTTCCTGTGTAACAGACTTGAGGAGCTGAATGACCTCCTCCTGTTCCTGTGTAACAGGCTCGAGGGGCTGAATGGCCTCCTCCTGTTCCTGTGTTACAGGCTCGAGGACGGGCCGAATGGCCTCCTCCTGTCTCTACGATCACTTTTTGGTACTTGCTCAAGCAGCCATTCTTCATGTGTGAGCCAAAGCAGTGAATGCTTATTGGCTATTTGATCTGGTAGGGCATCACAGTTCCAATCCCAGCATCAAGAGCTACATTCAGTGGAGGTTATTGCATTAGGGCTGAGGAACAGGAATAGCAAAGCTGACTTGACGATCCAGGGATACTAAGCACAATGTCCCTGGCCAGATCCAGCTCAACTAACTCAGATCAAGGGATCATCCTGGGGCCTGTTTAACTTTGAAAAACTGGACAGAGCAGTGAAGACTGAATAGTTAAATCGAACACAAGGGACAGATTTATTACTGGGTTATTAACACTAATATTACAGGAATAACTCAACAAAGACATCAGAAAGTAATAAAGCAGAGGGAAATACAATTGCTAAGGTATGTGTGATATGAGGAGGTAAGGTATGAGTAAGTTACAACAACAACTTTTATTTATATAGCACCTTTAATGTTGTAAAAATTCCAAGGAGCTTCACAGGAGCTATATAAAACAAAATCTGTCACTAAGCCAGATAAGGAGATATTAGGACAGATGACCAAAATCTCATGTCCACTGGTTAAGTGCAGTGCTCAGGTTTACTGTTGCTTACCAGCTCGATCTTTATAATATGGCTACTTACCTTGACAAGAGCCGAGTGGAGGTAGATATTATGGGGCATTATAATTGCCCCAATGATACCCACAGCCTGAAGCAGCTCATTCCTTCCGCACCCAGCACAATATGGATAGAATAATCCCTTCACCACTTCTCCCTGGTTGGGTTTTACCACCACGTACTGCAGACAGACAGAGAGGGAGATGATCAGTGGGTGTGTTCAATGGCTATCAAACTCACTGAGAAAAGTCACAGCACCTCAATATAGAATCAACCAGGATAGACTTCAGACTATCCTCACCCCCTCCCTATCTCTATTAATCCTCTTCAAGAACATATTCAATTGCCTGTTGAATCTGATTCCACTATCCTTTGTGCATTCCAAACGTTAACACCCCTCTCTGTGAAGAAGTTTCTCTTCATTTCCCCTCTAGCTCTTTTAATTTAAATCTATGACCTTTAGTCAGTGACACTTCTGCCACTGGAAACAGTTTCTTCCTACTTGCTCCATCAAAACCCTTCATAATTGTGAATACTTTCAAATATTGATCAAGATACAATCAAATGCTACACTGGTGCAGCAGTGATACAAAGATAATATTTGATGCCTATTTAATATTAAACGGACTCTTTATAGAAACAGCTTGTGGGTGGTCTCCCAAGATGAAGAAGGATTAGAGAGAGAGAGGTAGACTGAAGGCCCCTTTGAAAGAATCTTGCAGCAGAGGAGACCATTCAGCCCATCGTGCCTGTGCTGGCTCTTTGTAAGAGCGGCCCAATTAGTTCCAGTCCTGCCTTTCAGGCAGTGCGTTCCAGGTAACAACAACTTCCTGCGTAAAAAAGTTTCTCACCAACTTCAGTGGACAGCCAATCAGTCATACGGAAACAAAGATTGTTGTACCGCCAATGTTCCAGCCGGAGATGGCAGCAGCTCACTAAGTGACGTGGCCCTCCTGGTCAGGCATCTGCCTTTTAAGATTTGGTTTAATCTCGGTGAGATGAGAAATCAGCCTGTAATCAGGAGCTCACCAGATTGGGGCCAAAATGGAGGGAGGGTCTGCGGAATATTAGCGTTGTACTGTAGCTTAAAGGGACAGACCTTGTCATAACTGTTTCTTGATGCAGAAGAGTATTCAGTGTTTTGGGTAGGCAGGGTGCGCAGTGGGGATGGGGCAGAGTCCAAGTCCTGTGACAGAGCAGTCAGGTATTTTTTTTGTCTATTTTTTCATGAGATGTGGGTGTCGCTGGCAAGGCCAGCATTTGTTACCCATTCAATTGCCCTTGAACTGAGTGGCTTGCTGGGTCGTTTCAGAGGGCAGTTAAGAGTTAACCACATTGCTGTGGGTCTGGAGTCACATGTAGGCCAGACCAGGTAAGGACGGCAGATTTCCTTCCTTAAAGGACATTAGTGAAGCAGATGGGTTTTTACAACAATTCAGTGACAGTTTCATGGCACCATTACTGAGACGAACTTTCAATTCCAGATTTTTTAAGAATTAATTGAATTTAAATTCCACCAGCTGCCATGGTGGGATTTGAAGCAGGATCCCCAGGACATTAGCCTGGACATCTGGATTACTACTCCAGTGACATTACCACTACACCACTATCATCACTATAATATTAATGTAGGTAATGCAGGGGAAGAGACACCCTTTAGCACAGAGCCCAATGGGGTGTTGCCCAATTGTCAATGTACAGTTCTAGGCATCACACCTTGGAAAGGTTATATTGGCCCTGGAAGGAGGGCAGTGCAGATTGACCAGAATGTTACCAGGGCTCCAAGGGTTAGATTATGAGAAGAGATTACATAATCGAGGCTTGTATTCCCTGGAAGATAGGTTAGAAGGGCCGATTTGATTGAGGTTTTTAGGATTTTGAAAGGATAGGGCAGAAAGAAACTCTTTGGAACTCTCTTCCTCAAAAGGCAGTGTAAGCAGAGTTATAGAATTACAGAATGTTTAAAGCACAGAAAGAGGCCACTTGGCCCATCGTGTCTGTGCCGGCTGAAAAACCATCCACCCATTCTAATCCCACCTTCCAGCATTTGGTCCGTAGCCCTGCAGATTACGGCACTTGAGGTGCATTTCCAGACTCCTTTTGAATGAGTTGAGGGTTTGTGCCTCAACTACCCTTTCAGGCAGTGAGTTCCAGACCCCCACCACCCTCTGGGTGAAAAGGTTTTTTCTCATCTCCCCTCTATTTTTTCTACCAATCACTTTAAATCTATGCCCCCTCGTCACTGATCTCTCTGCTAAGGTGAGTAGACCCTTCACCTCCACTCTATCCAGGCCCCTCAAAATTTTATACATTTCAATCAAATCTCCCCTCAGCCTTCTCTGTTCCAAGGAGAACAACCCCAGCCTATCCAATCTTTCCTCATAGCTGCATTTTTCCAGTCCTGACAGCATCCTCGTAAATCTCCTCTGTACCCTCTCTAGTGTAATTACATCCTTTCTGTAATGAGGTGACCAGAACTGCACACAGTACTCAAGTTGTGGCCTAACCAATGAGTTATACAGTTCCAGTATAACCGCCCTGCTCTTATATTCTATACCTCGGTTCATAAAGGAAAGGATTCCATGTGCCTTCTTAACCACCTTATCAACCTGTCCTGCTACCTTCAGGGATCTGTGGACATTCACTCCAAGGTCCCTCAGTTCCTCTACACTTCTCAGTATTTTCCCATTAATCGTGTATTCCTTTGCCTTGCTTGACCTCCCCAAATGCATCACCTCACACTTCTCCAAGCTGAATTCCATTTGCCACTTTTCTGCCCATCTGACCAGACCATCAATATCTTCCTGCAGCTATCCTCCTTGCTATCTACCACACGGTCAATCCTTGTGTCATCTGCAAACTTCTTGATCATGCCTCCTACATTACATCCAAATCCTTAATAATATATGGCAAAAAGCAGGGGACCCAGTACTGAGCCCTGCGGAACACCACTGGAAACAGCCCTCCAGTTGCTAAAATACCCTTTGTTTCCTGCCACTGAGTCTATTTTGTATCCACCTTGCTGCATTTCCCTGGATCCCATGGGATTTTACTTTTTAACTAGTCTGCCATGTGGGACCTTGTTAAAAGCCTTGCTAAAATCCATGTAGACCACATCAACTACACTACCCTCATCTATCTTCCTTGTTACTTCTTCAAAAAATTTGATCAAGTTGGTCAAACACGATCTTTCCTTAACAAATCCATGCTGACTATCCTTGATTAACCTGTGCCTTTCTAAGTGATAGTTTATCCTGTCTCTCAGAATAGATTCCACTAATTTGCTCACTACTGAGGTTAGACTGACTGGCCTGTAATTATTCGGTCTATCCCTCGCTCCCTTTTTAAACAGAGGTAAAACGTTAGCAGTTCTCCAATCCTCCGGCACCACACCTGGATCCAGTGAGGACTGGAAAATGGTGGTCAGACCCTCTGCTATTTCATCTCTTGCTTCTTTTAACAGCCTAGGATACATTTCATCTGGCCCTGGTGGTTTATTAATACTTCCTTTCTCCCTATGTTTATCACACCCAAGACTTCACACTCCTCCTCCTGAACGACAATATCTGCATCGTCTCCCTCTTTTGTGAAAACAGACGTAAAGTATTCATTAAGAACAATACCAACATCTTCCACCCATACAGAAAGGTTCCCTTTTTGGTCTTTTATGGGCCCTACTCTCTCCTTAGTTATCCTCTTACTCTTAATGTATTGATAAAACATCTTTGGGTTCACCTTGATTTTGCTGCCAATATTCTTTCATGCCCTCTCTTTGCTTTCCTAATTTCCTTTTTGATTTCATCCCTCCACTTTCTATACTCCTCTCAGCTTTCTGTTGTATTGAGTTCTCAGTGTCTGACATAAGCTTTTCTTTTCTGCCTTATCTTACCCTGTTGGCTCCTTGACATCCATGGGGCTCTAGATTTGGCCGTCTCACCCTTTTTCTTTGTGGGAACATGTTTACTCTGAACCCTTGAATCTCCCCTTTGAATGCCTCCCACTGCTCTGACACTGATTTACCTTCAAGTAGTTGTTTCCAGTCCACTTTCACTAAATCACTCCTCAGTTTAGTAAAATTGTCCTTGCCCCAATTGAGAATTCTAACTCCTGTTCTATCTCTGTCCTTTTCCATAATGATGTTAAAACTGACTGAATAATTATCACTATCACCAAAATTCTCTCCCACTGCCACTCCTTCCACCTGCCCATCTTCATTTCCTAAAACTAAGTCTAAAACTGCACCCTCTCTTGTTGGACTTGCTACATACTGGGAAAAAGGTTCTCCTGAATGCACCTCAAGAATTCTGCTCCCTCAATTCCTTTCACACTAAAACTATCCCAGTTAATAATGGGGTAATTAAAATCCCCCACTATTACTGCCCTATTGTTCTTGCACTTCTCAGAGATTTGTCTACATATCTGCTCTTCTATCTCCTTTTGACTGTTTGGGTGTCTATAGTACACTCCCAGCAGTGTGATTGCCCCTTTTTTGTTCTTTAGCTCAATCCATATGGCCTCATTTGATGAAATTTCCAATATATCATCCCTCCTCACAGCTGTAATAGTTTCCTTGACCAAAATTGCCACTTCCCCTCCTTTCTTATCCCCCTCCCTATCGCGTCTGAAAACCCTGTAACCAGGAGCGTTGAGCTGCCATTCCTGTCCCTCCTTAAACCATGTGTCTGTAATAGCGATGATATCATACTGCCACATGTCTATCTGTGCCCTCAGCTCATCTGCTTTATTTGCTATACTCCTTACATTGTAATAGATACCCTTGAGCACTGCCAAACTCTTATTTTATTTTCTAACCTTTGTTTCCTCTGTTTTCCAGACTCATCCATTAATTTTCCACCTTCCATTTTCATTTCTGATTTTGTTCCAATTGAGTCTACCCTCAGGTCCCCACCCACCTGCCAAACTAGTTTAAACCTTCCCCAACAGCACGAGCAAAACGTCCCGCAAGGAACTCAGTCCTGGTTCTGTTCAGGTGCAACCCGTCCGGCCTGTACAGGTCCCATCTCCCCCAGAGCCGGTCCCAATGTCCCAGGAATCTAAAGCCCTCCCTCCTGCACCATCTTTCCAGCCACTCATTCATCTGTCTTATCCTTCTATTTCTATACTCACTTGTGTGTGGCGCTGGGAGTAATCCGGAGATTACTACTTTTGAGGTCCTGCTTGCTAATTTCTCACCTAGTTCACTAAATTCTGACTGCAAGACCACATTCCTCTTTCTACCTATGTTGTTGGTCCCGATATGGACCACAACTGCTGGCTGTTCACCCTCCCCCTTCAGGATGCTCTGCAGCCGCTCAGTGACCCTGGCACCAGGGAGGCAACACACTATCCTGGATTCGTGTCTGCGGCCACAGAAACACCTATCTGTTCCCCTGACTATTGAATCACCTATCACTACGGCTCTTCCAGTCTTCCCTGTACCCCCCTGTGCAGCTGAGCCACCCGTGGTACCATGGACTTGGCTCTGGCTGCACTCTCCAGGTGAAGCATCACTTTCCTCAGTATTCAGAACTGAATACATGCTGGTGAGTGAGATGCACTCAGGGATCTCCTGTACTACCTGCCTGAATATTTTTGAATATTTTTAAGACAGAGGTAGTTAGATTGTTGATAAGCAAGGGGGTGAAAGGTTATTGGGGGCAGACGGGAATGTGGAGTTGAGGTTACAATCAGATCAGCCATGATCTTATTGAATGGCAGACAGGCTCGAGGGGCTGAGTGGCCTACTCCTGCTCTTAATTCATATGATTGTATGATTGCAGAAACATTTTCCGCTGGTGGGGAGTCTAGGACAAGGAGACATAACCTAAAATCAGAGCCTGGCTATTCAGGAGCGAAGTTAGGAAATCAGTTGTGCTTGCAAAGGGTGATAGAAGTATGGAACTCTCTTCCACAAAAAGCAGTAGATGCTAACTGAATTTTAAATCTGAGATTGATAGGGTTTTGCTAAACAAAGGGATTAAGGGGTATGGAGCCAAGGTGTGGGGATGGAGTGAAGTTTGATGGCAATGGTAGCATAGTGGTTATTCTACTTGACTAGTAATCCAGGGGCCTGGGCCAATTATCTAGAAACATGAGTTTAAATCCCACCACTGCAGCTGTGAATTTAACATCATTGAAATAAATAAAGCTGGAATAAAAAGCTCGTAACAGTAATAATGGTCATGTAACTACCAGACTGTTGTAAAAACCCATCTGGTTGACTAATGCCCTTCAGGGAAGGAAATTTGCTGTCCTTAGCCCTTTGGGGATCGAATTGGGGAATGACTCTGTGGCGAGCCAGCATGGACTCGATGGGACAAATGGCCTCCTAGCATGCCATTCTGCTATATTCAAGAAAGTGGCTCACAACCACCTTCTATTGGATAATAAATACTTGCCATGTCAGTGACACCCACATCCTTTGAATTCATTAAAAAATACATACAGACAGCTGTATTTTCATTGATTGAGGGAACAGGCTAAATGGCCTCCTCCTGTTCCTGTATTTGGGATAGTCTTACTGCAAAGGGCTGAAAGGCAGCGGAATTCTTAAAATGCATACAGGAGAGCTTTACGCGCCGGTACGTAGAAAGTCCTACAAGAGGAGGGGAATGAAGCCAGACAAGTGGTAGAAGTGTCAGTGGGGGATCATTTCGGGGATAGTGACCATAACTCTGTAAGATTTAAGGTAGTTATGGAAAAGGACAAAGATGGACCGGAAATAAAGGTACTGAATTGGGGGAAGGCCGATTTCAATATGATAAAACAGGATCTGGCCAAAGTGGACTGGGAGCAGTTACTTGTAGGAAAGTCTACATCAGATCAGTGGGAATCATTCAAAAAGGTAATAGTGAGAGTTCAGGGCCAACATGTTCCCGTTAAGGTGAAGGGTAGGACCAACAAGTCCAGGGAACCCTGGATGTCAAGGGATTTAGAGGATTGGATCAGGGAAAAAAGAGGAGGCTTATGGCAGATTCAGAGCACTGAAAACAGCGGAGGCCCTAGAGGAGTAAAGAAAGTGAAGGGGGGTACTTAAAAAGTAATTAGGAAAGCGAAGAGGGGACATGAAAAATCACTAGCGGGCAAGATAAAGGAAAATCCTAAGGTGTTTTATAGTATATTAAGAGCAAGAGGATAACCAGGGAAAGAGTAGGGCCCATTAGGGACCAAAGTAGCAATCTGTGTGTGGAGCCGGAGGACAGAGGTGAGGTTTTAAATGATTACTTTTCATCTGTGTTCACTATGGAGAAGGACGATGTAGGTGTAGAGATCAGGGAGGGGTTTGTGATATACTTGAACATATTAGCATTGAAAGGGAAGCAGTATTAGCTGTTTTAGCGGGCTTAAAAGTGGATAAATCCCCAGGCCCAGATGAGATGTATCCCAGGCTGTTATGTGAGGCAAGGGAGGAGATAGCAGGGGCTCTGACACAAATTTTCAAATCCTCTCTGGCCACAGGAGAGGTACCAGAGGACTGGAGGACAGTGAATGTGGTACCATTATTTAAGAAGGGTAGCAGGGATAAACCAGGTAATTACAGGCCGGTGAGTCTAACATCATTGGTTGGGAAAATATTGGAAAAAATTCTGAGGGACGGGATTAATCTCCACTTGGAGAGACAGGGATTAATCAGGGATTGTCAGTATGGCTTTGTCAGGGGGAGATCGTGTCTAACTAACTTAAATGAATTTTTCGAGGAGGTAACTAGATGTATAGATGAGGGTAAAGCAGTTGATGTAGTCTACATGGACTTGAAAAAGGCTTTTGATAAGGTCCCGCGTGGGAGATTGGTTAAGAAGGTAAGAGCCCATGGGATCCAGGGCAATTTGGCAAATTGGATCCAAAATTGGCTTAGTGGCAGGAGGCAGAGGGTGATGGTCGAGGGTCGTTTTTGCAAGTGGAAGCCTGTGACCAGTGGTGTACCACAGGGATCGGTGCTGGGACCCTTGCTGTTTGTAGTGTACATTAGTGATGGTATGATCAGTAAGTTCGCAGATGACACGAAAATTGGTGGTGTTGTAAATAGTGAGGAGGAAAGCCTTAGATTACAGGACGATATAGATGGGCTGGTAAGATGGGCGGAGCAGTGGCAAATAGAATTTAATCCTGAGAAGTGTGTGGTGATGCATTTTGGGAGGACTAACAAGGAAGGGAATATATAATGGATGGTAGGACCCTAGGAAGTACAGAAAGTCAGAAGGACCTTGGTGTACTTGTCCACAGATCACTGAAGGTAGCAGCACAGGTAGATAAAGTGGTTAGGAAGGCATATGGGATACTTGCCTTTATTAGTCGAGGCGTAGAATATAAGAGCAGGGAGGTTATGATGGAGCTGTATAAAGTGCTAGTTAGGTCACAGCTGGAGTACTGTGTACAGTTCTGGGCACCACACTGTAGGAAGGATGTGATTGGAGAGGGTGCAGAGGAGATTCACCAGGATGTTGCCTGGGCTGGAGCATTTCAGCTATGAAGAGAGACTGAAAAGGCGAGGGTTGTTTTCCTTGGAGCAGAGAAGGCTGAGGGGGACATGGTTGAGGTATACAAAATTATGAGGGGCATTGATAGGTTAGATAAGAAGAAATATTTTCCCTTAGCGAAGGGGTCAAAAACCAGGGAGCATAGATTTAAGGTAAGGGACAGGAGGTTTAGCAGGGATTTGAGGAAAAATGTTTTCACCCAGAGGGTGGTTGGAATCTGGAACACTGCCTGAAGGGTTGGTAGAGGCAGGAACGCTCACAACATTGACGTAGTATTTAGATGAGCACTTGAAATGCCATAGCATACAAGGCTACGGGCCAAGTGCTGGAAAATAGGATTAGAATAGTTAGGTGCTTGATGGCCAGCACAGACACAATGGGCCGAAGGGCCTGTTTCTGTGCTGTATAACTCTCTGACTCTATGGTTATGTAGGTGCTAACTCCTACCCCAATGAAGGTGAGAAGTAGTTTTATGACCTCACCAGGCCAGAAACATCAAACAAGCCAACCACACCATAGAGTCATAGAGTCGTACAGCATAGAAACAGGCCCTTCGGCCCACCGTATCCATGCCAACCATAATGTCTATCTATACTAATCCTATCTGCCTGCATTAATTCCATATCCCTCTATGCCTTGCTCATTCAAGTACCTGTCCAGCTGCCTTTTAAATGTTGCTACTGTTCCTGCCTCCACCACCTCCTCTGGCAGCTCATTCCGGATACCCAGTATCCTTTGTGTGAACAATTTACCTCTTTGATCCCCTTTAAACCTCCTCCCTCTCACCTTAAATCTATGCCTCTAGTTTTAGTCACCCCTACCATGGGAAACAGACTCTGACTATCTACCCTATCTATGCCTCTCATCATTTTATATACCTCTATCATGTCCCCTCTCAGCCTCCTTCACTCCAGGGAAAACAGACCCAGCCTATCCAATTTCTCTTTATAACTCAAGCCCTCCAAACCAGGCAACATCCTGGTGTATCTTTTCTGCACCCTCTCTAGCTTAATCACATCTTTCCTGTAGTGCGGCGACCAGAACCCCACACAGTATTCCAAATGCAGCCTAACCAACGTTATGTACAACTGTCACATGACGTCCCAACTCTTGTACTCAATGCCTCGGCCAATGAAGGCAAGCATGCCATACGCCTTCTTCACCACCCTGTCTACCTGTGTTGCCACTTTCAGGGAACTATGTACTTGCACCCCAAGGTCTCTGCTCAACAACACTCCCCAGGGCCCTGCCATTCATTGCATAGGTTTAAGGTGCGAGGGGCAAACTTTAGAGGGGATGTGCGAGGCGAGTTCTTTACACAGAGGGTGGTGAGTGCCTGGAACTTGCTGCCGGGGGAGGTGGTGGAAACAGGTACAATAGCGATGTTTAAGAGGCATCGTGACAAATACATGAATAGGATGGGAATAGAGGGATACGGACCCCGGAAGTGCAGAAGGTTTTGGTTTAGACAGGCATCAAGATCGGTGCAGGCTTGAAGGGCCGAATGGCCTGTTCCTGTGCTATACTGTTCTTTGTTCTTTGTATATGTCCTGCCCAGGTTTAACTTCCCAAAATGCATCACTTCGCACTTGTCTGCGTTAAATTCCATTTGTCACTCCCTTGCCCACTTTCCCAGTTGATCTATATCCTGTTGTAACCTTAGACAACCTTCTTCACTGTCCACTATACCATCAATTTTGGTGTCATCTGCAAACTTACTAATCATGCCCCTTACATTCACATCCAAGTCATTAATATATATGACAAACAACAGAGGGCCCAGCACCGATCCCTGCGGCACACCACTGGTCACCGGCCTCCAATCTGAAAAACAACCCTCCACTACCACCCTCTGCCTCCTATCACCAAGCCAATTTTGTATCCAATTGGCTAGCTCACCCTGGATCCCTGTGTTCGAACCTTCTGGGCCAGCCTACCATGCGGGACCTTGTCAAAGGCCTTGCTAAAGTCCATGTAGACAACGTCCATCGCCCTGCCCTCGTCAATCCTCTTGGTCACCTTCTCAAAAAACTCAATCAAATTCGTGAGACATGATTTCCCACGCACAAAGCCATACTGACTATCTCGAATCAGACCATGTCTTTCCAGATGCATTTAAATCCTGTCTCTCAGAATCCCTTCCAAAACTTTCCCACCACTGATGTAAGGCTCTGTATAATTCCACCATTAGCAGTGGTCTCCTACTCACATGGTGTGTCTGTGCTTCAGGTACTTACAGTTCCTGCCCATGATCCAGTGAAAGGATTGTTCACACATGGTTATTGGAATAGTGGCTCCATCTCTGCAAGCTTGATCCTTGTCCACATCACCATTCCCCATTCCCCTTCTAAGCTTAGCTAACTCAGATTGGGACATGCCTGGTAACTATCAGGATCTTGGGATGCTCTTGGCTGTTGCCTGAGAGCCCCTGGGTAGGAGTTGAAATGCTGGGAAGGAATGTAAAATTCTGCACATTTGTATGGTCATCTCTTAGTGTGAAAGCACCAGTCCTGTATCCATATCTTTACCTCATATCCAAATGTTAGTGCCATAGTCACAATTAGCAAACCGAAAAAGGCTTCCAGCTTCCTGAGACCTGGAATCAGAATATACTCTTGTTAGCAGTGAGCGCAGTCCTGATCGACTGACCCTGCAGGAACCGACTCCAGCTCCCATTAATCAACTTCTCCTACTTCTTTCCCGCCAACATTACAATCCATGCTTCCACATTCCCTTTAATAGTGTCCCTTATGGAATTACATGAATGTACAGACAGAAATAAACCAGTTAACCCAACAGGTCAGTGCTGGCGTTTTATTTTATTTATTTAGAGATACAGCACTGAAACAGGCCCTTCGGCCCACCGAGTCTGTGCCGACCAACAACCACCCATTTATACTAACCCTACACTAATCCCATATTCCCTACCACCTACCTACACTAGGGACAATTTACAACGGCCAATTTACCTATCAGCTGCAAGTCTTTGGCGGTGGGAGGAAACCGGAGCACCCGACGAAAACCCACGCAGACACAGGGAGAATTTGCAAACTCCGCACAGGCAGTACCCAGAATTGAACCCAGGTCCCTGGAGCTGTGAGGCTGCGGTGCTAATGAACCACTGTGCCACTGTGCCGCCCTACTGCATACGAGTGTTTATCTCGCTTCCCCTTAAACATATCTGTGCTATTCGCTTCAATTACTCCCTGTGGTAATGAATTCCACATTCTCACCACTCTCTGGTAAGTTTAAATGATAGCCACCAAGAAACCCAATAACCTAATCAAAACACCTTTGAATTTTGTCCCTCTCGATCAGACCTTGTTTCTGTCGCTTGTGGTGCCAACAGCTGTTTGTTGCCAGACATGGATGATGATGATAACACTCGATGTCAAGGCTCAGCATAAGGCAGCTGCTTGGGGCAGACGAATGCTTGAGAGAATAGTCACTCTCTTATGAGCAAGTTGGAAGGACCTGACTGAACATAACATAGAGAAGCTGGAGTAGGCCATTCGGCCCCTCGAGCCTGCTCCACCATTCAATAAGATCATGGCTGGTCCTCACCTCTGCCTTCCCACACTATCCCCATATCCCTGAATTCCTTTCGAGTCCAAAGATCTATCAATCTCAGTCTTGAATATATTCAATGATTGAGCATCCACAATCCTCTGGGATAGAGAATTCCAAAGATTCAAAACCCTTTGAGTGAAGTAATTTCTCCTCATCTCAGTCCTGATTGGCCGACCCCTTATCATGAAACTGTGACATCATATTCTAGACTCTCCAGCCGGGGGAAACAGCCTCTTTGAACCTACCCTGTCAGGCCTTTTATAATAATTTCATACATTTCACTCAGATCCCTAAACTCCAGAAAATATAGAATCACAGAATGCTTAAAGCACAGAAGGAGGCCATTTGGTCCATCAAGTCTGTGCTTGCTCTCTGTAAGAGCTACTCAGCAAGTCTCACTCCCCCTGCCTTTGTACCAGAGCCCTGCAATTATTTTTAGATAATTATCCAATTCCCTTTTGAAAGCCATGACTGAACCTGCCTCCACCACACTCTCAGACAGTGCATTCCAGATCCTAAACACTCACTGAACCTGCCTCCACCACACTCTCAGACAGTGCATTCCAGATCCTAAACACTCACTGAACCTGCCTCCACCACACTCTCAGACAGTGCATTCCAGATCCTAAACACTCACTGAACCTGCCTCCACAACACTCTCAGACAGTGCATTCCAGCTCCTAAACACTCACTGAACCTGCCTCCACAACACTCTCAGACAGTGCATTCCAGATCCTAAACACTCACTGAACCTGCCTCCACAACACTCTCAGACAGTGCATTCCAGATCCTAAACACTCACTGAACCTGCCTCCACAACACTCTCAGACAGTGCATTCCGGATCCTAAACACTCACTGAACCTGCCTCCACCACACTCTCAGACAGTGCATTCCAGATCCTAAACACTCACTGAACCTGCCTCCACCACACTCTCAGACAGTGCATTCCAGATCCAAAACACTCACTGAACCTGCTTCCACCGCACTCTCAGACAGTGCATTCCAGATCCTAAACACTCACTGAACCTGCTTCCACCACACTCTCAGACATTGCATTCCAGATCCTAAACACACACTGAACCTGTCTCCACCACACTCTCAGACAGTACATTCCAGATCCTAAACACTCACTGAACCTGCCACCACCACACTCTCAGACAGTGCATTCCAGATCCCAAACACTCACTGAATCTGCCTCCACCGCACTCTCAGACAGTGCATTCCAGATTCAAAACACTCACTGAACCTGCCTCCACTACACTCTCAGACATTGCATTCCAGATTCAAAACACTCACTGAACCTGCCTCCACCGCACTCTCAGACAGTGCATTCCAGATTCAAAAC
Source organism: Heterodontus francisci (assembly GCF_036365525.1). Classification (NCBI taxonomy): domain Eukaryota; kingdom Metazoa; phylum Chordata; class Chondrichthyes; order Heterodontiformes; family Heterodontidae; genus Heterodontus; species Heterodontus francisci. The sequence goes on from NC_090377.1 coordinate 3,975,470, forward strand.
ACTCACTGAACCTGCCTCCACCGCACTCTCAGACAGTGCATTCCAGATCCTAAACACTCACTGAACCTGCCTCCACCACACTCTCAGACAGTGCATTCCAGATTCAAAACACTCACTGAACCTGCCTCGACTGCACTCTCAGACAGTGCATTCCAGATCCTAAACACTCACTGAACCTGCCTCCACCACACTCTCAGACAGTGCATTCCAGATCCTAAACACTCACTGAACCTGCCTCCACCGCACTCTCAGACAGTGCATTCCAGATCCTAAACACTCACTGAACCTGCCTCCACCACACTCTCAGACAGTGCATTCCAGATCCTAAACACTCACTGAACCTGCCTCCACCACACTCTCAGACAGTGCATTCCAGATCCTAAACACTCACTGAACCTGCCTCCACCGCACTCTCAGACAGTGCATTCCAGATCCTAAACACTCACTGAACCTGCCTCCACCACACTCTCAGACAGTGCATTCCAGATCCTAAACACTCACTGAACCTGCCTCCACCACACTCTCAGACAGTGCATTCCAGCTCCTAAACACTCACTGAACCTGCCTCCACCACACTCTCAGACAGTGCATTCCAGATCCTAAACACTCACTGAACCTGCCTCCACAACACTCTCAGACAGTGCATTCCAGATCCTAAACACTCACTGAACCTGCCTCCACAACACTCTCAGACAGTGCATTCCAGATCCTAAACACTCACTGAACCTGCCTCCACCACACTCTCAGACAGTGCATTCCAGATCCTAAACACTCACTGAACCTGCCTCCACCACACTCTCAGACAGTGCATTCCAGATCCAAAACACTCACTGAACCTGCTTCCACCGCACTCTCAGACAGTGCATTCCAGATCCTAAACACTCACTGAACCTGCTTCCACCACACTCTCAGACATTGCATTCCAGATCCTAAACACACACTGAACCTGTCTCCACCACACTCTCAGACAGTACATTCCAGATCCTAAACACTCACTGAACCTGCCACCACCACACTCTCAGACAGTGCATTCCAGATCCCAAACACTCTCTGAATCTGCCTCCACCGCACTCTCAGACAGTGCATTCCAGATTCAAAACACTCACTGAACCTGCCTCCACTACACTCTCAGACATTGCATTCCAGATTCAAAACACTCACTGAACCTGCCTCCACCGCACTCTCAGACAGTGCATTCCAGATTCAAAACACTCACTGAACCTGCCTCCACCGCACTCTCAGACAGTGCATTCCAGATCCTAAACACTCACTGAACCTGCCTCCACCACACTCTCAGACAGTGCATTCCAGATTCAAAACACTCACTGAACCTGCCTCCACTACACTCTCAGACAGTGCATTCCAGATTCAAAACACTCACTGAACCTGCCTCGACTGCACTCTCAGACAGTGCATTCCAGATCCTAAACACTCACTGAACCTGCCTCCACCACACTCTCAGACAGTGCATTCCAGATACTAAACACTCACTGAACCTGCCTCCACCACACTCTCAGACAGTGCATTCCAGATCCTAAACACTCACTGAACCTGCCTCCACCGCACTCTCAGACAGTGCATTCCAGATCCTAAACACTCACTGAACCTGCCTCCACCACACTCTCAGACAGTGCATTCCAGATCCTAAACACTCACTGAACCTGCCTCCACCACTCTCTCAGACAGTGCATTCCAGATTCAAAACACTCACTGAACCTGCCTCCACTACACTCTCAGACATTGCATTCCAGATCCTAAACACTCACTGAACCTGCCACCACCACACTCTCAGACAGTGCATTCCAGATCCCAAACACTCTCTGAATCTGCCTCCACCGCACTCTCAGACAGTGCATTCCAGATTCAAAACACTCACTGAACCTGCCTCCACTACACTCTCAGACATTGCATTCCAGATTCAAAACACTCACTGAACCTGCCTCCACCGCACTCTCAGACAGTGCATTCCAGATTCAAAACACTCACTGAACCTGCCTCCACCGCACTCTCAGACAGTGCATTCCAGATCCTAAACACTCACTGAACCTGCCTCCACCACACTCTCAGACAGTGCATTCCAGATTCAAAACACTCACTGAACCTGCCTCCACTACACTCTCAGACAGTGCATTCCAGATTCAAAACACTCACTGAACCTGCCTCGACTGCACTCTCAGACAGTGCATTCCAGATCCTAAACACTCACTGAACCTGCCTCCACCACACTCTCAGACAGTGCATTCCAGATACTAAACACTCACTGAACCTGCCTCCACCACACTCTCAGACAGTGCATTCCAGATCCTAAACACTCACTGAACCTGCCTCCACCGCACTCTCAGACAGTGCATTCCAGATCCTAAACACTCACTGAACCTGCCTCCACCACACTCTCAGACAGTGCATTCCAGATCCTAAACACTCACTGAACCTGCCTCCACCACTCTCTCAGACAGTGCATTCCAGATTCAAAACACTCACTGAACCTGCCTCCACTACACTCTCAGACATTGCATTCCAGATTCAAAACACTCACTGAACCTGCCTCCACCACACTCTCAGACAGTGCATTCCAGATTCAAAACACTCACTGAACCTGCCTCCACCGCACTCTCAGACAGTGCATTCCAGATCCTAAACACTCACTGAACCTGCCTCCACCACACTCTCAGACAGTGCATTCCAGATTCAAAACACTCACTGAACCTGCCTCCACTACACTCTCAGACAGTGCATTCCAGATTCAAAACACTCACTGAACCTGCCTCGACTGCACTCTCAGACAGTGCATTCCAGATCCTAAACACTCACTGAACCTGCCTCCACCACACTCTCAGACAGTGCATTCCAGATCCTAAACACTCACTGAACCTGCCTCCACCGCACTCTCAGACAGTGCATTCCAGATCCTAAACACTCACTGAACCTGCCTCCACCACACTCTCAGACAGTGCATTCCAGATCCTAAACACTCACTGAACCTACCTCCACTACACTCTCAGACAGTGCATTCCAGATTCAAAAAACTCACTGAACCTGCCTCCACCACACTCTCAGAAAGTTCATTCCAGATCCTAAACACTCACTGAACCTGCCTCCACCGCACTCTCAGACAGTGCATTCCAGATCCTAAACACGCACTGAACCTGCCTCCACTACACTCTCAGACAGTGCATTCCAGATCCTAAACACTCACTGAACCTACCTCCACTACACTCTCAGACAGTGCATTCCAGATCCTAAACACTCACTGAACCTGCCTCCACCACACTCTCAGACAGTGCATTCCAGATCCTAAACACTCACTGAACCTGCCTCCACCACACTCTCAGACAGTGCATTCCAGAACCTAAACACTCACTGAACCTACCTCCACTACACTCTCAGACAGTGCATTCCAGATTCAAAAAACTCACTGAACCTGCCTCCACCACACTCTCAGAAAGTTCATTCCAGATCCTAAACACTCACTGAACCTGCCTCCACCGCCCTCTCAGACAGTGCATTCCAGATTCAAAACACTCACTGAACCTGCCTCCACCAAACTCTCAGGCAGTGCATTCCAGATCCTAAACAGAAACTGAAGCTGCCTCCACCACACTCTCAGACAGTGCATTCCAGATTTAAACACTCACTGAACCTGCCTCCACCACACTCTCAGACAGTACATTCAAGATCCTAAACACTCACTGAACCTGCCTCCACCACACTCTCAGACAGTGCATTCCAGATCCTAAACACTCACTGAACCTGCCTCCACCACACTCTCAGACAGTGCATTCCAGATCCTAAACACGCACTGAAGCTGCCTCCACCACACTCTCAGACAGTGCATTCCAGATCCTAAACACTCACTGAACCTGCCTCCACCACACTCTCAGACAGTGCATTCCAGATCCTAAACACTCACTGAACCTGCCTCCACCACACTCTCAGACAGTGCATTCCAGATTTAAACACTCACTGAACCTGCCTCCACCACACTCTCAGACAGTACATTCAAGATCCTAAACACTCACTGAACCTGCCTCCACCACACTCTCAGACAGTGCATTCCAGATTTAAACACTCACTGAACCTGCCTCCACCACACTCTCAGACAGTACATTCAAGATCCTAAACACTCACTGAACCTGCCTCCACCGCACTCTCAGACAGTGCATTCCAGATCCTAAACACTCACTGAACCTGCCTCCACCACACTCTCAGACAGTGCATTCCAGATCCTAAACACGCACTGAAGCTGCCTCCACCACACTCTCAGACAGTGCATTCCAGATCCTAAACACTCACTGAACCTGCCTCCTCCACACTCTCAGACAATGCATTCCAGATCCTAAACACACACTGAACCTGCCTCCACCGCACTCTCAGACAGTGCATTCCAGATTCAAAACACTCACTGAACCTGCCTCCACCACACTCTCAGAAAGTGCATTCCAGATCCTAAACACGCACTGAACCTGCCTCCACTACACTCTCAGACAGTGCATTCCAGATCCTAAACACTCACTGAACCTACCTCCACTACACTCTCAGACAGTGCATTCCAGATCCTAAACACTCACTGAACCTGCCTCCACCACACTCTCAGACAGTGCATTCCAGATCCTAAACACTCACTGAACCTGCCTCCACCGCACTCTCAGACAGTGCATTCCAGATCCTAAACACTCACTGAACCTGCCTCCACCACACTCTCAGACAGTGCATTCCAGAACCTAAACACTCACTGAACCTACCTCCACTACACTCTCAGACAGTGCATTCCAGATTCAAAAAACTCACTGAACCTGCCTCCACCACACTCTCAGAAAGTTCATTCCAGATCCTAAACACTCACTGAACCTGCCTCCACCGCACTCTCAGACAGTGCATTCCAGATTCAAAACACTCACTGAACCTGCCTCCACCAAACTCTCAGGCAGTGCATTCCAGATCCTAAACAGAAACTGAAGCTGCCTCCACCACACTCTCAGACAGTGCATTCCAGATTTAAACACTCACTGAACCTGCCTCCACCACACTCTCAGACAGTACATTCAAGATCCTAAACACTCACTGAACCTGCCTCCACCACACTCTCAGACAGTGCATTCCAGATCCTAAACACTCACTGAACCTGCCTCCACCACACTCTCAGACAGTGCATTCCAGATCCTAAACACGCACTGAAGCTGCCTCCACCACACTCTCAGACAGTGCATTCCAGATCCTAAACACTCACTGAACCTGCCTCCACCACACTCTCAGACAGTGCATTCCAGATCCTAAACACTCACTGAACCTGCCTCCACCACACTCTCAGACAGTGCATTCCAGATTTAAACACTCACTGAACCTGCCTCCACCACACTCTCAGACAGTACATTCAAGATCCTAAACACTCACTGAACCTGCCTCCACCACACTCTCAGACAGTGCATTCCAGATCCTAAACACTCACTGAACCTGCCTCCACCACACTCTCAGACAGTGCATTCCAGATCCTAAACACTCACTGAACCTGCCTCCTCCACACTCTCAGACAATGCATTCCAGATCCTAAACACACACTGAACCTGCCTCCACCGCACTCTCAGACAGTGCATTCCAGATTCAAAACACTCACTGAACCTGCCTCCACCACACTCTCAGACAGTGCATTCCAGATCCTAAACACTCACTGAACCTGCCTCCACCACACTCTCAGACAGTGCATTCCAGATCCTAAACACTCACTGAATCTGCCTCCACCACACTCTCAGACAGTGCATTCCAGATTCAAAACACTCACTGAACCTGCCTCCACCACACTCTCAGACAGTGCATTCCAGATCCGAAACACTCACTGAACCTGCCTCCACCACACTCTCAGACAGTGCATTCCAGATCCTAAACACTCACTGAACCTGCCTCCACCACACTCTCAGACAGTGCATTCCAGATCCTAAACACTCACTGAACCTGCCTCCACCACACTCTCAGACAGTGCATTCCAGATCCGAAACACTCACTGAACCTGCCTCCACCACACTCTCAGACAGTGCATTCCAGATCCTAAACACTCACTGAACCTGCCTCCACCACACTCTCAGACAGTGCATTCCAGATCCTAAACACTCACTGAACCTGCCTCCACCACACTCTCAGACAGTGCATTCCAGATTCAAAACACTCACTGAACCTGCCTCCACCACACTCTCAGGCAGTGCATTCCAGATTCAAAACACTCACTGAACCTGCCTCCACCGCACTCTCAGACAGTGCATTCCAGATCCTAAACACTCACTGAACCTGCCTCCACCACACTCTCAGACAGTGCATTCCAGATCCTAAACACTCACTGAACCTGCCTCCACCGCACTCTCAGACAGTGCATTTCAGATTCAAAACACTCACTGAACCTGCCTCCACCACACTCTCAGACAGTGCATTCCAGATCCTAAACACGCACTGAACCTGCCTCCACTACACTCTCAGACAGTGTATTCCAGATCCTAAACACTTACTGAACCTGCCTCCACCACACTCTCAGACAGTGCATTCCAGATCCTAAACACTCACTGAACCTGCCTCCACCACACTCTCAGACAGTGCATTCCAGATCCTAAACACGCACTGAACCTGCCTCCACCACACTCTCAGACAGTGTATTCCAGATCCTAAACACTTACTGAACCTGCCTCCACCACACTCTCAGACAGTGCATTCCAGATCCTAAACACTCACTGAACCTGCCTCCACCGCACTCTCAGACAGTGCATTTCAGATTCAAAACACTCACTGAACCTGCCTCCACCACACTCTCAGACAGTGCATTCCAGATCCTAAACACGCACTGAACCTGCCTCCACCACACTCTCAGACAGTGTATTCCAGATCCTAAACACTTACTGAACCTGCCTCCACCACACTCTCAGACAGTGCATTCCAGATCCTAAACACTCACTGAACCTGCCTCCACCACACTCTCAGACAGTGCATTCCAGATCCTAAACACTCACTGAACCTGCCTCCACCACACTCTCAGACAGTGCATTCCAGATCCTAAACACTCACTGAACCTGCCTCCACCGCACTCTCAGACAGTGCATTCCAGATCCGAAACACTCACTGAACCTGCCTCCACCACACTCTCAGACAGTTCATTCCAGATCCTAAACACTCACTGAACCTGCCTCCACTACACTCTCAGACAGTGCATTCCAGATTCAAAACACTCACTGAACCTGCCTCCACCACACTCTCAGACAGTGCATTCCAGATCCTAAACACTCACTGAACCTGCCTCCACCACACTCTCAGACAGTGCATTCCACATCCTAAACACTCACTGAACCTGCCTCCACCACACTCTCAGACAGTGCATTCCAGATCCTAAACACTCACTGAACCTGCCTCCACCACACTCTCAGACAGTGCATTCCACATCCTAAACACTCACTGAACTTGCCTCCACCACACTCTCAGACAGTGCATTCCACATCCTAAACACTCACTGAACCTGCCTCCACCACACTCTCAGACAGTTCATTCCAGATCCTAAACACTCACTGAACCTGCCTCCACTACACTCTCAGACAGTGCATTCCAGATTCAAAACACTCACTGAACCTGCCTCCACCACACTCTCAGACAGTGCATTCCAGATCCTAAACACTCACTGAACCTGCCTCCACCACACTCTCAGACAGTGCATTCCACATCCTAAACACTCACTGAACCTGCCTCCACCACACTCTCAGACAGTGCATTCCAGATCCTAAACACTCACTGAACCTGCCTCCACCACACTCTCAGACAGTGCATTCCACATCCTAAACACTCACTGAACTTGCCTCCACCACACTCTCAGACAGTGCATTCCACATCCTAAACACTCACTGAACCTGCCTCCACCACACTCTCAGACAGTGCATTCCAGATCCTAAACACTCACTGTGTCAAAAAAGGATTTTCCTCTGTCACCTTTGGTTCTTTTGCTTAGCAGCTGAAATTGGTGTCGTCTGATTCTCAACCCTTCCACTGATAGGAACAGTTTCTCTCTATTCTGTCTAGACGTCTCATGATTTTGAACACCTCTACCAAATCTCCTCTCAACCTTCTCTCCCCTAAAGGGAACAGTCCCAGCTTCTCCAATTTATCCTTTTAACTGAAGTTCCTCATCCCCGGAACCATTCTCATAAATCTTTTCTGCACCTTCTCCAATGCCGTCACATCCTTCCTAAAGTGTGGTGCTCAGATTGGACATAATGCTCCAATTGAGGCCGAACGAGTGTTTATAAAGGTTCATCATAACTTCTTTGCTTTTGCATGCCAAGGTTCGATCTAAAAATCCAGGATCCTTTTTTTTTCATTTGTTTCATGGGATGTGGGTGTCACTGGCCATGTCAGCATTTATTGACCATCCCTAATTGCCCTTGAGAAGGTGCTTGTGAGCTGCCTTCTTGATCCACTGCAGTCCATCAGTCTGTGCCTTACTAAACACTTTCTCAACTTGCCCTGCCACCTTCAATGATTTATACACATAAACCCCCGGCCTCTCTGCTCTTTTAGAATTGTACCCTTTATTTTTTGTTGCCTTTCCTTGTTCTTCCTACCAAAATGTATCAATTTACACTTCTCTGCATTAAATTTCATCTACCACTTGTCCGCCCATTCTCCCAGCCTATATGTCCTTTTGAAGTTTATCACTGTCCTCCTCACAGTTCACAATACTTCCATGTTTGTGTTTTTTTGAAATTGTGCCCTTTACGCACAAGTCTAAGTCATCAATATCGATCAAAGAGCCCATTCTTCTCAATCTCTCCTCATAGGACAACCCTCTCATCCCAGGAATCAATATCGTGAATATTCTTTGCATCCCATCTAAAGCAAGTATATCCTTGCATAGATGAGGAGCCCAAAACTGTACACAGCTAGACAGAGCTGCCAGTCCTCAGCAGAGTCAACCCTGGGGAACCAAAGACAAAGAGAAAGAAGTCAAGAACAAAATGTCGCAGCGGGCTCCATCCAACATGGGGACACATGACGTACCATATTTGTCAAGGAACAAGAACATGATCGTGTCCACAATGGTAATAATGACTCCTCCCCAAATTGGAATCCTGAAAGAATCATGAAATGTTTTAGCCAATGGTTTAAACAAACGCCAAACTTAAAGATAAGAAAAAAGTTGGCCGCACTCTATCGAATCTGATTCAGGCATTGTTTGGATAAGAACTTCGCACTCCTGATATATCACAGAGCTGGTGCCCAGGTTGGCTGAGCTGCTCTGCAGAGCCACAGCCTGGCAGTCATGTTCACAGAGCCAAAGCTATCAGCCATACATCTCAATCTCCATTCCCTCCATCACCAGTGCACAGTGACAGCAGTTGTACCATCTACAAGATTGAACAAAAAGGAGTGCAGTGCTGCAAAGATTAGTTGTAGGCCCAAAGATTGGGAAAAATTTCGAGACCAGCAGAGGATTACTAGAAAAAAAGAGACTGAAATTAGAGTATGAGAGTAAACCAGCAAAAAATATAAAAACAGACAATAAAAGGAAGAAAGTAGCTGGATTAAGTGTTGGTCCCTTAGAGGATGAGACTGGGGAATTAATAATGGGAAACAAGGAAATGGCAGAGACTTTGAACAAGTATTTTGTATCTGTCTTCACAGTAGAAGACACAAGAATAGCAGAAAATCAGGAGGAAAATGGAAGGGAGGAACTTCAAACAATCACTATCGCTAGAGAAAAAGTACAAGGAAAACTAATGAGACTAAAAGCTGACAAGTTCCCTGGACCTAATGACCTTTATTCTAGGGTCTGAAAAGAAGTGACTATCATGAGAATGGATGCATAGGTTGTAATCTTTCAAAATTCCCGAGATTCTGGAAAGGTCCCAGCAGATGGAAAACCTCTATTCAAGAAAGGAGGGAGACAGAAATCAGGAAACTGAAGGCCAGTTAGTTTAACATCTTTCGTTGGGAAAATGCTAGAGTCCATATTAAGGAAGAAGTAGCAGGACATTTAGAAAAACATAATACAATCAGGCAGTCAATGTGGTTTTATAAAAGGGAAATTTATTAGAGTTCTTTGAGGATGTAACAAGCAGGGTGGACAAAGGGAGACCAGTAGATGTAGTGTATTTAGATTTCCAAAAAGGCCTTCGATAAGGTGCCACATAAAAGGTTACTACACAAGAGCTCATGGGATAATATATATTAGCATGGATAGAGGATTGGCTAACTAACAGGAAACAGAGAGTTGGGATGAATGGGTCTTTTTCAGGTTGGCAAACTGTGACTAGTGGAGTGCCACAGGGATCAGTGCTGGGGCCTCAACTATTTACAATCTATATTAACGACTTGGATGAAGGGACCGAGTGTATTAGGGCCAAAGTTGCGAATGATACAAAGATGGGTGGGAAAGTGAGTTGTGAGGAGCACACAAAGAGTCTACAAAGAGATATAGATTGGTTAAGTGAGTGGGCAAAAATTTGACAGATGGAGTATAATGTGGGAAAATGTGAGGTTGTTCACCTTAGCAGGCAGAATAGAAAAGCAGAGTATTATTTACATGGAGAGAGACTGCAGAATGCTGCAATACAGAAGGAGCTGGATGTCCTTGTACATGAATCACAGAAAATTAGCATGCAGGTATAGCAAGTGATTAAGAAGGCAAATAGAATGTTGGCAAGGGGGATGGCGTATAAAAATTGGGAAGTCTTGCTCCAGCTGTACAGGGCATTGGTGAGACCGCACCTAGAGTACTGCGTACAGTTTTAGTCTCCTTATTTAAAGAGGAATATACTTCCTTTGGAAACAGTTCAGTAAAGGTTCACCAGGCTGATTCCAGGGATGAAGGGGGTGTCTTATGTGGAAAGGTTGAGCATGTTGGGCCTGTACTCATTGGAGTTTAGAAGAATGAGAGGTGATCTTATTGAAACTTAAGATTTTGAGAGGGCCTGACAGGGTAGATGCTGAGAGGATGTTTCCCCTCGTGGAGGAATCTAGAACTAGGGGGCACAGTTTCAGAATAAGGGGTCTCCCATTTAAGACCGAGATGAGGAGGAATGTCTTCTCTCAGATGGTGGTTAATCTTCGGAATTCTCTTCCCCAGACAGCAGTGGAGACAGGGTCATTGAATATATTCAAGGCTGAGGTAGACAGATTTTTGATCTACAAGGGAGTCAAGGGTTATTGGGGGGTGGGGGGGGGCGACGGGAGGAGGGTGGTAGGTAGGAAAATAAAGTAGAGGCTACAATCAGATCAGCCACAATATTATTAATTGAGGGAGCAGGCTTGAGGGGCCGAAAGGCCTACTGTTGCTCCTATTTCTTATGTTCTGAAGATGCACTGCAGCAAACCAGTAAGGCTCCTTAGACAGCACCTTTCAAACCCGCCATCTCTACCAACTAGAAGGACAAGGGCAGCAGATACATGGGAACACCACCACCTGCAAGTTCCCCTCCAAGTCACACATCATCCTGACTTGGAACTATATCGCCGTTCCTTCACTGTCACTGGGTCAAAATCCTGGAACTCCCTTCCTAACAGCACTGTGGGTGTACCTACCCCACATGGACTGCAGCAGTTCAAGATGGCAGCTCACCACCACCTTCTCAAGGGCAATTAGGGATGGGCAATAAATGCTGGCCTGGCCATCGACGCCCACATCCCATGAGCTACAACAAATTGTCCCCAGTGAGTTGTATTTGTTACATTTTGACAACATGATTTTGAAATATTCTTGTTTCTTGTTGCGATTTTTGGATGAGACTGCATGTCTTACCGTTGATTGGAGAGTAGATTGATGGCAATTGCTGTGCCGATCACCTCTTGCATGTCAGAGCCAATGATGGCGAACTCAATCATCAGCCACAGTATGATCCGTGGGTACTGAAACACAGAAACAGTGGCTCTGTCACAATGCTCAAACGTGAATGTTCAACACATGGTTAACAGGAGAGGCCGGGTTCCATCCTGATTGTTGACTTGGTTGCTGAGGCAGCATTTACAAATTGTCTTAGGAGTATATATCCCTTAGGAGTATTGACAGGCAGAGAGATCTGGGCGTACAGGTCCACAGGTCACTGAAAGTGGCAAAGCAGGTGGATAAGGTAGTCAAGAAGGCATACGGCATGCTTGCCTTCATCGGTCGGGGCATAGAGTATAAAAATTGGCAAGTCATGTTGTAGCTGTACAGAACCTTAGTTAGGCCACACTAAGAATATTGCTTACAATTCTGGTCGCCACACTACCAGAAGGACGTGGAGACTTTGGAGAGGGTACAGAGGAGGTTTACCAGGATGTTGCCTGGTCTGGAGGGCATTAGCTATGAGGAGAGGTTGGATAAACTCGGATTGTTTTCACTGGAACGACGGAGGTGGAGGGGCGACATGTTAGAGGTTTACAAAGTTATGAGCGGCATGGACAGAGTGGATAGTCAGAGGCTTTTTCCCAGGGTGGAAGAGTCAGTTACTAGGGGACATAGGTTTAAGGTGAGAGGGGCAAAGTTTAGAGGGGATGTGCGAGGCAAGTTTTTTACACAGAGGGTGGTGAGTGCCTGGAACTTGCTGCCGGGGGAGGTGGTGGAAGCAGATACGATAGCGACGTTTAAGAGACATCTTGACAAATACATGAATAGGATGGGAATAGAGGGATATGGGCCCCAAAAGTGCAGAAGGTGTTAGTTTAGGCAGACATCAAGATCGGTGCAGGCTTGGAGGGCCGAATGGCCTGTTCCTGTGCTGTACTGTTCTTTATTCTTTGTTGTTTGTTTGTCTTCCGTGCCTCTGGAGGGGGAAGAGCAATCCAGAGACAGCTGGAAGGTGCAGGGTGTGGCCTTTAGCTCAGTTCAGGTAGGGTCAACTGTGATTTAGTATTGTGCTAACACTAAGGGCAGGATTTCAAGCCCCCAATGGGGGTGAGCACAGAAGTGGGTGGGAATGAAAATTTGCGCCGCTCGCTGGTGTCCATCCCGCCCCTGGCTATTTTCCCAGAAGCAGGATGGGGTCAGGCAGGGTTACCCACCCACAAGCAGCAGGTAGCCAGTTGAGCTACTTAAAGGCCACTTACGGCCTATTATCAGAGGTCGACCGGAATCTTCCAGTTGGTTTCCAGGCCTCTGGAGGCATCTAGGAGCAGCCCAGTTGCCTGGAGGTGGCCTCATAGAGGCAGACCGGGGGCCCAGCACTCCAGGCAGGCTTTGAGGCCCTCTCCTCCACAATAGTGGCTCAGCTGATGATTTTGTTTTTTATTTAAAAAGTTGGAGAGGACTTGCCTCCATCTTGAGGCTCCCTGTCTCTCTCTCTCCTATCAAGGCAGTCTGCTGCTTCTTCTGTGCCAGAGGGCCTCCAGTTAGCTCTCCAGTTTCAATAGCCCGGTTGCCTTTACTCGATGGTGAGCTTGCCCTCTGGCCACTATTTGGACAATTCGTGGAAAATCACTGCCAGGGGATGTCTCTCACACTGTGCGGGCTTCTGACCCGCATTTGACCCTGACATTGGGGTCCTGAAGCCGGTGGGGAAAATCCCGCATTGGAATATAAAACGATCCCTGTGCCTGTTTGGGTTTGGACGAAGGTGCACCCGATATTGGGCCCATTGAGAAGCTGAGAGCTGTAGCTTGTTGGAAATCCCCGGGGAGTTCACCTGTGAAGGGAGGATGGGACTGAAGCATCACCAACAGAACTCCTCAGGTAGATCATTAAATGGGAAGGGGGGATTGGGAAAAGAGTGATGAGGAGGGGGGGATGGGGAAAAGGGTGGTGAGGAGGGGGGTGGATTGGGAAAAGGGTGGTGAGGAGGGGGGGATGGGGAAAAGGGTGGTGAGGAGGGGGGGGGATTGGGAAAAGGGTGGTGAGGAGGGGGGGATGGGGAAAAGGGTGGTGAGGAGGGGGGGATTGGGAAAAGGGTGGTGAGGAGGGGGGGGGGATTGGGAAAAGGGTGGTGAGGAGGGGGGGATTGGGTAAAGGGTAGTGAGGAGGGGGGGATGGGGAAAAGGGCAGTGAGGAGGGGGGATGGGGAAAAGAGTGGTGAGGAGGGGGGTATTGGGTAAAGGGTAGTGAGGAGGGGGGGATGGGGAAAAGGGCAGTGAGGAGGGGGGGATTGGGTAAAGGGTAGTGAGGAGGGGGGGATGGGGAAAAGGGTGGTGAGGAGGGGGAGATTGGGTAAAGGGTGGTGAGGAGGGGGGGATTGGGTAAAGGGTGGTGAGGAGGGGGGGATTGGGTAAAGAGTGGTAAGGAGGGGGGGATTGGGAAAAGGGTCGTGAGGAGGGGGAGATTGGGAAAAGGGTAGTGAGGAGGGGTGGATGGGGAAAAGGGCGGTGAGGAGGGGGGGATTGGGTAAAGGGTGGGGAGGAGGGGGGGATTGGGTAAAGGGTGGGGAGGAGGGGGGGATTGGGTAAAGGGTGGTAAGGAGGGGTGGACTGGGTAAAGGGTGGTGAGGAGGGGAGGATTGGGAAAAGGGTGGTGAGGAGGGGGGTATTGGGTAAAGGGTAGTGAGGAGGGGGGGATGGGGAAAAGGAAAGTGAGGATGGGGGGATGGGGAAAAGAGTGGTGAGGAGGGGGGGATTGGGAAAAGGGTGGTGAGGAAGGGGGGATTGGGAAAAGGGTGGGGAGGAGGGGGGGATTGGGTAAAGGGTGGTAAGGAGGGGGAGATTGGGAAAAGGGTGGTGAGGAGGGGGGGATTGGGAAAAGGGTGGTGAGGAGGGGGGGATCGGAAAAGGGTGGTGAGGAGGGGGGGATTAGGAAAAGGGTAGTGAGGAGGGAGGGATTGGGTAAAGGGTAGTGAGGAGGGGGAGATTGGGAAAAGGGTGGTGAGGAAGGGGGGATTGGCAAAAGGGTGGTGAGGAGGGGGGGATTGGGTAAAGGGTGGTGAGGAGGGGGATATTGGGTAAAGGGTGGTGAGGAGGGGGGGATTGGGTAAAGGGTGGTGAGGAGGGGGAGATTGGGAAAAGGGTGGTGAGGAGAGGGGGATTGGGAAAAGGGTGGTGAGGAGGGGGGGGTGGGGATTTGGAAAAGGGTGGTGAGGAGGGGGGGATTGGGAAAAAGGGTGGTGAGGAGGGGGGGATTAGGAAAAGGGTAGTGAGGAGGGAGGGATTGGGAAAAGGGTAGAGGAGGGGGGATTGGGTAAAGGGTCGTGAGGAGGGGGGGATTAGGAAAAGGGTCGTGAGGAGGGGGGATTGGGTAAAGGTTGGTGAGGAGGGAGGAATTGGGAAAAGGGTAGTGAGGAGGGGGGATTGGGTAAAGTGTGGTGAGGAGGGGGGATTGGGTCATGGGAGATTGGGATGGGAGAATTCGGGAAAGAGAAATATAGTCACTGCTATGATGTTGGAAACACAGCACTCAATTTACGCACAGCAAGATTCCACACACAGCAATAAAATAAACAGTAACTGTACAGTTACACGGTGAGTGATCCTCTCCCTGAATAAACAGTGACTCTGTCCTGTTACACAGTGAGTGATCCTTACCCTGCTGAATCCCTCTCTCTTACCTTGGGATAGTAAATCCGACAGACCTCAGCAAGGTGCAGTCCTGTCACCACCCCGAGACGGGCTGCAAGTCTCTGGAGGAGCAAACCAAGGATTGTGGATCCCAGGAGGACCCACAGGAGCTGCAAGAAACAAAAGCAGTGAGTGTTGGTGATCGGTGCTGGAGTAAGTGAACACTATGGACATAATAAACATGAGAGTCTTGGACTGACCTTGTAGCCTGCCGCAGCCCCTGACTGTAGGTCTGACTCGATGTTTCCTGGGTCTAGGAATGCAATACTCATCAGGAACCCAGGTCCTGAGAACATCCACAGCTTCCTAATGCTGAACCCAGGCTGAACGGAACAGAGAGAGTTACATTAAAACACTGGCTATCTCATGTTAATTGAACTGTCTCACAGTGACTTGGAAGGAACATCTCTTATTTAGATAAATATGGCACCCAGCATGCACAGTAAGATCCCAACAAAATGAAAGAGCGCTTATTTTTGGCTCTTGCATACCTTGACTTTCACCGTTGATGGCCGTGCCTTCAGCTGTTCGGGCCCGAAGTTCTGGAATTCTCTTCCCAAAGCTCTCCACCTCCCAGCCTCTCTCTTCATCTTTGAGACACTCTTTAAAACCTACCTCTGATCAAGCTTTTGGTCACCTGCCCTAATATCGCCTCATGTGGCTGTGTCAACTTTTAAATAAAAACAGAGAGTGCTGCAAATACTCAGCAGGTCTGGCAGCATCTGTGGAGAGAGAAGCAGAGTTAACGTTTCAGGTCACTGACCCTTCATCAGAACTGGCAAAGGTTAGAAATGTATTAGGTTATAAGCAAGTGAAGCGGGTGGAGAAAGAGAACAAAAGGGAAGGTGTGTGATAGGACAGAGGGCAGGATAGATTAAATGGCAAAAAGGTCATGGGGCAAAGGCAAAGGGAGAGCTAATGCTTGTGGTGAAAGACAAAGCATTAGTCCAGAGAGAGTGTTAATGGCAGAGTAATGAACAGCTCTGTCCAAAAGCACAACGTGAAAAATCCAGTTAAGGCAGACACATGATTTAAAAAAATAACAATAAAAAAAGGCCAGTCACACTCTGAAATGATTGAACTCAATGTTCAGTCCGGCAGGCTGTAGTGGGCCTAATCGGTAAATGAGATGCTGTTCCTCGAGCTTGCGTTGATGTTCACTGGACAGAGATGTGAGCATGAGACCAGGGGGGAGGGGTTTGAAATGGCCAGCAACAGGAAGCTTGGGGTCATGCTTTCAGACTGAGCGGAGATGCTCCGCAAAGTGGTCACCCAGTCTGTGTTTGGTCTCCCCAATTTAGAGGTGACTGCTCACAATTTTGTTTAATTATTTTTTGCCACATGCCTGCCTTAAACTTGGTTTTTCATGTTTGTGCTTTTGGTTAGGGCTGTTCATTATTCTGTCATTAACACTCTCTCTACACTAATGCTTTGTCTTTCACCACACCATTAACACTCTCTGCCTTTGTTCCATGACTTCCTTTGTCAGTTAATCTCTCTGGCCCTCTGCTCAATCACACACCTTCCTTTTGGTACGCACCCCCGCCACCTCCCCCACCCCACTCCCTTCACCTGCTTAAAATCTATTACATTTCTAACTTTTGCCAGTTCTGATGAAAGGTCACGGACCTGAAACATTAACTCAGCTCCTCTCTCCACAGAAGCTGCCAGACCTGCCGAGTATTTCCAGCACTTTCTGTTTTTATTTCAGATTTCCAGTATCTGCAGTATTTTGCTTTTATTTTAATGTCAACATTTGTTTGGTAAAACTCCTATGAAGCTCGATAGAAATACAGGTTAATGTGGTTGTTTGGATGTTTAACTGTGAGAGAACTTGCATTTCCATAGCGTTTTTCACAACTTCAGGCTATCCCAAAGCACTTTACAGCAACTGAAGTATTTTTAAAGTGTAGGCCCTGTTGTAACGTAGGAAAAACCACAACCAGTTTGCGCAGAGCAAGATCCCACAAACAGCAACCGGAAAATGACCAGATAATTTGTGTGATGTTGTTTGAGGATGAATATTGATCAGGACACTGGGGAGAACTCTCCCATGGGAGCGTATAAATCCACTCAAAAGAGTAGATGGGGCCTCGGTTTAAAATCTCATCTGAAAAGCGGCACTGCCAAAGGTGCAGCACATCCTCAATATTGACCATTCAACAGTGTAGCACATCCTCAATATTGACCATTCAACAGCGGAGCACATCCTCAATACTGACCATTCAACAGCGGAGCACATCCTCAATACTGACCATTAAACAGTGTAGCACATCCTCAATACTGACCATTCAACAGCGGAGCACATCCTCAATACTGACCATTCAACAGTGTAGCACATCCTCAATACTGACCATTAAACAGTGTAGCACATCCTCAATACTGACCATTCAACAGCGGAGCACATCCTCAATACTGACCATTAAACAGTGTAGCACATCCTCAATACTGACCATTCAACAGCGGAGCACATCCTCAATACTGACCATTCAACAGCGGAGCACATCCTCAATACTGACCATTAAACAGTGTAGCACATCCTCAGTACTGACCGTTAAACAGTGTAGCACATCCTCAGTACTGACCATTAAACAGTGTAGCACATCCTCAATACTGACCATTCAACAGTGTAGCACATCCTCAATACTGACCATTCAACAGTGTAGTGTTCCTTAGTAATGCGTTAAGAGAATCAGCCTGAATTTTGTGCTCAAGCTGCTGGATTGGACGTTGAACTTACAGACTTCTGTCTGGAAGTTAAGATTGTTACCCACTGAGCCTTGCTGACACATTTTAACCATGTTAAAGATGCTATATACATGCAGCTTGTTATTGTTCATTTGTGTTTTGATGATCTTGATTGAGGGAGAGATATTTGCCAGGGCGCCATGAAAACTCCCTCTGCCTCTTTGTCAAACATTCAGCATAGAAGCAGCCATATAGCACATTGACAATGCTGCATTCCCTGAGCACTGCACTGGGGCATCAGCCTTGTGAATGGGCTGTAATCTGTGGGTGGCTTTGCTGTGGATCATTGCTCATCAGATCATGATTCAGTTCTGGACACAAGACCTCAGGAAGCATAGATCACCCTCGGAGAGGGGGCAGTGCAGATTCACCAGAAAGATAGCAAGGCTGAAAGGGTTAAATTATGAGGATAGGTTGCACAGGCATGGCTTATATTGAGTCGAGAAGATTACGGGGTGTGTGGGGGATAAATTATTTGAGGTGTTTAAAATGATGAAAGGATTTGATCGGATACATAGAGATAAACAATTTCCTCTGCTGGGGGGAGTCCAGAACAATTTGACAGAAGCTTAAAATTAGAGCCAGGCCCATCCAGGGCGAATGTCAGGAAACACTTCTTCACACAAAAGGGTGGTGGAAATCTGGAACTTTCTCCTCCTAAAAAGCTGTGAATGCTGGAGGCTAATTGAAAATTTCAAACAGAGCTTGACAGATTTTGTTAGGCAAAGGGATATAGAACAAAGGTGGGTAAATGGAGTGAAGAGATGGATCAACCATGAGAAACTGAATGATGGAGCAGACTTGAAGGGCTGAATGGCCTCTTCCTGTTCCCATGTTCCTATGCCATGGAACACAGAATTACAATTCAACCACTCAGAACCCATGTACACTCTACCCCGAGCTCCGGTGAGTATATCTGGGTCTCTACCCCGAGCTCTGATGAGTATATGTGGGTCACTACCCCGAGCTCTGGTGTGTATATCTGAGTCTCTACCCCAAGCTCCAGTGAGTATATGTGGGTCTCTACCCCGAGCTCTGGTGAGTATATCTGGGTCTCTACCCCGAGCTCCGGTGAGTATATCTGGGTCTCTACCCCGAGCTCCGGTGAGTATATGTGGGTCTCTACCCCGAGCTCTGGTGAGTATATCTGGGTCTCTACCCCGAGCTCCGGTGAGTATATCTGGGTCTCTACCCCGAGCTCCGGTGAGTATATGTGGGTCTCTACCCCGAGCTCTGGTGAGTATATCTGAGTCTCTACCCCGAGCTCTGGTGAGTATATCTGAGTCTCTACCCCGAGCTCTGGTGAGTATATCTGGGTCTCTACCCCGAGCTCCGGTGAGTATATCTGAGTCTCTACCCCGAGCTCCGGTGAGTATATGTGGGTCTCTACCCCGAGCTCTGGTGAGTATATCTGGGTCTCTACCCCAAGCTCCAGTGAGTATATCTGGGTCTCTACCCCGAGCTCCGGTGAGTATATCTGGGTCTTGAGCAGGTATACGGTCACTGAATAGAAAGGATTCTAAAGCTTAGAAAAACTTCTTTCCCTATGGAGTTGGGAGGAGCAGCAGTTTTGGACATTTACCCCTTTCCCCAATCACCCCCCAACCCCAGAGCTTGCCCCATAATCACCCCCATCTCCCCGTGACCTCCACTGATCACCCCGGTCGCCTCCCACCTTCGGCCCTTTCTCGCAATCGCCTCCCCCTCCCCAACTCCCGGAAGCCTTCTGTTCTGTAAATGTCTCTATATCAATGGATTTGTGAAACTGGTCTGGCCCCTTGCTGCCGATGGTGAATGGAGAAGAATACAGTGAATTTACAACATGGAAACAGGCCAATTGGTCGAACCAGTCTGTGTTGGTGTTTACCCTCCACCGGATAGTCATAATCACATTTACCTGTCCCGTTCCCATTTCCCAGTAACTCCTCTTCCTTCATCCCCTGTCCAAGCTCCTCTTCAATGTTGAAGTATTTCCTGCCTCAGCCTTTTTATGGGATGTGGGTGTCGCTGGCAAGGCCAGCATTTGTTGCCCATCATTAATTCCCTTGACAACTGAATGGCTTACTGGGCCATTTCAAAGGGCAGTTAAGAGTCAATCACATTTCTGTGCTTCTGAAGTTACATGTAGGTCAGACCAGGTAAAAACAGCAGATTTCCTTCCCTAAAGGATATTAGTGAACCAGCCTCTAGCCCTGGGAGTAACAGCCCCACAGCTCTCCTTCCCTCTATTCTAAATCTCTAGTATTTAATCTTGTATCTCTGGCCCCTCGTTCCAGTAGCTTTGACTACTGGACGAAATCTGCCTCAATTCACCTGTCTCATCCTTTTTGAATTGTAACCACTGCTATTGCCTCATAATCTATGTTGTTATAATGAAAAAATACCCACTTTCACTGGCAGCATTCCAGTGGATCTGCATTGTACCCCCTCTAAAGCTGCAATATCCCTCCAGATACTACACACAGTGCCCGAACTGAGGTCTTAGCATTCAGATCAGATCATCATTACATCTCAGTTACTCTAAAACTTTTCACATAACACAATTCTATTAGCTTTTCTTTTACTGTCATCCACATGAATTGCTGCCTTTAATTGAACAGGAACACCCTGGTCTGGTGGAAGTGAGTAGTTGGTCTATTTTGCCCTCTGTTAGTGTTGTTTCTGGCTCTTAATTATATACTGACAGTGGCTGCGGTCTCGTTGACTCATTAAGCCTGCATGTTTCAGAAATACAGTTTTTAACTTTGACATATTCACAAACCACTGAGAAAATGAACTAAAAAGAAGGAAACAATCTTCAGAAAAGCTGACAACTTGAAAAACAACCCTAAATGTCAGCTTTGGAGGACAAATAGAAGGGCACAGTCTTGTTATAACTTAAACCAATTACACAACTTATATTGCAAGGGATAAAAAATTAACAATTATAAGAATATAGTTTGCAGCAGGATCTGGGGCTTCATGTGCATCAATTTTTGAAGGTGGCAGGACATACCGAGAGAGTGGTTAGTAAAGCATATGTGATCTTGAGCTTCATAAATAGAGACATTGAGTACAAAAGCAGGGAAGTTATGCTGAACCTTTATAAAGCTCTGGTTAGACCCCAACTGGAGTATTGTGTCCAGTTCTAGTCACCACACTTTAGGAGGGATGTGAGGGTGCTCGCGAGGGTGCAGAGGAGATTTACCAGAATGGTTCCAGTGATGGGGGATTTTAGTTACAAGGTTAGGTTGGAAAAGCTGGGGTTGTTCTCCTTAGAACAAAGAAAATTGAGGGGAGATTTAATAGACATGTACAAGATTATGACAGGCTTAGATAGGATAGGCAAGGCAAAACTGTTCCCATTAACTAATGGCACAAGGACTGGGGGACACAAATTGAAGGTTTTGGGTAAGAGATGCAGGAGGAATATGAGGAAGTACGTTTTTACACAGCGGGTGGTAATGACCTGGAACTCGCTGCCCACGAGGGTGGTGGAAGCGAAGACGATCAATCACTTCAAGAGGAAGTTGGATGGCCACCTGAGAGAAATAGACTTGTCGGGCAACCGGGATCGAACCGGGGAGTGGGACTGACTGCATAGCACCGTGGAGAGCTGACATGGACTTGATGGGACGAATGGCCTCTTCAGTGCCGCAAATGACTCTATGACAGTGGTAAGGTTAGACATGACGTAGAATTACACAGAATTTACAGTACAGAAACAGGCTATTCAGCCCAATGGGTCCATGCCAGAGTTTATGCTCCACATGAGCCTCCTCCAACCCAACTTGATCTCAGCCTATCAGCATATCCTTTTATTCCTTTCTCTCTCATGTGCTTATCTAGCTTCCCCTTAAATGTAAAAGCAAAATACTGCTGATGCTGGAAATCTGAAATAAAAACAAGAAATGCTGGAACCACTCAGCAGGTCTGGCAGCATCTGTGAAAAGAGAAGCAGAGTTAACGTTTCGGGTCAGTGACCGACGTTCCGATGAAGGGTCACTGACCCGAAACGTTAACTCTGCTTCTCTTTTCACAGATGCTGCCAGACCTGCTGAGTGGTTCCAGCATTTCTTGTTTTTATCCCCTTAAATGTATCTGTGTTATTCGCCTCAATTATTCCTGTGGTAGTGAGTTCCACATTCTCAACACTCAGATCACTGAAGACTGGCGGCTTTGTTAGGTCAATATTCTGGATGATTTAGAACCTTCTCTGATTCTACTTTTCAAACCAAAGCTAATTTCTCCCAAAAAGTCAAGTTCATTGACCTGAAACATTAACAGGCTGCTGCCTGACCTGCTGAGTATTTTGAGAATTTTCTGTTTTTATTACAAGTGTTGCTGTACCCTGTAGCTGTAACGAACATCATGGGACAGGACGTCAGAAATGCTCCATCCATCAATATTGGCGACCACGCTCTGGAAGTGGTTCAAGAGTTCACCTACCTAGGCTCAACTATCACCAGTAACCAGTCTCTCGATGCAGAAATCAACAAGCGCATGGGTAAGGCTTCCACTGCTATGTCCAGACTGGCCAAGAGAGTGTGGGAAAATGGCGCACTGACACGGAACACAAAAGTCCGAGTGTATCAAGCCTGTGTCCTCAGTACCTTGCTCTATGGTAGCGAGGCTTGGACAACGTATGTCAGCCAAGAGCGACGTCTCAATTCATTCCATCTTCGCTGCCTCCGGAGAATACTTGGCATCAGGTGGCAGGACCGCATCTCCAACACAGAAGTCCTCGAGGTGGCCAATATCCCCAGCTTGTACACACTACTGAGTCAGCGGCGCTTGAGATGGCTTGGCCATGTGAGCCGCATGGAAGATGGCAGGATCCCCAAAGATACATTGTACAGCGAGCTCGCCACTGGTATCAGACCCACCGGCCGTCCATGTCTCTGCTTTAAAGACGTCTGCAAACGCGACATGATATCTTGTGACATTGATCACAAGTCGTGGGAGTCAGTTGCCAGCGTTCGCCAGAGCTGGTGGGCAGCCATAAAGACGGGGCTAAAATGTGGCGAGTCGAAGAGACTTAGTAGTTGGCAGGAAAAAAGACAGAGGCGCAAGGGGAGAGCCAACTGTGTAACAGCCCCGACAAACAAATTTCGCTGCAGCACCTGTGGAAAAGCCTGTCACTCTAGAATTGGCCTTTATAGCCACTCCAGGCGCTGCTTTACAAACCACTGACCACCTCCAGGCGCGTATCCATTGTCTCTCGAGATAAGGAAGCCAAAGAGAAGCTGTACCCAGTCTGAAGAAAGACTGATTCAGATATTCAAAATCACAGAATCACAGAATTGTTACAGTGCAGAAGGAGGCCATTCGGCCCATCGTGTCTGCGCTGGCTCTCTGAAAATGCAATTCCCCTGCCTTCTCCCCCTCCCCCTAACCCTGCACATTCTTCCTTTTCATATAACTGTCTAATTCCCTTTTGAATGCTTCAATTGAACCTGCCTCCACCACGTTCTCAAGCAGTGCATTCCAGACCTTAACCACTCACTGCGTGAAAAAGTTTTACTCATGTCAGTTTTGCTTCTTTTGCCAATTACCCTATTTCTGTTCTCGATCCTTTCACGAGTGGGAACAGTTTCTCTCTATCTACTCTGTCCAGACCCCTCATGATCTTGAATACCTCTATCAAATCACTTCTCAGCCTTCTCCTCTCCAAGGAAAACAGTGCTAACTTCTCCAATCTATCTTCATAACTGAAATTCCTCATCCCTGGAACCATTCTCATGAATCTTTTCTGTACTCTCTCCAATGCCCTCACGTCTTTCCTCAAGTACGGTGCCCAGAACTGGATACCATACTCCAGCTGAGGTTGAACTAGTGTCTTATACAAGTTTAGCATAACTTCCTTGCTCTTGTACTCTATGCCTCAATTAATAAAGCCCAGGATACTGTATGCTTTATTAACTGCTCTCTCAACCTGTCCTGTCACCTTCAATGACTTAATGACTCAGTGAATGCAAAAACAACTTTTATTATTCTTCTTACAGCAGAAAAGGTTAACGGGAGATTTAATACAGACTTTCAACATCACGAAAGGATTTCACTGAATAAATAAGAAGACCACTGTTTCCACTGGCAGAAGGATTGGTAACCAGGTGATTTAAGGTAATTGGGAAAAGAACCAGAGGGGGAGATGAGGATAATAATTTGACACAGTGAGTTGTTGTGATCTGGAATGCTCTGCCTCAAAAGGGAGTGGCACTAATTGGACAGCTCTTTCAAAGAGCTGGCATAGGAATGATGGGCCGAATGACCTCCTTCTGTGCTGTATCTAGAAAGAGAAATATTGGGTCCTGATACATTTGGTGTCCTCCCTTTATCAGACACTGAATGAAAAATGTTGACACTTGCGACTCTCAGAAACCATCATCTCATCTTAAAACTCTCCGAACTCAAGTTTATGTGCAGCTCAAATTTGATTGGTTCGAACACCTTTCACTCCAGCCCTCCAAATGACTGGATTGGCTGTTTCAGAGGGTCTTCAATCCCACCGAAAAATGTTGCATGTTCTTGTGAAACTGCCAGAAGGGTTTAAACATTGACTGTCCACTCAAAGTACTCAGCGTTGACTCATGTAGAGGTTTGCCTGGCAACAAGCCCACAGCAGTATAGGTACTGACTGGGATAAAAAAAGAAATATTTGTATTTATATAGCGCCTTTCACAACCTGAGGACTTCCCAAACTTGTTGACAGCCAATGAAGTACTTTTTGAAGTACAGTCACTATTGTAAGGACAGAAATGCAACAGGGCACGATCCCACAAATAGAATTGCAGCAAATAACCAGACAATCTGTTTCAGTGATGTTGGTTGAAGATAAATATTGGGCGATGTCACAAGGGAGAACTCCCCTCCCCTTGATCTAATAGTGGCTGTCTAAACGTTAGCAACAACCTGAGAGTACAGACAGGGCCTCAGTTTAAAATCTCATCAGACAGACAGGACAGCGTTCCCCTACTACTGACCATCTGACAGTGCAGCACTCCTTCAGTACTGACCCTCCGACAGTGCAGCGTTCCCCTACTACTGACCCTCTGACAGTGCAGCACTCCCTCAGCACTGACCATCTGACAGTGCAGCACTCCTTCAGTACTGACCCTCCGACAGTGCAGCGTTCCCCTACTACTGACCCTCTGACAGTGCAGCACTCCCTCAGTACTGACCCTCCGACAGTGCAGCACTCCCTCAGCACTGACCCTCTGACAGTGCAGCACTCCCTCAGCACTGACCCTCTGACAGTGCAGCACTCCCTCAGCACTGACCCTCTGACAGTGCAGCACTCCCTCAGCACTGACCCTCCGACAGTGCAGCACTCCCTCAGTACTGACCCTCCGACAGTACAGCACTCCCTCAGTACTGACCCTCTGACAGTGCAGCACTCCCTCAGTACTGACCCTCTGACAGTGCAGCACTCCTTCAGCACTGACCCTCTGACAGTGCAGCACTCCCTCAGTACTGACCCTCTGACAGTGCCGCACTCCTTCAGTACTGACCCTCTGATAGTGCAGCCCTCCCTCAGCACTGACCCTCTGACAGTGCAGCACTCCTTCAGTACTGACCCTCCGACAGTGCAGCGTTCCCCTACTACTGACCCTCTGACAGTGCAGCACTCCCTCAGCACTGACCATCTGACAGTGCAGCACTCCTTCAGTACTGACCCTCCGACAGTGCAGCGTTCCCCTACTACTGACCCTCTGACAGTGCAGCACTCCCTCAGTACTGACCCTCCGACAGTGCAGCACTCCCTCAGCACTGACCCTCTGACAGTGCAGCACTCCCTCAGCACTGACCCTCTGACAGTGCAGCACTCCCTCAGCACTGACCCTCTGACAGTGCAGCACTCCCTCAGCACTGACCCTCCGACAGTGCAGCACTCCCTCAGTACTGACCCTCCGACAGTGCAGCACTCCCTCAGTACTGACCCTCTGACAGTGCAGCACTCCCTCAGTACTGACCCTCTGACAGTGCAGCACTCCTTCAGCACTGACCCTCTGACAGTGCAGCACTCCCTCAGTACTGACCCTCCGACAGTGCAGCACTCCCTCAGTACTGACCCTCCGACAGTACAGCACTCCCTCAGTACTGACCCTCTGACAGTGCAGCACTCCCTCAGTACTGACCCTCTGACAGTGCAGCACTCCCTCAGCACTGACCCTCTGACAGTGCAGCACTCCCTCAGCACTGACCCTCTGACAGTGCAGCACTCCCTCAGTACTGACCCTCTGACAGTGCAGCACTCCCTCAGCACTGACCCTCTGACAGTGCAGCACTCCCTCAGTACTGACCCTCCGACAGTACAGCGCTCCAACAGTACTGACCCTCCGACAGTGCAGCACTCCCTCAGTACTGACCCTCTGACAGTGCAGCACTCCCTCAGCACTGACCCTCTGACAGTGCAGCACTCCTTCAGTACTGACCCTCCGACAGTGCAGCATTCCCTCAGCACTGACCCTCTGACAGTGCAGCACTCCCTCTCAGTACTGACCCTCTGACATTGCAGCACTCCTTCAGTACTCCCCTCTGACAGAGCAGCACACTCTCAGTACTGACCCTCCGACAGTACAGCGCTCCCTCAGTACTGACCCTCCGACAGTGCAGCACTCCCTCTCAGTACTGACCCTCTGACATTGCAGCACTCCTTCAGTACTCCCCTCTGACAGAGCAGCACACTCTCAGTACTGACCCTCCGACAGTACAGCGCTCCCTCAGTACTGACCCTCCGACAGTACAGCGCTCCCTCAGTACTGACCCTCCGACAGTACAGCGCTCCCTCAGTACTGACCCTCCGACAGTACAGCGCTCCAACAGTACTGACCATCCGACAGTGCAGCACTCCCTCAGTACTGACCCTCTGACAGTGCAGCACTCCCTCACTACTAACCCTCCGACAGTACAGCGCTCCAACAGTACTGACCATCCGACAGTACAGCACTCCCTCAGTACTGACCCTCCGACAGTGCACCACGCCCTCAGTACTGACCCTCCCGCAGTGCAGCACTCCCTCAGTCCTGAACCCCTGACAGTGCAGCACTCCCTCAGTACTGACCCTCTGACAGTGCACCACTCCCTCAGTACTGACCCTCCGACAGTGCAGCACTCCCTCAGTACTGACCCTCCGACAGTGCAGCACTCTCTCAGTACTGACCCTCCGACTGTACAGCGCTACCTCAGGACTGACCCTCCGGCAGTGCAGCGCTACCTCAGTACTGACCCTCCGGCAGTGCAGCGCTCCCTCAGTACTGACTCTCCGACAGTGCAGCACTCCCTCAGTACTGACCCTCCGACAGTGCAGCACTCCCTCAGTACTGACCCTCTGACAGTGCAGCTCTCCCTCAATATTGACCCTCTGGCAGTGCAGGACTCCCTCAGTACTGACCCTCTGTCAGTGCAGCACTCCCTCAGTACTGACCCTCCGACAGTGCAGCACTCCCTCAGTACTGACCCTCTGACAGTGCAGCTCTCCCTCAATATTGACCCTCTGGCAGTGCAGGACTCCCTCAGTACTGACCCTCTGGCAGTGCAGCACTCCCTCAGTACTGACCGTCCGACAGTGCAGTGTTCCCTCAGTACTGACCCTCTGACAGTGCAGCACTCCCTCAGTACTGAACCTCCGACAGTGCGGCACTCCCTCAGTACTCACCCTCTGACAGTGCAGCACTCTCTCAGGACTGACTCTCTAACCGTGCAGCACTCCCCCAGGACTAACCCTCTGTCAGTGCAGCACTCCCTCAGTACTAACCCACTGACAGTGCAGCACTCCCCTAGTACTGACCCTCTGACAGTGCAGCACTCCCTCAGTCCTGACCCTCTGACAGTGCAGCACTCCCTCAGTACTGACCCTCCGACAGTGCAGCACTCTCTCAGGACTGACCCTCCGACAGTGCAGCACTCCCCCAGTACTAACCCTCCGACAGTGCAGCGCTCCCTCAGTACTTACCCTCAGATAGTGCAGCACTCCCTCAGTACTGACCCTCTAACCGTGCATCACTCCCTCAGTACTGAGCCTCTGACAGTGCAGCACCCCCTCAGTACTGACCCTCTGACAGTGCAGCACTCCCTCAGTACTGACCGTCCGACATTGCGGCACTCCCTCAGTACTGACCCTCTGACAATGTGGCACTCCCTCAGTACTGACCCTTCGACAGTGCAGCACTCATTCAGTACTGACCCTTCGACAGTGCAGCACTCCCTCAGTACTGACCCTCCGACAATGCGGCACTCCCTCAGTACCGACCCTTCGACAGTGCAGCGCTCATTCAGTACTGACCCTCCGACAGTGCAGCACTCCTTCAGTACTGACCCTCCGACAATGCGGCACTCCCTCAGTACCGACCCTTCGACAGTGCAGCACTCATTCAGTACTGACCCTCCAACAGTGCAGCACTCCTTCAGTGCTGAACCTCTGACAGTGCAGCACCCCCTTAGTTCTGACCCTTTGACAGTGCAGCACTCCCTCAGTACTGACCCTCTAACAGTGCAGCTCTCCCTCAGTACTGACCCTCTGACAGTGCAGCACTCCCTCAGTACTGACCCTCCGACAGTGCGGCACTCCATCATTACTGACCCTCCGACAATGCGGCACTCCCTCAGTACTGACCCTCCGACAGTGCAGCACTCATTCAGTACTGAGCCTCCGACAGTGCAGCACTCCCTCAGTACTGACCCTCGGACAGTGCAGCACTCCTTCAGTGCTGAACCTCTGACAGTGCAGCACCCCCTCAGTACTGACCCTCCGACAGTGCAGCATTCCCTCAGTATTGTATTTATCACTTTCTGAGCCAAACCCAGCCTCACCTCCTTCTCTGGAGAAGTAGTAAGTTTTTGGGAGATTGAGTCATTTGAAAGAAAATGTTGGAGATTGCAATCTTGCAAATAAACAGAATCACAGTTGTGGAAGAGGAGGAAAAGTGAGCTCACCATTCCCGCATCGGGGATTGAAATCTTCCCATCCAGGTATGTTTGCTGCTGAGAGTCACTGCTGTTGTGGTCTCGGGGGTTGGTGGATTCCCCCTCGATGCTCCCATTGTTATCCTGGTGGGTGACAGCAGCATCCTCAGAACTCAACACCTCTGCAAAGAGATTTCATAGTTATTCCACAGAAGTGTGATTCCACAGGGATTGATCCCGCACGGAGAGAGTGATTCCACAGGGATTGATCCCGCACGGAGAGAGTGATTCCACAGGGATTGATCCCGCACGGAGAGAGTGATTCCACAGAATCACAGAATCACAGAATAATACAGTGCAGAGGAGGCCCTTCGGCCCATCGAGTCTGCACCGATGCATTAAAACACCTGACCTGTCTACCTCATCCCATTTGCCAGCACTTGGCCCATAGCCTTCAATGTTATGACGTGCCAAGTGCTCATCCAGGTACTTTTTAAAGGATGTGAGGCAACCTGCCTCTACCACCCTCCCAGGCAGGGCATTCTAGACTGTCACCACCCTCTGGGTAAAAAAGTTCTTCCTCAAATCCCCCTTAAACCTCCCGCCCCTCACCTTAAACTTGTGTCCCCTCGTAACTGACCCTTCAGCTAAGGGGAACAGCTGCTCCCTATCCACCCTGTCCATGCCCCTCATAATCTTGTACACCTCAATCAGGTCACCCCTCAGTCTTCTCTGCTCCAGCGAAAACAACCCAAGCCTATCCAACCTCTCTTCATAGCTTAAATGTTCCATCCCAGGCAACATCCTGGTGAATCGCCTCTGCACCCCCTCCAGTGCAATCACATCCTTCCTATAATGTGGCGACCAGAATTGCACACAGTACTCCAGCTGTGGCCTTACCAAAGTTCTGTACAACTCCAACATGACCTCCCTGCTTTTGTAATCTATGCCTCGATTGATAAAGGCAAGTGTCCCATATGCCTTTTTCACCACCCTATTAACCTGCCCTTCTGCCTTCAGAGATCTATGGACAAACACGCCAAGGTCCCTTTGTTCCTCAGAACTTCCCAGTGTCAGGCCATTCATTGAATACTTCCGTGTCACATTACTCCTTCCAAAGTGTATCACCTCACACTTTTCAGCGTTAAATTCCATCTGCCACTTTTCTGCCCATTTGACCATCCCGTCTATATCTTCCTGTAACCTAAGACACTCAACCTCACTGTTAACCACTTGGCCAATCTTTGTGTCATCCGCGAACTTACTGATCCTACCCCCCACATAGTCATCTATGTCGTTTATATAAATGACAAACAATAGGGGACCCAGCACAGATCCCTGTGGTACGCCACTGGACACTGGTTTCCAGTCACTAAAACAGCCGTCTGTCATCACTCCCTGTCTCCTACAGCTAAGCCAGTTTTGAATCCACCTTATCAAGTTACCTTGTATCCCATGTGCATTTGCTTTCTTGATAAGTCTCCCATGTGGGACCTTGTCAAAGGCTTTGCTGAAATCCATGTAAACTACATCCACTGCACTACCCTCATCTACACACCTGGTCACATGCTCAAAGACTCCATCAATTGTGTTCGGCATGACCTCCCTCTGACAAAGCCATGCTGACTATTCCTAATCAAATTTTGCCTCTCCAAGTGTGGAATGATTCTCTCCTTCAGAATTTTCTCCAATAGTTTCCCTACCACTGACGTGAGACTCACTGGTCTGTAGTTCCCTGGCTTATCTCTACAAACTTTCTTAAATAGTGGGACCACATTAGCTGTTCTCCAGTCCTCTGGCACCTCCCCCGTGGCCAGAGAGGAATTAAAAATTAGGGTCAGAGCCCCTGCAATCTCCACCCTCGCCTCCCACAGCATCCTGGGACACAAATCATCTGGACCTGGAGATTTGTCCACTTTTAAGCCTTCCAAAAGCTCCAATACCTTGTCACTCCCTATGACAATTTGCTCAAGAACCTCACAGTCTCTCTCTCTGAATTCCATATCTACTTCCTCATTCTCTTGGGTGAAGACAGATGTGAAGTATTCATTCAATACCCTACCAATGTCCTCTGGCTCCACCCACAAATTTCCCCCTTGGTCCCTAATGGGTCCTACTCTTTCTCTGGTTATCCTCTTCCCATTGATATACTTATATTTACTCCACAGGAATTGATCCCACCGGGAGGGAGTAATTCCACAGGGATTATCCCATGGAGAGAAAGAGATTCCACAGAGATTGAGCCCACCAGGAGAGAGTGATTCCACAGGGATTGAGCCCACATGGTGGGAATGTTCCAGAGGATTCTTCAGAGATGGGAAATTAAACTGTACCCCAGTTTATCCATTTATTTAGTGATTCACTGAATCACTACCTCAGTAAATTTAGTGTCTGCATCAGTGTTGGAAAGTTCTTTAAATATATGTGCAATCTGTCCTGTGTGGAGTGACTCTCACTCCGGATACCGTGCCCTGGGTCAGTCTCACTGTGTGGAGTGACTCTCACTCCGGATACACTGCCCTGGATCAGTCTCACTGTGTGGAGTGACTCTCACTCCGGATACACTGCCCTGGTCAGTCTCGCTGTGTGGAGTGACTCTCACTCCGGATACAGTGCCCTGGGTCAGTCTCACTGTGTGGAGTGACTCTCACTCCGGATACACTGCCCTGGTCAGTCTCACTGTGTGGAGTGACTCTCACTCCGGATACACTGCCCTGGTCAGTCTCGCTGTGTGGAGTGACTCTCACTCCGGATACACTGCCCTGGTCAGTCTCACTGTGTGGAGTGACTCTCACTCCGGATACAGTGCCCTGGGTCAGTCTCACTGTGTGGAGTGACTCTCACTCCGGATACAGTGCCCTGGGTCAGTCTCACTGTGTGGAGTGACTCTCACTCCAGATACAGTGCCCTGGTCAGTCTCACTGTGTGGAGTGACTCTCACTCCGGATAGAGTGCCCTGGGTCAGTCTCACTGTGTGGAGTGACTCTCACTCCGGATACACTGCCCTGGTCAGTCTCGCTGTGTGGAGTGACTCTCACTCCAGATACACTGCCCTGGTCAGTCTCGCTGTGTGGAGTGACTCTCACTCCAGATACAGTGCCCTGGGTCAGTCTCACTGTGTGGAGTGACTCTTACTCTGGATACAGTGCCCTGGGTCAGTCTCGCTGTGTGGAGTGTCTCTCACTCCGGATACAGTGCCCTGGGTCAGTCTCGCTGTGTGGAGTGACTCTCACTCGAGATACACTGCCCTGGTCAGTCTCGCTGTGTGGAGTGACTCTCACTCTGGATACAGTGCCCTGGGTCAGTCTCGCTGTGTGGAGTGACTCTCACTCCGGATACACTGCCCTGGTCAGTCTCGCTGTGCGGAGTGACTCTCACTCCAGATACAGTGCCCTGGGTCAGTCTCACTGTGTGGAGTGACTCTCACTCCGGATACACTGCCCTGGTCAGTCTCGCTGTGTGGAGTGACTCTCACTCCGGATACAGTGCCCTGGTCAGTCTCGCTGTGTGGAGTGACTCTCACTCCAGATACACTGCCCTGGGTCAGTCTCACTGTGTGGAGTGACTCTCACTCCGGATACACTGCCCTGGTCAGTCTCGCTGTGTGGAGTGACTCTCACTCCAGATACACTGCCCTGGGTCAGTCTCACTGTGTGGAGTGACTCTTACTCTGGATACAGTGCCCTGGATCAGTCTCGCTGTGTGGAGTGACTCTTACTCCGGATACAGTGCCCTGGGTCAGTCTCGCTGTGTGGAGTGACTCTCACTCCAGATACACTGCCCTGGTCAGTCTCGCTGTGTGGAGTGACTCTCACTCCGGATACAGTGCCCTGGGTCAGTCTCACTGTGTGGAGTGACTCTCATTCCGGATACACTGCCCTGGATCAGTCTTGGCCTTTTGGCTAAGATCAAGTGTAGTATCTGTTCTTATCAGTGCTTATTTGATTGAGAAGAGACCATGATCATTGCCTTTTGATCCTGGGGAAGTTTTGAGTAAAATGGCTAGAACCAATTTTCGAGCTTCGGGCCAGGGAGTGCGCAACACCGTTCGGGTGGTCGTGAAGGACAAGGAAGGAGATGCACCGGTCGATCGCACCTTC
The DNA here is from genome assembly GCF_036365525.1 of Heterodontus francisci. Taxonomy (NCBI): domain Eukaryota; kingdom Metazoa; phylum Chordata; class Chondrichthyes; order Heterodontiformes; family Heterodontidae; genus Heterodontus; species Heterodontus francisci. The sequence goes on from NC_090377.1 coordinate 4,008,676, forward strand.
TTCATCAAGAAAATTATTTTCGATTGCTGCGGATTTCAAGCGACGGACGTCTTCTGCCTGCAGGATTTCCCCAGCAGTGGATACTTCGACGTGACGTTCCGGAACGTGGCGGGATGCATCAAGTTCCTGAAGGTGTTCAAGGAGAAAGGGGACCGGGAGCCACTGTCGATCCTCACAGCGGAGCCGCTCTTCACGCTTCCGTCACAACGGGACCGGGTGGTGACGATTCACCTCTACAACCCCCATGTTCCGGTGGTGGATGTACTCACCTTTCTCACCAGGTACGTCGAGGTGGCCGGCAGCAGCACTGATGTCAAGGACCCCTTTGGGATCTGGACCAGCAAGCGGCAGGTCAAGGTGACCTTGAAGGTCGATCCCAGTGGAGCCATCATCCACCCTCCCTCCAGCTTCGCTATCGGGGGAAGTTGAGGCTTCTTGGTCTACGCTGGGCAGCCTAGAGTTTGCCGCAAATCTGGCAATCTGTGGCAAATCTGGTCACATGGCAGCCAACTACAGCACGGTTGTTTGCAAGAACTGCAAGGAAGAAGGCCATCAGACCAAGGACTGTAAGCAGACTAAGTGTTGCAACTTGTGCGGTGCGGCAGGCCATCTCTACAAGACCTGCCCCAAACGTTGCCTCAGTTATGCTCAGGCGGCAAGGTCCAAGGAAAGCCCGGGAGAAGGTACGACGAAGGCGTCTGGTATTCGAAAGGAGACCAGCAACCTTCTCCGCAGTGAGGAACTTCAACCTGAGAAGGAGAAGGAAGGGGAGGCAGCTGAAACCAGCGACCCAGCACCTACCCAGCGCCTGGAAACCCCTCCTCCACAGACAGAATCAATGGAGGAGGATGCAGCAGATGGACAAACAGGTCAGTGGCAAGTGGTACAAAGGAAAACCACAAAGAAAAAACATCCAAAAGTGGAACAGGCCACCACCCAAACCAGTGGCAAGAGGAAGCTACCTTCTGAAACAGACTGCAACAACTCCTCTTCACTGGACGGGGGAATGCTGGAACGACAGCCCCTTCAAAAGAGGCGGCAGAACTCCAAGGAGATGGATGATAAAGCATCCCAGCCCCCGGGCACTGGAAGCTGTGATGGGCCCGGCGTGCCCCAACCCCAAAGCGCCACACGTAACGACGTGGCCAACGCATCTCAGCTCCGGGCCACCGAAAGCAAAGACACATCCGGCGCACCTCAGCTCCGGGAAGCCGGGAGCCGTGATGTTTTCGAGAAGGAACAGATGGAAGCAGCAGAGGATAACCCAATCTTTGCTGCCTACAAGACCCCCCCCCCAATGTCACCCCAGCGGAACAAACCCCTGCATGAAAAACCAGGAGGGGTTTCTGAGCCCAACTATTGTGAAACTGCTTGCGCACACGATGGGTATGCAGGAACATTCCGAAGGACTGGGACTAGCAAGGACAAATGGTATGGGAAGCAACAACTAACTTAAAAAATTGGGTGTAAAGATTGCTTCCATTAATGTGCGTAGCATTAAATCTACTACGCGATGTGTTTCAACCTTGGATTACCTTGCCAAGGTCAAAGCTGACCTACTGTTTCTGCAGGAGTGTGGAATACCACACCTCAGCACCTACAGGCAGTGGTCGCGATGGTGGTCCCACGGGCCATCGATCTGGTCGGGGGGTAATGACTGCCGTTCCTCCGGCCTGGGTATTCTGCTGCGGGGAGGTAACTTCACCATCTCCGAAGTTAAGGAGGTGGTGGGCGGCCGCCTCCTCGTAGCAGACGTGATGTACAACAACGCTCCGCTCCGGTTGATCAACGTGTACGCCCCGGTACAACGCAGTGAGCGGCTGACCGTCTTCCAGCAACTCCCACTGCTGCTGGCGACGTCCAGGCCGGTCATCCTAGGCGGTGACTTCAACTGCATCATCGATGCGGCTGGACGATCCGGCAGTGACGACAGCAAACTGGACGCTACGTCCAGATTCCGAATAGAAACTGTTAAAGATGCCAAACTGCACGACGTCTTCAGCAAACCTGCAGACGGAGCGCAGCGCAGATACACATGGTCAAGATCGGACGGGTCTGCCCGTTCCAGGATTGACTTCCTGTTTGTGTCCCGTGCTGTCACGGTCGGATCCACCGACGTCAAGCCGGTCTTCTTCTCCGACCACTGCCTCTTACTTCTTCCAAAAGGTACACAGAGAGAGCTCTGTTATCAGCAGCCTGAAGGAAGAGGATGGCTCGGTAACGTCTTCGCAGTCTGACAGACTAAGGATCAACAAATCCTTTTATGCTGGGCTGTGTGATGCGAAGCCAACAGACAGCAGAGCCTTCCAGTCCTTCCTGTCATCTATGACAGACGTCTTTGCTGACAGCATAAGGGAGAGACTGGACAAGCTGCTAACTCTGGACGAGCTGACAAAGGCCGTCGAGTCCTTCGAGACGAGTAAAACTCCCGGAAGTGACGGCTTACCGGTTGAGTTGTACTCGGCCCTGTGGGACTGGGTCGGCCCGGACCTGCTGGAAGTATACGAGAGTATGCTCCTGGCCGGCAGCATGTCAGAATCCATGAGGAAAGGCATCATCACACTCATTTACAAGCGGAAGGGGGAGAGGGCAGAAATCAGAAATTGGCGGCCCATCTCACTGCTTAATGTTGACTACAAGATTCTGTCCAAAGTCATCGCCAGTCGAGTCAAGTCTGCTCTGGAGTTGGTGATTCATCCTGATCAGACCTGTACTGTACCCGGCAGGAAGATCTCTGATAGTCTCGCGCTACTCAGGGATACGATCGCCTATGTACGGAACAGGAGGATGGACACCTGCCTCATCAGCCAGGACCAGAAGAAGGCTTTTGACAGGATATCACACACCTACATGATTGACGTGTTTTCCGAAATGGGGTTTGGGGAGGGAATCTGCAATTGGATCCAACTGCTCCACACAAACATCAGTAGCACAGTCTCAATCAATGGGTGGGAATCGGAAAGTTTCCCGATCCAATCTGGAGTCAGACAGGGCTGTCCTCTGTCCCCGGTCTTGTTTGTTTGCTGTATTGAACCCTTTGCTGAGTCTATTAGGAAGGATGTGAGCATAAGAGGGGTGACAATCCCAGGCAGTGGAGGCACTCAGGTTAAAACCTCCCTGTACATGGACAACGTCACCGTCTTCTGCTCGGATCCGCTGTCTGTGCGCAGACTGATGAGCATCTGCGACCAGTTCGAACTGGACTCGGGAGCCAAAGTTAACCACGGCAAGAGCGAGGCCATGTTCTTTGGGAACTGGGCTGACCGATCCTTTGTCCCCTTCACCGTCAGGTCAGATTACCTGAAGGTGCTGGGGATATGGTTCGGAAGGACCGGGGCGTGCACCAAAACCTGGGAGGAGCGAGTAGCCAGGGTACAACACAAGCTGAGCATGTGGGAGCAGCGATCTCTCTCCATTGTGGGTAAGAACCTGGTCATCAGGTGCGAGGTGCTCATGTTGTTGCTGTACGTGGTGCAGGTCTGGCCCATACCCCACTCCTGCGTTGTGGCGGTCACCCGAGCCATTTTCCACTTCATCTGGGGATCCAAAATGGACCGGGCCCGGAGGGACACGATGTTCAAACCTCTGGATAAGGGCAGGAAAAATGTACCCAACGTGGCCCTCATCCTGATGACCACCTTCGTGTGCGGCTGCATCAAGCTATGTGTAGACCTCCAGTACGCAAACTCCAAGTGTCACTACGTGCTGAGGTTCTATCTGTCCCCGGTGTTGCGATGGGCTTGGTCACATTGCCGCGGAACGCTCCATCCAGTTGGACCGTGCCGTACCCACCTATCCTTCATGGAGCAGTTTCTGCAGGAAAATTCCTTTGACCACCGGTCCATCAGGCAGTGGTCTGCACGGAATGTCCTCAAGGCCCTACGGGAAAAAGAGATGGTGGATCCTGTCGGATAGTTCCCCGAGCAGACCGCCAAAGTAATTTGGTGGAACGCCTCATCACCAGAACTTTCAAACAAGCACCAAGATGTAGCTTGGCTGGTGGTGAGAAGGGCCCTCCCCATCAGATCTTTCCTGCATGCCCGAAGTCTCGCCCCCTCTGCACAATGCCCCCGCGGTGGCTGTGGTGGGGAAGAGACGGTTGCCCACCTCCTCCTGGAATGTGTATTTGCAAAGCAGGTGTGGAAAGAGATGCAGTGGTTTTTGTCGAGGTTCATCCCAAGCAGCTCTGCAACACAGGAGTCTGTGCTCTAGGGGCTGTTCCCAGGGACGCACACCGAGACAAACATCAACTGCTGCTAGAGGACTATCAATTCAGTGAAAGACACCCTTTGGTCTTCCTGAAACTTGCACGTCTTCCAGCGCAAAGAGTTGTCCACCACCGCATGTTGCAGATTGGCACATTCCAAGGTCCAGGACTACATGCTGAGGGGCGCACTAAAGCTTGGGGCAGCTGCAGCAAAGGCTCAATGGGGAAAGACCACTGTGTAAGGTCCCCCCACCAAGCTGAACGGAGGGGCTGGATCCATGGAAAACCCCTCGAACTGTATCGGGAAAATTTTTGTTTGCTGTAAAATGTAAAAATGCATCTGGCACGACAAATTAGAATTAGAATTAGAACATTACAGCGCAGTACAGGCCCTTCGGCCCTCGATGTTGCGCCGACCTGTGAAACCATCTGACCTACACTATTCCATTTTCATCCATATGTGTATCCAATGACCACTTAAATGTCCTGAAAGTTGGCGAGTCTACTACTGTTGCAGGCAGGGCGTTCCACGCCCCTACTACTCTCTGCGTAAAGAAACTACCTCTGACATCTGTCCTATATCTATCACCCCTCAACTTAAAGCTATGTCCCCTCGTGTTTGCCATCACCATCCGAGGAAAAAGACTCTCACTATCCACCCTATCTAACCCTCTGATTATCTTATATGTCTCTATTAAGTCACCTCTCCTCCTCCTTCTCTCCAACGAAAACAACCTCAAGTCCCTCAGCCTTTCCTCGTAAGACCTTCCCTCCATACCAGGCAACATCCTAGTAAATCTCCTCTGCACCCTTTCCATAGCTTCCACATCCTTCCTATAATGCGGTGACCAAAACTGCACGCAATACTCCAGGTGCGGTCTCACCAGAGTTTTGTACAGCTGCAGCATGACCTCGTGGCTCCGAAACTCGATCCCCCTACTAATAAAAGCTAACACACCATATGCCTTCTTAACAGCCCTATTAACCTGGGTAGCAACCTTCAGGGATTTATGCACCTGGACACCAAGATCTCTCTGTTCATCTACACTACCAAGAATCTTCCCATTAGCCCAGTACTCTGCATTCCTGTTACTCCTTCCAAAGTGAATCACCTCGCACTTTTCCGCATTAAACTCCATTTGCCATCTCTCAGCCCAGCTCTGAAGCCTATCTATGTCCCTCTGTACCCTACAACATCCTTCGGCACTATCCACAACTCCACCGACCTTAGTGTCATCCGCAAATTTACTAACCCACCCTTCTACACCCTCTTCCAGGTCATTTATAAAAATGACAAACAGCAGTGGCCCCAAAACAGATCCTTGCTGTACACCACTAGTAACTAAACTCCAGGATGAACATTTGCCATCAACCACCACCCTCTGTCTTCTTTCAGCTAGCCAATTTCTGATCCAAAGCTCTAAATCACCTTCACAGTGGCGCAGTGGTTAGCACTGCAGCCTCACAGCTCCAGCGACCCAGGTTCAATTCTGGGTACTGCCTGTGTGGAGTTTGCAAGTTCTCCCTGTGTCTGCGTGGGTTTCCTCCGGGTGCTCCGGTTTCCTCCCACATGCCAAAGACTTGCAGGTTGATAGGTGAATTGGCCATTATAAATTGCCCCTAGTATAGGTAGGTGGTAGGGAAATACAGGGACAGGTGGGGATGTGGTAGGGATATGGGATTAGTGTAGGATTAGTATAAGTGGGTGGTTGATGGTCGGCACAGACTCGGTGGGCCGAAAGGCCTGTTTCAGTGCTGTATCTCTAAACTAAACTAAACTAAACCCCATACTTCCGTATTTTCTGCAATAGCCTACCATGGGGAACCTTATCAAACGCCTTACTGAAATCCATATACACCACATCCACTGCTTTACCCTCATCCACCTGTTTGGTCACCTTCTCGAAAAACTCAATAAGGTTTGTGAGGCACGACCTACCCGTCACAAAACCGTGCTGACTATCGCTAATGAACTTATTCTTTTCAAGATGATTATAAATCCTGTCTCTTATAACCTTTTCCAACATTTTACCCACAACCGAAGTAAGGCTCACAGGTCTATAATTACCAGGGCTGTCTCTACTCCCCTTCTTGAACAAGGGGACAACATTTGCAATCCTCCAGTCTTCCGGCACTATTCCTGTCGACAATGACGACATAAAAATCAAGGACAAAGGCTCTGCAATCTCCTCCCTAGCTTCCCAGAGAATCCTAGGATAAATCCCATCTGGCCCAGGGGACTTATCTATTTTCACACTTTCCAAAATTGCTAACACCTCCTCCTTGTGAACCTCAATCCCATCTAGCCTAGTTGTCTGAATCTCAGTATTCTCCTCTACAACATTTTCTTTCTCTACTGTAAATACTGACGCAAAATATTCATTTAACACTTCCCCTATCTCCTGTGATTCCACACACAACTTCCCACTACTATCCTTGATTGGCCCTAATCTAACTCTAGTCATTCTTTTATTCCTGATATACCTATAGAAAGCCTTAGGGTTTTCCCTGATCCTATCCGCCAATGACTTCTCGTGTCCTCTCCTTGCTCTTCTTAGCTCTCCCTTTAGATCCTTCCTGGCTAGCTTGTAACTCTCAAGTGCCCTAACTGAGCCTTCACGTCTCATCCTAACATAAGCCTTCTTCTTCCTCTTGACAAGCGCTTCAACTTATTTAGTAAACCACGGCTCCCTCGCTCGACAACTTCCTCCCTGCCTCACAGGTACATACTTATCAAGGACACGCAGTAGCTGCTCTTTGAATAAGCTCCACATTTCGATTGTTCCCATCCCCTGCAGTTTCCTTCCCCATCCTACGCATCCTAAATCTTGCCTAATCGCATCATAATTTCCTTTCCCCCAGCTATAATTCTTGCCCTGCGGAATATACCTGTCCCTGCCCATCGCTAAGGTAAACCTAACCGAATTGTGATCACTATCACCAAAGTGCTCACCTACATCTAAATCTAACACCTGGCCGGGTTCATTACCCAGTACCAAATCCAATGTGGCATCGCCCCTGGTTGGCCTGTCTACATACTGTGTCAGAAAACCCTCCTGCACACACTGGACAAAAACTGACCCATCTAAAGTACTCGAACTATAGTATTTCCAGTCAATATTTGGAAAGTTAAAGTCCCCCATAACAACTACCCTGTTACTCTCGCCCCTGTCGAGAATCATCTTCGCTATCCTTTCCTCTACATCTCTGGAACTATTCGGAGGTCTATAGAAAACTCCCAACAGGGTGACCTCACCTCTCCTGTTTCTAACCTCGGCCCATACTACCTCAGTAGACGAGTCCTCAAACGTCCTTTCTGCCGCTGTAATACTTTCCTTGATTAACAATGCCACACCCCCCCCTCTTTTCCCATCTTCTCTGTTCTTACTGAAACATCTAAATCCCGGAACCTGCAACATCCATTCCTGCTCCTGCTCTACCCATGTCTCCGAAGTGGCCACTACATTGAGATCCCAGGTACCAACCCATGCTGCAAGCTCACCCACCTTATTCACCCACACCAAATGAAATGGAAGGGTTCTGAGGCAACTCATGATTGTATTGAAGAAAACGGACCTCCTTTGCACTGTTTGTATTTTTTGACTTGGTGCTGTTTGAAACTGTATTGGTAATGTATTTTTTACAGATTTTTATGAATAAAGTATATTTTGAAAATAAAAAAAAAACGCTGTAAAGTTACTCTATGGGCTGTTCCCAGGGACACACACCAAGACAAACATCAACTGCTGCTGGAGGACCATCAATTCAGTGAAAGACACCCTTTGGTCTTCCCGAAACTTGCAGGTCTTCCAGCGCAAAGAGTTGTCCACCACCGAATGTTGCAGACTGGCACATTCCAAGGTCCAGGACTACGTGCTGAGGGACGCACAAAGGCTTGGGGCAGCCACAGCAAAGGCTCAATGGGGAAAGACCACTGTGGAAGGCCTGTTTGCCATTGTATACCGAGGGGCTGGAAACCATTTAGATCCCCTCGGGCTGTATGATTCACATGAAATGCATGTGGTTTAATATCATGCATAATTGTAATTGTATTGAGGCACCTCAGAGTGCCACAGGCTGTGTGGAAAGAATTTGAACCATACTCCACTTCTGTAATGCCGAATTTGATATGTTACAGAATGTACTTATAGAAATTTTATGAATAAAGTATAATTTTGCAAACAAAAACACCATAAAGTGTTCCACATTGAACAGATTTGAATCTGTAAAGAGTTTGGCTGGTGATTTCTGAAGCTCGAACATTAGAGACAGGGTCACACTTACCTTTGCTGTCCTGCATTGTCTAGTCCTAGGCTCAGGTGTGAATCTGTGTCAGGGCAGTTCCTAGTCGCACTGTGCTCCAGGCATCTGAACTACTGCAAAACAGCACAGCAGTGAACTGAGATAACGTGCTAATCATTCAGTTAGATTTGAGGAAGTTGTCATAATATCACAGGACATGTGCTGACATGAAGTATAGGCTAGATGACTCATTTAACATGATATACTGTCTCTTTACCGAGCACTTTTCATTAACCCTAGAAGGTAGGAGTCTCTGACGCCTTTTAAATCATGAGAAGATACTGTAGAAATCAGCAGCTCATCACCACCTTCTCAAGGGCAATTATGAATGGGCAATAGATGCTGTCCTAGCCAGCGACACCCCAGGAACAAATAAGAAGAAGATAAGCGCCTACAATTGCAGAAGGGCTCTGGAATAATAAGGTAGTGAGTCTCTGGTCATGTCCAGGCCGAGCTATAAACCTACAAATATTTGGCATCGGTCTTTTTTTTCGTTCATGGGATGTGGGCATCACTGGCTATGCCAGCATTTATTGCCCACCCCTAATTGCCCGTACGAAGGTGGTGGTGAGCTGCCTTCTTGAACCGCTGCAGTCCATGTGGGGTAGGTACACCCACAGTGCTGTTAGGAAGGGAGTTCCAGGATTTTGACCCAGCGACAGTGAAGGAACGGTGATATAGTTCCAAGTCAGGATGGTGTGTGACTTGGAGGGGAACTTGCAGGTGGTGGTGTTCCCATGCATTTGCTGTCCTTGTCCTTCCAGCTGGTAGAGGTCACGGGTTTGGAAGGTGCTGTCTAAGGAGCCTTGGTGTGTTGCTGCAGTGCATCTTGCAGATGGTACACACTGCTGCCACTGTGTGTCGGTGGTGGAGGGAGTGAATGTTTGTTAATGAGGTGCCAATCAAGCGGGCTGCTTTGTCCTGGATGGTGTCGAGCTTCTTGAGTGTTGTTGGAGCTGAACCCATCCAGGCAAGTGGAGAGTATTCCATCACACTCCTGACTTGTGCCTTGTAGATGGTGGACAGGCTTTGGGGAGTCAGGAGGTGAGTTACTCACCTCAGGCTTCCTAGCCTCTGACCTGCTCTTGTAGCCACGGCATTTATATGGCTACTCCAGTTCAGTTTCTGGTCAATGGTGACCCCCAAGATGTTGTTAGTGGGGGATTCAGCGATCTCTGGCTAGGAAGCAGCTAAGTGAGAGGTCATCCACGTTGGACCAGTAAATGTTAGATTGGAACACTCTTATAGTAGTGAAAGGGAAGGCGGTGGTGTACTGGTATTGTCACTGGACTAGTAACCCAGAGACCCAGGTATTGCTGTGGGAACATGGGTTCAAATCCCACCACAGCAGAAGGTGGAATTTGAATTCAATTAATAAATCTGGAATTAAAAAGCTCGTCTAATGATGGCCATGAAACCATTGTCGATTGTTGTAAAAACCCATCTGGTTCACTGATGTCCTTTCGGGAAGGAAATCTGCTGTCCTTACCTGGTCTGGCCTACATGTGACTCCAGACCCACAGCAATGTGGTTAACTTTTACATGCCCTCAAAATGGCCTAGCAAGCCACTCAGTTCAAGGGCAATTAGGGATGGGCAATAAATGCTGGCCTGGCCTGCAACGCCCACATCCCATGAATGAATAAATAAAAGGCAAGGAATAGTGGATGTCCAATGAGATTTAGGGATCCATGCACTCATTTAGAGATGGAGGATTTTATTTACAAGGTTAGGTTGGAGAATCCTGGGTTGTTCCTGGAGCAAAGGAGATTGAGGGGAGATTTAACAGAAGTGTACAAGATTATGACAGGCTTAGATAAGTTAGACTAGGAAAAGCTGTTCCCATTAACAAATGGTTAGACCCTGGTTAGACCCCACTTGGAGTTACTGTGAGCAGTTCTGAGTACCACACCTTAGGAAGGATATATTGGCCTTGGAGGGAGTGCAACGTAGGTTTACAAGAATGATACCTGGACTACAGGGGTTAAGTTACGAGGAGAGATTACACAAATTAGGCCTGTTTTCGCTAGAATTTAGAAGGTTTAAGTGGTGATCTGATTGAAGTCTTCAAGATATTAACAGGAAAAGACAGGCAAGATAAAGATAAACTATTTCCACTGGTTGGAGATTCTAAAACTAGGGGGCATAGTCTAAATATTAGGACCAGACCGTTCAGGAGAGATGTTAGGAAGCACTTCTTCACACAAAGGGTGGTAGAGGTTTGAAACTCTCTCCCACAAACAGCAGTTGAAGCTAGAACAGTTGTTAATTTTAAATCTGAGATAGATAGATTTTTGTTAAGCAAAGATATTAAGGGATATGGGCCAAAGGCAGGTATATATAGTTAGGGCACGGATCAGCCATGATCTCATTGAATGGCGGGACAGGCTCGAGGGGCTGAATGGCCTACTCCTGTTCCTAATCTTCCTATGTTCCTAAATGGTACAAGAACTGGGGGACACAGATTGAAGGTTTTGGGCAAGAGATGCAGGGGGACAATGCAGCAGAACATTTTTACGCAGCGGCTGGTAATGACCTGGAACTCACTGCCTGAGTGGGTGGTGGAAGTGGAGACGATCACTGATCTCAAAGTGAAGTTGGAAGGAAATAACCCTGCAGGGCTACGGGAATTGAGCGGGGGAGTGGAACTGACTGGATTGCTCTGTGGAAAACCAGCATGAACTCGATGGGCTGAATGGCCTCCTTCTATGCTATAAATGACACTATGTAGCAGTCAGGTACAAACACTAATCAAAAAGGCTAATTTTAAAATCTGAGATTGATAGTTTTTTGTTAACCAAATGGTTAAGGGCTATGCGACAGAGGTGGCTATATGGCTTAGTTTGTAGATCAACCATGATCTCATCCAATGGCTGAACAAAGGGCTCAATTGCATAATTATGATCCGATTACACAATGCTGTTTGTGGAATCTTGCTTTGCAAACACTTACTGCTGCGTTTCCTACCTTGCAACTCTGACCACACTTCAAAGGTGACTTCATCAGCTGTAAAGCAGTTACTGATGTCCTGATGTTCTGAACAGCACTGTAGAAATGCAAGTTCTTTCTTTGGATCAAGGCTGATCTCTACCTCAGTTCCATTTCCCCAACTCAATACCCTCAGAACTCTGAGTAAGCAACCCAGTTGTGTCGGCGTTGTGGGATATTGCGAAAGGGCAAGGAGTCACGACTAAACTGAGCGATGCATGTTTAATAGAATCAGTGGAAGAAGCTTGGTGGTAGGAAGTCTTTTCTATGTTCCTCACTTGGGGGAACACCTATTTCTTTTTGCTGTTACTGTGTGATTTACAGAGTATTTCTTGTGACTCTGACTGAACCTGTCCCCAGTTATGATTAAGCGTGAAGTGAATTGGAGTCGATTGGCACCATACACTGTCACAAGACTAAGGATTCACTTCCTCTATACTGGCCAAAAGCCAATAATAGCTCCAATTTCTGCAATTCTCAAACATAACTGAGCTTTTCATAAGTCAACCATACAACAGACTCAGAACTTCAAAACTGCAGTCTGAAATTTCCTACCAACCCAGGGCATTGAGGCAAATTCAGCACTCCAGCCCCACCTTAAACATTCACTCCCTCCACCACCGACGCACAGTGACAGCAGTGTGTACCATCTACAAGATGCACTGCAGCAATGCACCAAGGCTCCTTAGACAGCACCTTCCAAACCCACGACCTCTACCAACTAGAAGAACAAGGGCACCAGATACATGGGAACACCACCACCTGCAAGTTCCCCTCCAAGTCACACACCATCCTGACTTGGAACTATATCGCCGTTCCTTCACTGTCGCTGGGTCAAAATCCTGGAACTCCCTTCCTAACAGCACTGTGGGTGTACCTACCCCACATGGACTGCAGCGGTTCAAGAAGGCAGCTCACCACCACCTTCTCAAGGGCAATTAGTGATGGGCAATAAATGCTGGCCTGGCCAGCGATGCCCACATCCCATGCAACGAATACATAAAACTCCCTCAGTATTGACCCTCCAACAGCACTGCACTCCCTCTGTACTGCACCTCCGATAGTGCAGAGCTTCCTCGGTACTGCCCCTTTAACAATCCAGCACTCCTCAATGCTGCACCTCCGACTGTGCGGCACTCCCTCAGTACTGCCCCTTCAACAGTGCGGCGCTTCCTCAGTACCGCCCCTTTTAGAATGCTGTACTCTCTCAGCGCTGCACCTCCGACCGTGCGGCACTCGCTCAGTACTGCCCCGCCGACAGCACAGCACTCCCTCAGTACTGCCCCGCCGACAGCGCAGCACTCCCTCAGTACTGCCCCGCCGACAGCGCAGCACTCCCTCAGTACTGCCCCGCCGACAGCGCAGCACTCCCTCAATACTGCCCCGCCGACAGCGCAGCACTCCCTCAGTACTGCACTGGGAGTGTCAGCTGGGATAATGATTTCAAGTGTCTGGAGTTGAATTTGAGTCCACAACCCTGTGCCTCAGAGGCCAGAGTGCTAATCATAGCGGCATGGCTGAGACACGAGGCGAGGAGAACATAAGGTTACGAGCTGGTCTTGCTGTAGAATTAACTCTGGCTGTGGGTTTTGTCCTAACCTGGAGTTCTGGGAACTTACCTGAGGAACAGTGAGAACACAAGCCAATCCCATCGAGTTGTGAAGTTGCTGCAGAAATTAGTTCAATCCTCCAAAATGACAGAGCAGAGTTTGTCTGGTATCTCTGGAGATGTGGAGACAAGTCGATACTTTACCTTAATGAAAAGGAAGCTGAAGCTATAACTGATTGAATGATGAAGTGGAACTGAAAGTGATTCTATTTAAATTACTGGAGGTAACAGACACTGAACTCGCTGAGACACATTTAATGTTGCAACCCGTATAACACAACACACCGATCTGAAAGAGGTCAGTGGTCAGTTTCTTACTTATTTGGAATTCAGTATCAAGTGTGTTAGTGGTCAGGGTCCTAGTAATTTTGAGGTCAATTGACTATTTTTATCTGGGAACCCCTGGAACCTTCCCATGTCCTGGATTACTGTATGTGCAGGAAGTGTCGGCAGTTGCTCAAGTTCAATCTCAGAGTTTCAGAGCTTGACAGCAGCTGGAGTCACTGCAGTGCACCTGGGAAACTGAGAGTTTCCTGAATTGTACATTCCAGGATGCGGTGACAAGGCTAGCACAGAAGTCACAGGAGGTGAGGGAGAATGACCACCCACAGGGGAGGAGGATGACACAGGTAGTGGCAGGAATCCCCCCAAGCACAGAAGTCACAGGAGGTGAGGGAGAATGACCACCCACAGGGGAGGAGGATGACACAGGTAGTGGCAGGAATCCCCCCAAGCCAGTGGTACCAGCTTACTGTTTTTTTGTTTCAAATGCCAGGGGGTGCTTTTTTTAATCCATTTGCAAGATGTGGGTGTCGCTGGCAAGACCAGCATTTATTGTCCAACCCTAATTGCCCTTGAGAAGGAGGTGGTGAGCTGCCTTCTTGAATACAATGGTGTCGTTTTCTAGGTCATTTCTGAGGGCAGTTAAGAGTTAACCACATTGCTGTGGGTCTGGAGTCACATATAGACCAGACCGGGTAAGGACAGCAGATTTCCTTCCCTAAAGGACTCCCTGGAGGAATGCAATAAGAATTAAACCCCCAGCACTCTGGAAGATTTGATAGCATGCAAGGGAAAAAGAAAGAGTAGAAATGCAGCGATCAGAGGGGATTTCATAGTTAGGGGCACAGACGGGCCTTTCTTTAACCACAACTATAATTCTCGAATGATATGTTGCCTCCCTGGTGCCAGGGTAAAGACATAACTGAGTGAGTACAGGACATTGTGTGAAGGGAAGGGGAATAACCAGAAGTTATGGTCCATGTTGGAACCAATGACATAGATATAAAAAAAGTGAAGTCCTTCAAGAAGATCGTCAGGATCTAGGAAAAGGGGCAGAAAAAAAGAGCTCAAAGATAATAATCTCAGGATTACTCCGAGTCTTATTATTTGGCCTCCTTGTCTCGAGAGACAATAGGTAAGCACCTAGAGGTGGTCAGTGGTTTGTGGAGCAACGCCTGGAGTGGCTATAAAGACCAATTCTAGAGTTACAGACTCTTCCACAGGTGCTGCAGATAAAATTGGTTGTCGGGGCTGTTACACAGTTGGCTCTCCCCTTGTGCTTCTGTCTTTTTTCCTGCCAACTGCTAAGTCTCTTCGACTCGCCACACTTTAGCCCCGCCTTAATGACTGCCCGCCAGCTCTGGCGATCGTTGGCAACTGACTCCCACGACTTGTGGTCAATGTCACATTTGCAGACGTTTTTAAAGCAGAGAGCGGGTCTGATACCAGTGGCGAGCTCACTGTACAATGTGTCTTTGGGGATCCTGCCATCTTCCATGTGGCTCACATGGCCAAGCCATCTCAAGCGCCGCTGGCTCAGTAGGGTGTATATGCTGAGGATATTGGCCGCCTCGAGGACTTCTGTGTTGGAGATACGGTCCTGCCACCTGATGCCAAGGATTCTCCAGAGGCAGCGAAGATGGAATGAATTGAGACGTCACTCTTGGCTGACATACGTTGTCCAGGCCTCGCTGCCGTAGAGCAAGGTATTGAGGACACAGGCTTGATACACTCGGACTTTTGTGTTCCGTGTCAGTGCGCCATTTTCCCACACTCTCTTGGCCAGTCTGGACATAGCAGTGGAAGCCTTTCCCATGCACTTGTTGATTTCTGCATTGAGAGACAGGTTACTGGTGATAGTTGAGCCTAGGTAGGTGAACT
This sequence comes from Heterodontus francisci, assembly GCF_036365525.1. Taxonomy (NCBI): domain Eukaryota; kingdom Metazoa; phylum Chordata; class Chondrichthyes; order Heterodontiformes; family Heterodontidae; genus Heterodontus; species Heterodontus francisci. The sequence goes on from NC_090377.1 coordinate 4,023,944, forward strand.
CTTGAACCACTTCCACAGCGTGGTCACCGATATTGATGGATGGAGCATTTCTGACGTCCTGTCCCATGATGTTCGTTTTCTTGAGGCTGTTGGTTAGGCCAAATTCGCTGCAGGCAGCCGCAAACCTGTCGATGAGTCTCTGCAGACACTCTTCAGTGTGAGATGTTAAAGCAGCATCGTCAGCAAAGAGGAGTTCCCTGATGAGGACTTTCCGTACTTTGGTCTTCGCTCTTAGACGGGCAAGGTTGAACAACCTGCCCCCTGATCTTGTGTGGAGGAAAATTCCTTCTTCTGAAGACTTGAATGCATGTGAGAGCAGCAGGAAGAAGAAGATCCCAAACAGTGTGGGTGCGAGAACACAGCCCTGTTTCATGCCTCTCAGGATAGGAAAGGGGTCTGATGAGGCACCGCTATGCTGAATTGTACCTTTCATATTGTCATGGAATGAGGTGATGATACTGAGTAGCTTTGGTGGACATCTGATCTTTTCTAGTAGTCTGAAGAGACCACGTCTGCTGACGAGGTCAAAGGCTTTGGTGAGATCAATGAAAGCAACGTAGAGGGGCATCTGAAATAAAAACAGAAAGTGCTGGAAATACTCAGCAGGTCTGGCAGCATCTGTGGAGAGAGAAGCAGAGTTAACGTTTCAGGTCAGTGACCCTTCTTCAGAACTGGCAAATATTAGAAATTAGAAAGGTTATAAGCAAGTAAAGTGGGGGTGGGGCAAGAGATAACAAAGGAGAAGGTGTAGATGGGACAAGGCCACACAGCTGACCAAAAGGTCATGGAGCAAAGGCAAACAATATGTTAATGGTGTGTTGAAAGACAAAGCATTAGTACAGATAAGGTGTTAATGGACTAAAAATTGAACAACCGCAAGTACAAACATGAAAAAAAGTGGGTAAGCAAACTGAACAAACTGAGATGAAATAAAATAAAATAAACACAAAAAAAAATTTTAAAAGGAGAAAGAAAAAAATAACTAAAAATAAAAGTAAAATGAGGGGCCCGTCATGCTCTGAAATGATTGAACTCAATGTTCAGTCTGGCAGGCTGTATTGTGCCTAATCGGTAAATGAGATGCTGTTACTCGAGCTTGCGTTGATGTTCACTGGAACACTGCAGCAATCTCAGGACAGAGATGTGAGCATGAGAGCAGGGGGGAGTGATGAAAGGGGCATCTGAGGGGCATCTGTTGTTCACGGTATTTCTCCTATAGCTGGCGAAGGGAGCATGTCAATGGTGGATCTCTCTGCTCGAAAGCCACACTGTGCCTCAGGATAGACACGCTCAGCCAGCATCTGGAGCCTGTTTAAAGCAACTCGAGCAAAGACTTTCCCCACTATGCTGAGCAGGGAGATTCCATGGTAGTTGTTGCAGTCACCGCGGTCACCCTTGTTCTTATAGAGGGTGATGATATTGGCATCGCGCATGTCCTGTGGTACTGCTCCCTCATCCCAGCACAGGTAAAGCAGTTCATGGAGTGCTGAGAGTATAGCAGGCTTGGCACTCTTGATTATTTCAAGGGTAATGCCGTCCTTTCCAGGGGCTTTTCCACTGGCTAGAGAATCAATGGCATCACTGAGTTCCGATTTTGTTGGCTGTTTGTCCAGCTCATCCATGACTGGCAGAGACTGGGCTGCATTGAGGACGGTGTCAGTGACAACATTCTCCCTGGAGTACAGTTCTAGGTAGTGCTCCACCCAGCGGTCCATTTGCTTGCGTTGGTCAGTGATCGTGTCCCCTGATTTAGATTTGAGGAGGGCGATCTTCTTGATGGTTGGCCCAAAAGCTCTCTTAATGCCATCATACATTCCTCTGATGTTTCCAGTGTCTGAGGTCAGCTGAATACGACTGCATAGGTGTTGCCAGTAGTCATTTGTACAGCGCCTGACTGTTCTTTGTGCAGCGCTTCTGGCTGCTTTAAGTGCTACGGATGTTAACTCGCTGGGGGCTTTCTTGTAGTTCAGCAGTGCAATGCGCTTCGCGGCTATGACAGGTTCCAGCTCTTTAAAGTGAGATTGAAACCAGTCTACATTCTGTTTCTCACGTTTGCCAAAGGTGGTCATTGCTGAGTCATAGATGGCGTCTCTGATGTGGGCCCACTTGGTCTCTGCATCCCCCGCAGGAATGTTTTGAAGGGCTTTTTCAAGTGAATTTAGAAACTTATGTAACAGCTGTGGATAAGAAATTCTGTTAGTGTTGATGCGCGGGCAGCCCATGTGGCAGGTGTAATTTGCTAATGAGTATAGAACCTAGAAGATAGTGCAGGTGAATGTGTGGCTGGAGAAGTGGTGCAGGAGGGCAGTTTTCAGATCCGTGGGGCATTGGGACTGGTTCTGGGGGAAGGGATAACTGTACAAGATGGACAGGTTGCACCTGAACAGAGTCGGGACCAATGTTCTTGCTGAGAGGTGAACCAGTACTGTTGGGGAGGCTTTAAACTAATTTGGAAGAGGACGCAGAACCAGAAAATAGCAGAAAAGTGCAGTAATGAGATTGGAGAACAGACAAATATAAACAGCAGTAAAACTAGAAATAGTCCAAATATTGCAGGGACCAAATTGAGGAAAACAGCAAAGTGACGAAGGAGGAATTAAATTGTAGATACATCAGTGTCTGTAGCTAATAAGCTTGGTGAGCTGCAAGCACAAACTACCACATGGGATAATGATGTGGTTACATTCACAGAGACATGGTTCAAACAAGGCCAGGAATGAATCCTTAATATTCATAGGTCCCAAGTATTCAGAATGATAGAGATGGAAGAAGTGGAGGGTTAGTGGCAGTATTGATCAACAGTGAAGTTGCAGTTCTAAATAAACAGGGATTTATTAGCTGGTTCTCGGACAGTCTTTCAGGCTGCAGTTAATGAACAGAGGGGGTGCTATTTTGCTGGGAGTATTTTTATTGCACACCAGACAGTGAAGCAATAGATGAGTTAATTTGTTGACAAGTTTCAAAGCTATGTAACAAAAAAATGTAGTAATATTAGCAGACTTTAATCACCCGATTGTAGACTGGGGAAAAATATACTGAGGGTAGGGGAGGAGAGGAATTTCTGATGTGTACAGAAGAATTTTCTCGATCAATCTGTCTCCAGTCCCAAAAGGATCTGGCTGTGAGAAATGAAACAGGATAAGTGCAGTGTGTTATAGTAAATCATCATCGAGTTGACAGTGACCACAACATCATTCAGTTTAAAGTAATTATAAAAAGAGAACAGAAAATATCAAAGGTAAAAATGCTCAACTGGGGAAAAGCTAAATTCCAGAGGTGAGGTGAGAGTGACTGCCCTTGACATCAAGGCAGCATTTGACCGAGTGTGGCATCAAGGAGGCCTAGCAAAATTGGATCCAGTGGGAATTAGGGGGAAAACTCTGCTGGTTGGAGTCATACCTAGCACAAAGGATATTGGTTATGGTTGTTGGAGGTCAATCATCTCAGTCCCAGGACATCACTGCAGGAGTTCCTCAGCGTAGTGTCCTAGGCCCAATCATTTTTAGTTGCTTCATCAATGACCTTCCTTAAATCATAAGGTCAGAAGTGGGGATGTTTGCTGATGATTGCACAATGTTCAGCACCATTCGCAACTTCTCAGCTACTGAAGAAGCCCATGCCCGCATGCAGCAAGACCTGGACAACATCCAGGCTTGGGCTGATAAAGGGCCAGTTACATTCATGCCACACAGGTGCAGGCAATGACCATTTTCAGAAAAAGAGAATCCAACCATCTCCCTTTGACATTCAACTGCACTTCCCGTGCTGAATACCCCACCATGAACATCCTGGGGGTCACCTGGCTGGACCAGCCATATAAATACTGTGGCTACAAGAGAAGATTGGGAATTCTGCAGCAAGTAACCCATTTCCTGACTCCCCAAAGCCTGCCCACCATCTACAAGACAGAAGTCAGGAGTCATAAGACTGGTGTGGTAGAAGTGGATTCTGGGTCATGAGGCACTGGCACCAGTACTGGGGAAAGTGGTGGCTGAACCATTGGGACAGTCTATACCTAAACTATGCTGAGGCCAGTGTTCTAGTGAACCTCATAACTAGGGAAGTAGAGAGGGTTTTAAACTAAATAGTGGGGGCATGGGATCAAATTTGGGAAGATATGGTAAATCAAAGAGTAGAGACAAGGCAAGAGAGAAAGGTATTAATATGGGAAATGATAGACTGTGACAGGAAGCGATAGACCATACAAATCTAAGAGTAAATCAACAGATAAGGCTAGAGGTTACAAAAACAATAAAAGGACACAATTAAAGGCACTGGATCTGAATGCACATAGCATTCGAAACAAAACAGATGAACTGATAGCGCAAATAGAAATAAATAAGTACGATCTGATAGCCATTACAGAGATATGGCTGCAGGATGACATAGATTGGGACATGAATATTGAAGGATGAATAACATTTAGGAAAGACAGGAAGCTAGGAAAAGGTGGAGGGGTAGCTCTGCTAATTAATGATGGTATTAGCACAATAGAGAGGGTTGACCTAAGTTCAAGAGACCAGGATGTCGAAGCAGTTTGGGTAGAGATAAGATATTATAAAGGCAAGAAGTCACTTGTGGGAGTGGTGTACAGGCCACCGAACATTAACCACACTGTAGGATGGGGTATAAAGGAAGAAATAATGGCAGCTTGTCAGAAAGGTACAGCAATAATTATGGGGGGTTTTAACCTACATATAGACAGGTAAAATCAGATGGGCAGAGGTAGCCTAGATGAGGAGCACATAGAATGTTTTCTGGATAATTTCTTGGAACAATACCTTCTGGAGTCAACCAGAGAGCAGGCTATACTAGACCTGGTATTGTGCAACAAGATAGGATTAATTAATGACCTCATAGTTAAGGCACCCCTAGGTAGCAGCGATCATAATATGACTGAATTTTACATTCAGTTTGAGGGAGAGAAGAGTCCAAGACTAGTATTTTAAACATAAGTAAGAGCAATTATGAGGGCATGAAAGCAGAGCTAGCTAAAGTGAACTGGCAAATCAGGTTAAGGGATCGGTCAATAGAGATGCAGTGACAGACATTTAAGGAGATATTTCAGAATACACAGAATAGATACATTTCAACGAGAAAGAAAAATTCCAAGGGTGGGACCCATCATCCGTGGTTAACTCAAACAGTTAAAGATAGTATCAAACTTAAAGAAAAAGCCTATAATTTCACAAAGATGGGAGGCAGGTCAGAAGATTGCACAGAATATAAAAAATAGCAAAGAACGACTAAAAGATTGATAAGGAAGTTAAAATTAGAGTACGGGAGAAAGCTAGCTCGAAATATAAAGACAGATGGTAAGAGTTTCTACAGATATTTTAATAAGAAGAGTTAACAAAGTGAGCGTTGGTCCTGTAAAAGTGAGTCTGGGGAATGAATAATGGATAATAAGGAGATGGCAGATGAATTAAACAGATATTTTGCATCGGTCTTCACTATTGAGGGTACAAATAACATCCCAGTATTAGCTGTAAGTCAGGAAATGGAAGGGAGGGAGGAACTCAAGAAAATAGGGTGTTAAAAGAAGTGGCTAGTGAGATAGTTGATCTTTTAGTTTTAATTTTCCCAAATTCCCTAGATTTGTGGAAGGTTCCTTTAGATTGGAAAATAGCGAATGTAACTCTTTTATTCAAAAAGGGAGGGAGTCAGAAAGCGGGAAACTACAGGCCAGTTAGCTTAACATCTGTCTTAGAGAAAATGTTAGAAGCTATTATTAAAGATGTTATAACAGGGCATTTAGAAAAATTCAAGATAATCAGGCAGAGTCAACATGGCTTTGTGAAAAGGAAATCATGTTTAACCAATTTATTGGAGTTCTTTGAAGTAGTAACATGTGTTGTGAATAAAAGGGAACCGGTGGATGTACTGTACTTAGATTTCCAGAAGGCATTTGATAAGATGCCACATCAAAGGTTATTGCAGAAAATAAAAGCTCATGGTGTTTGGGGGTAACATTTTGGCATGGATAGAAGATTGGCTAGCTAACAGGAAACAGAGAGTAGGCATAAATGGGTCATTTTCTGGTTGGCAAGATGTAACGAGTGGTGTGCCACAGGGATCAGTGCTGGGGCCTCAACTTTTTACAATTTATATAAATGACTTAGATGAAGGGACCAAAGATATGGTGGCTAAATTTTCTGATGACACAAAGATAGGTAGGAAAGTAAGTTGTGAAGAGGATGTAAGGAGGTTATAAAGGGATATAGATAGGTTAAATGAGTGGCAAAGATCTGGCAAATGAAGTATAATGAGGGCAAAGTGTGAAATTGTCCACTTTGGAGGAAGAATAAAAAAGAAGCATATTATCTAAATGGTGAGAGATTGCAGAGCTCTGAGATGCAGAGGGATCTGGGTGTCCGAGTGCATGAATCGCAAAAGGTTAGTATGCAGGTGCAGCACGTAATTAGGAAAGCTAATAGAATGTTATTGTTTATTGCGAGGGGAATTGATTATAAAAGTAGGGAGGTTATGCTTCAGCTATACAGGGCATTGGTGAGACCACATCTGGAATACTGTGTACAGTATTGGTCTCCTTATTTAAGGAAGGAGGTAAATGCGTTGGAGGCAGTTCAGAGAAGGTTTACCAGACTAATACCTGGAATAGGCGGGCTGTCTTATGAGGAAAGATTGGACAGGCTAGACTTGTATCCGCTGGAGTTTAGAAGAGTAAGAGGCGACTTGATTGAAACAGATAAGATTCTGAGGGGGAATTGAAACATATAAGATTCAAGAAGGCATTCGGCATGCTTGCATTCATCGGTCGGGGCATAGAGTATAAAAATTGGCAAGTCATGCTGCAGCTGTACAGAACTTTAGTTAGGCCACACTTAGAATATTGCGTGCAATTCTGGTTGCCACACTACCAGAAGGACGTGGAGGCTTTGGAGATGGTACAGAAGAGGTTTACCAGGATGTTGCCTGGTCTGGAGGGCATTAGCTATGAGGAGAGGTTGGAACATCTCCGCTCAGTCCGCAAGCAGGACCCTGAGCTTCCGGTTGCTTGCCATTTCAACACTCCCCCCTGCTCTCATGCTCACATCTCTGTCCTGGGATTGCTGCAGTGTTCCAGTGAACATCAACGCAAGCTCGAGGAACAGCATCTCATTTACCGATTAGGCACAATACAGCCTGCCAGACTGAACATTGAGTTCAATAATTTCAGAGCATGACGGGCCCCATTTTACTTTCTTTTTTAGTTATTTTTTTCTTCCTTTTTTTAACATTCTTTTTTACATTTTTTACAATTTTTTTTTGCATTTATTTCATTTCATCTTTGTTTGTTCAGTTTGCTTACCCACTGTTTTTTTTCAGGTTTGCACTTGCTGCTGTTCAATATTCAGTGTATTAACACCTAATCTGTACTAATGCTTTGTCTTTCAACACACCATTAACATATTGTTTGCCTTTGCTCTGTGGTCAGCTATGTGGCCTGGTCCAATCTCAACCTCCTTTGTTATCTCTTGCCCCACCCCCACCTCACTTGCTTATAACCTGTAACTTTTCTAATATTAGTCAGTTCCGATGAAGGGTCACTGACCCGAAACGTTAACTCTGCTTCTCTTTTCACAGACACTGCCAGACCTGCTGAGTGGTTCCAGCATTTCTTGTTTTTATTTCAGATTTCCAACATCCGCAGTATTTTGCTTTTGTTTCGGATAAACTTGGATTGTTTTCACTGGAACGACGGAGGTGGAGGGGTGACATGATAGAGGTTTACAAAGTTATGAGCAGCATGGACAGAGTGGATAGTCAGAAGCTTTATCCCAGGGTGGAAGAGTCAGTTACTAGGGGACATAGGTTTAAGGTACGAGGGGCAAAGTTTAGAGGGGATGTGCGAAGCAAGTTCTTCACACAGAGGGTGGTGAGTGCCTGGAACTTGCTGCCGGGGGAGGTGGTGGAAGCAGATACGATAGCGACGTTTAAGAGACATCTTGACAAATATATGAACAGGATGGGAATAGAGGGATATGGACCCTGGAAGTGCAGAAGGTTTTAGTTTAGACAGGCATCAAGATCGGCGCAGGCTTGGAGGGCCGAATGGCCTGTTCCTGTGCTGTACTGTTCTTTGTTCTTTGTTCTTTGTCTTGACAGGGTGGATGTGGAAAGGATGTTTCCCCTTTTGGGAGAATCTAGAACTAGGGATGGCTGTTTAAAAATAAGGGGTCACCCATTTGAGACAGGGATGAGGTGAAATTTTTTCTCTCAGAAGGTCGTGAGTCTTTGGAATTCATTTCCTTAAAAGGCAGTGGAAGAAGAGTCTTTGAATATTTTTAAGGCAGAGGTAGATAGATTCTTAATAAGCAAGGGGGTGAAAGGATATTGGGGGTAGGTGGAAATGTGGAGTAATCAGTTCAGTCATGAACTTATTGAAAGGGCCTACTCTTGCTCCTAATTCGTATGTTTGTATATTCGTAAGTTTGCTCACATAAATTCAACTTCAGACACTCACACTCACACTCAGACCCTCACACTCACACACAACCCCACACACTCACACTCCAGAACCTCACATTCACCCTCCAGACCCTTACACGCAGAGAGCACAGGGGTGATGGTCAGTGAGCACAGGGGCGATGGCCAGAGAGCACAGGGGCATTCATCAGTGAGCACAGGGGCAATGGTCAGAAAGCACAGGGGTGATGGTCAGTGAGCACAGGGGAAATGGTCAGAGAGCACAGCATCAATGGTCAGAGAGAACAGGGGTGATGGTCAGAGAGCACAGGGGTGATGGTCAGAGAGCACAGGGGAAATGGTCAGAAAGCACAGGGGAATGGTCAGTGAGCACAGGGGAAATGGTCAGTGAGCACAGGGGCAATGGTCAGTGAGCACAGGGGTGATGGTCAGAGAGCACAAGGGAAATGGTCAGTGAGCACAGGGGCAATGGTCAGTGAGCACAGTGGCGATGGTCAGTGAGCACAGGGGCAAAGGTCAGAGAGCACAGGGGAAATGGTCAGTGAGCACAGGGGTGATGGTCAGTGAGCACAGGGGCAAAGGTCAGAGAGCACAGGGGAAATGGTCAGTGAGCACAGGGGCGATGGTCAGTGATCACAGGGGCAATGGTTAAAGAGCACAGGAGCAATGGTCAGTGAGCACAGGGGAAATGGTCAGTGAGCACAGGGGTGATGGTCAGAGAGCACAGGGGAAATGGTCAGTGAGCACAGGGGTGATGGTCAGTGATCACAGGGGCAATGGTTAAAGAGCACAGGAGCAATGGTCAGTGAGCACAGGGGAAATGGTCAGAGAGCACAGGGGAAATGGTCAGTGAGCACAGGGGTGATGGTCAGAGAGCACAGGGGAAATGGTCAGTGAGCACAGGGGCAATGGTCAGAGAGCACAGGGGTGATGGTCAGAGAGCACAGGGGAAATGGTCAGTGAGCACAGGGGTGATTTTCAGAGAGCACAGCGGCAATGGTCAGTGAGCACAGGGGCAATGGTCAGAGAGCACAGGGGTGATGGTCAGAGAGCACAGGGGAAATGGTCAGTGAGCACAGGGGTGATTTTCAGAGAGCACAGCGGCAATGGTCAGTGAGCACAGGGGCAATGGTCAGAGAGCATAGGGGAAATGGTCAGTGAGCACAGGGGTGATGGTCAGAGAGCACAGGGGAAATGGTCAGAGAGCATAGGGGAAATGGTCAGTGAGCACAGGGGTGATGGTCAGAGAGCACAGGGGAAATGGTCAGTGAGCACAGGGGTGATGGTCAGAGAGCACAGGGGCAATGGTCAGAGAGCACAGGGGAAATGGTCAGAGAGCACAGGGGCAATGGTCAGTGAGCACAGGGGCATTGGTCAGAGAGCACAGGGGAAATGGTCAGTGAGCACAGGGGCAATGGTCAGAGAGCACAGGGGCAATGGTCAGAGAGCACAGGGGCATTGGTCAGAGAGCACAGGGGAAATGGTCAGTGAGCACAGGGGCATTGGTCAGAGAGCACAGGGGCAATGGTCAGAGAGCACAGGGGCAATGGTCAGAGAGCACAGGGGCATTGGTCAGAGAGCACAGGGGAAATGGTCAGAGAGCATAGGGGCAATGGTCAGAGAGCACAGGGGAAATGGTCAGTGAGCACAGGGGCAATGGTCAGAGAGCACAGGGGCAATGGTCAGTGAGCACAGGGGCATTGGTCAGAGAGCACAGGGGAAATGGTCAGAGAGCACAGGGGCATTGGTCAGAGAGCCCAGGGGAAATGGTCAGTGAGCACAGGGGCATTGGTCAGAGAGCACAGGGGAAATGGTCAGAGAGCACAGGGGCATTGGTCAGAGAGCACAGGGGTGATGGTCAGAGAGCACAGGGGAAATGGTCAGTGAGCACAGGGGTGATTTTCAGAGAGCACAGCGGCAATGGTCAGTGAGCACAGGGGCAATGGTCAGAGAGCACAGGGGTGATGGTCAGAGAGCACAGGGGAAATGGTCAGTGAGCACAGGGGCAATGGTCAGAGAGCACAGGGGCAATGGTCAGAGAGCACAGGGGTGATGGTCAGAGAGCACAGGGGAAATGGTCAGTGAGCACAGGGGTGATGGTCAGAGAGCACAGGGGCAATGGTCAGAGAGCACAGGGGAAATGGTCAGAGAGCACAGGGGCAATGGTCAGTGAGCACAGGGGCATTGGTCAGAGAGCACAGGGGAAATGGTCAGTGAGCACAGGGGCAATGGTCAGAGAGCACAGGGGCAATGGTCAGAGAGCACAGGGGCATTGGTCAGAGAACACAGGGGAAATGGTCAGTGAGCACAGGGGCATTGGTCAGAGAGCACAGGGGCAATGGTCAGAGAGCACAGGGGCAATGGTCAGAGAGCACAGGGGCATTGGTCAGAGAGCACAGGGGAAATGGTCAGAGAGCACAGGGGCAATGGTCAGAGAGCACAGGGGAAATGGTCAGTGAGCACAGGGGCAATGGTCAGAGAGCACAGGGGCAATGGTCAGTGAGCACAGGGGCATTGGTCAGAGAGCACAGGGGAAATGGTCAGAGAGCACAGGGGCATTGGTCAGAGAGCCCAGGGGAAATGGTCAGTGAGCACAGGGGCATTGGTCAGAGAGCACAGGGGAAATGGTCAGAGAGCACAGGGGCAATGGTCAGTCAGCACAGGGACATTGGTCAGAGAGCACAGGGGAAATGGTCAGAGAGCACAGGGGCATTGGTCAGAGAGCACAGGGGAAATGGTCAGTGAGCACAGGGACAATTGTCAGAGAGCACAGGGGAAATGGTCAGTGAGCACAGGGGTGATGGTCATTGATCACAGGGGCATTCGTCAGTGAGCACAGGGACATTGGTCAGAGAGCACAGGGGAAATGGTCAGAGAGCACAGGGGCATTGGTCAGAGAGCACAGGGGAAATGGTCAGTGAGCACAGGGACAATTGTCAGAGAGCACAGGGGAAATGGTCAGTGAGCACAGGGGTGATGGTCAGTGATCACAGGGGCATTCGTCAGTGAGCACAGGGGTGATGGTCAGTGAGCACAGGGGTGATGGTCAGTGAGCACAGGGGCATTCGTCAGTGAGCACAGGGGAAATGGTCAGTGAGCACAGGGACAATTGTCAGAGAGCACAGGGGAAATGGTCAGTGAGCACAGGGGTGATGGTCAGTGAGCACAGGGGAAATGGTCAGTGAGCACAGGGACAATTGTCAGAGAGCACAGGGGAAATGGTCAGTGAGCACAGGGGTGATGGTCAGTGATCACAGGGGCATTCGTCAGTGAGCACAGGGGAAATGGTCAGTGAGCACAGGGACAATTGTCAGAGAGCACAGGGGAAATGGTCAGTGAGCACAGGGGTGATGGTCAGTGAGCACAGGGGCATTCGTCAGTGAGCACAGGGGTGATGGTCATTGAGCACAGGGGTGATGGTCAGTGAGCACAGGGGTGATGGTCAGTGAGCACAGGGGTATTCGTCAGTGAGCACAGGGGCGATGGTCATTGAGCACAGGGGCAATGGTCAGAGAGCACAGGGGCAATGGTCAGTGAGCACAGGGACAATTGTCAGAGAGCACAGGGGAAATGGTCAGTGAGCACAGGGGTGATGGTCAGTGAGCACAGGGGCATTCGTCAGTGAGCACAGGGGTGATGGTCATTGAGCACAGGGGTGATGGTCAGTGAGCACAGGGGTGATGGTCAGTGAGCACAGGGGTATTCGTCAGTGAGCACAGGGGTGATGGTCATTGAGCACAGGGGCAATGGTCAGAGAGCACAGGGGCAATGGTCAGTGAGCACAGGGACAATTGTCAGAGAGCACAGGGGAAATGGTCAGTGAGCACAGGGGTGATGGTCAGTGAGCACAGGGGCATTCGTCAGTGAGCACAGGGGTGATGGTCAGTGAGCACAGGGGTGATGGTCATTGAGCACAGGGGTGATGGTCATTGAGCACAGGGGCATTCGTCAGTGAGCACAGGGGTATTCGTCAGTGAGCACAGGGGTGATGGTCATTGAGCACAGGGGTGATGGTCATTGAGCACAGGGGTGATGGTCAGTGAGCACAGGGGCATTCGTCAGTGAGCACAGGGGTATTCGTCAGTGAGCACAGGGGTGATGGTCATTGAGCACGGGGTGATGGTCAGTGAGCACAGGGGTATTCGTCAGTGAGCACAGGGGTGATGGTCATTGAGCACAGGGGCAATGGTCAGAGAGCACAGGGGCAATGGTCTGAGAGCACAGGGACAATGGTCAGAGAGCACAGAGGAAATGGTCAGTGAGCACAGGGGCAATGGTCAGTGAGCACAGGGGAAATGGTCAGAGAGCACAGGGGCAATGTTTAGAGAGCACAGGGGCGATGGTCAGTGAGCACAGGGGAAATGGTCAGAGAGCACAGGGGAAATGGTCAGTGAGCACAGGGGTGATGGTCAGTGATCACAGGGGCATTCGTCAGTGAGCACAGGGGAAATGGTCAGTGAGCACAGGGACAATTGTCAGAGAGCACAGGGGAAATGGTCAGTGAGCACAGGGGTGATGGGCAGTGAGCACAGGGGCATTCGTCAGTGAGCACAGGGGTGATGGTCATTGAGCACAAGGGCAATGGTCAGAGAGCACAGGGGCAATGGTCTGTGAGCACAGGGACAATGGTCAGAGAGCACAGGGGAAATGGTCAGTGAGCACAGGGGCAATGGTCAGAGAGCACAGGGGCGATGGTCAGAGAGCACAGGGGCAATGGTCAGAGAGCACAGGGGAAATGGTCAGAGAGCACAGGGGCAATGGTCAGAGAGCACAGGGGCAATGGTCAGTGAGCACAGGGGAAATGGTCAGAGAGCACAGGGGAAATGGTCAGTGAGCACAGGGGCAATGGTCAGTGAGCACAGGGGCATTGGTCAGAGAGCACAGGGGCAATGGTCAGAGAGCACAGGGGCAATGGTCAGTGAGCACAGGGGAAATGGTCAGAGAGCACAGGGGCAATGGTCAGAGAGCACAGGGGCAATGGTCAGTGAGCACAGGGGCATTGGTCAGAGAGCACAGGGGCAATGGTCAGAGAGCACAGGGGCGATGGTCAGTGAGCACAGGGGAAATGGTCAGAGAGCACAGGGGCGATGGTCAGAGAGTACAGGGGCAATGGTCAGAGAGCTATGGGGCATTGGTCAGAGAGCACAGGGGCAATGGTCAGAGAGCACAGGGGAAATGGTCAGTGAGCACAGGGGCAATGGTCAGAGAGCATAGGGGAAATGGTCAGTGAGCACAGGGGTGATGGTCAGAGAGCACAGGGGAAATGGTCAGAGAGCATAGGGGAAATGGTCAGTGAGCACAGGGGTGATGGTCAGAGAGCACAGGGGAAATGGTCAGTGAGCACAGGGGTGATGGTCAGAGAGCACAGGGGCAATGGTCAGAGAGCACAGGGGAAATGGTCAGAGAGCACAGGGGCAATGGTCAGTGAGCACAGGGGCATTGGTCAGAGAGCACAGGGGAAATGGTCAGTGAGCACAGGGGCAATGGTCAGAGAGCACAGGGGCAATGGTCAGAGAGCACAGGGGCATTGGTCAGTGAGCACAGGGGAAATGGTCAGAGAGCACAGGGGAAATGGTCAGTGAGCACAGGGGCAATGGTCAGTGAGCACAGGGGCAATGGTCAGAGAGCACAGGGGCAATGGTCAGAGAGCACAGGGGCAATGGTCAGAGAGCACAGGGGCAATGGTCAGAGAGCACAGGGGAAATGGTCAGTGAGCACAGGGGCAATGGTCAGAGAGCACAGGGGCAATGGTCAGTGAGCACAGGGGCATTGGTCAGAGAGCACAGGGGAAATGGTCAGAGAGCACAGGGGCATTGGTCAGAGAGCCCAGGGGAAATGGTCAGTGAGCACAGGGGCATTGGTCAGAGAGCACAGGGGAAATGGTCAGAGAGCACAGGGGCAATGGTCAGTCAGCACAGGGACATTGGTCAGAGAGCACAGGGGAAATGGTCAGAGAGCACAGGGGCATTGGTCAGAGAGCACAGGGGAAATGGTCAGAGAGCACAGGGGTGATGGTCAGTGAGCACAGGGGAAATGGTCAGTGAGCACAGGGACAATTGTCAGAGAGCACAGGGGAAATGGTCAGTGAGCACAGGGGTGATGGTCAGTGAGCACAGGGGAAATGGTCAGTGAGCACAGGGACAATTGTCAGAGAGCACAGGGGAAATGGTCAGTGAGCACAGGGGTGATGGTCAGTGATCACAGGGGCATTCGTCAGTGAGCACAGGGGTGATGGTCAGTGAGCACAGGGGTGATGGTCAGTGAGCACAGGGGCATTCGTCAGTGAGCACAGGGGAAATGGTCAGTGAGCACAGGGACAATTGTCAGAGAGCACAGGGGAAATGGTCAGTGAGCACAGGGGTGATGGTCAGTGAGCACAGGGGAAATGGTCAGTGAGCACAGGGACAATTGTCAGAGAGCACAGGGGAAATGGTCAGTGAGCACAGGGGCAATGGTCAGTGAGCACAGGGGAAATGGTCAGAGAGCACAGGGGAAATGGTCAGTGAGCACAGGGACAATTGTCAGAGAGCACAGGGGAAATGGTCAGTGAGCACAGGGGTGATGGTCAGTGAGCACAGGGGAAATGGTCAGTGAGCACAGGGACAATTGTCAGAGAGCACAGGGGAAATGGTCAGTGAGCACAGGGGCAATGGTCAGTGAGCACAGGGGAAATGGTCATTGAGCACAGGGGTGATGGTCAGTGAGCACAGGGGCATTCGTCAGTGAGCACAGGGGTGATGGTCAGTGAGCACAGGGGTGATGGTCAGTGAGCACAGGGGTATTCGTCAGTGAGCACAGGGGTGATGGTCATTGAGCACAGGGGCAATGGTCAGAGAGCACAGGGGCAATGGTCAGTGAGCACAGGGACAATTGTCAGAGAGCACAGGGGAAATGGTCAGTGAGCACAGGGGTGATGGTCAGTGAGCACAGGGGCATTCGTCAGTGAGCACAGGGGTGATGGTCATTGAGCACAGGGGCATTCGTCAGTGAGCACAGGGGTATTCGTCAGTGAGCACAGGGGTGATGGTCATTGAGCACAGGGGTGATGGTCATTGAGCACAGGGGTGATGGTCAGTGAGCACAGGGGTATTTGTCAGTGAGCACAGGGGTGATGGTCATTGAGCACAGGGGTGATGGTCAGTGAGCACAGGGGTATTCGTCAGTGAGCACAGGGGTGATGGTCAGAGAGCACAGGGGCAATGGTCAGTGAGCACAGGGGAAATGGTCAGAGAGCACAGGGGCAATGGTCAGAGAGCACAGGGGCGATGGTCAGTGAGCACAGGGGAAATGGTCAGAGAGCACAGGGGAAATGGTCAGTGAGCACAGGGGTGATGGTCAGTGATCACAGGGGCATTCGTCAGTGAGCACAGGGGAAATGGTCAGTGAGCACAGGGACAATTGTCAGAGAGCACAGGGGAAATGGTCAGTGAGCACAGGGGTGATGGGCAGTGAGCACAGGGGCATTCGTCAGTGATCACAGGGGTGATGGTCATTGAGCACAAGGGCAATGGTCAGAGAGCACAGGGGCAATGGTCTGTGAGCACAGGGACAATGGTCAGAGAGCACAGGGGAAATGGTCAGTGAGCACAGGGGCAATGGTCAGAGAGCACAGGGGCGATGGTCAGAGAGCACAGGGGCAATGGTCAGAGAGCACAGGGGAAATGGTCAGAGAGCACAGGGGCAATGGTCAGAGAGCACAGGGGCAATGGTCAGTGAGCACAGGGGAAATGGTCAGAGAGCACAGGGGAAATGGTCAGTGAGCACAGGGGCAATGGTCAGTGAGCACAGGGGCATTGGTCAGAGAGCACAGGGGAAATGGTCAGAGAGCACAGGGGCATTGGTCAGAGAGCCCAGGGGAAATGGTCAGTGAGCACAGGGGCAATGGTCAGAGAGCACAGGGGCAATGGTCAGAGAGCACAGTGGCGATGGTCAGTGAGCACAGGGGAAATGGTCAGAGAGCACAGGGGCAATGGTCAGAGAGCACAGGGGCAATGGTCAGTGAGCACAGGGGCATTGGTCAGAGAGCACAGGGGCAATGGTCAGAGAGCACAGTGGCGATGGTCAGTGAGCACAGGGGAAATGGTCAGAGAGCACAGGGGCAATGGTCAGAGAGCACAGGGGCAATGGTCAGTGAGCACAGGGGCATTGGTCAGAGAGCACAGGGGCAATGGTCAGAGAGCACAGGGGCGATGGTCAGTGAGCACAGGGGAAATGGTCAGAGAGCACAGGGGCGATGGTCAGAGAGTACAGGGGCAATGGTCAGAGAGCCATGGGGCATTGGTCAGAGAGCACAGGGGCAATGGTCAGAGAGCACAGGAGAAATGGTCAGTGAGCACAGGGGCAATGGTCAGAGAGCACAGGGGAAATGGTCAGAGAGCACAGGGGCAATGGTCAGAGAGCCATGGGGCATTGGTCAGAGAGCACAGGGGCAATGGTCAGAGAGCACAGGGGCAATGGTCTGTGAGCACCAGGGCATTGGTCAGAGAGCACAGGGGAAATGGTCAGAGAGCACTGGGGCAATGGTCAGAGAGCACAGGGGAAATGGTCAGAGAGCACAGGAGAAATGGTCAGAGAGCACAGGGGCAATGGTCAGTGAGCACAGGGGCAATGGTCAGAGAGCACAGGGGCAATGGTCAGTGAGCACAGGGGCATTGGTCAGAGAGCACAGGGGAAATGGTCAGAGAGCACAGGGGCATTGGTCAGAGAGCACAGGGGCAATGGTCAGTGAGCACAGGGGCATTGGTCAGAGAGCACAGGGGCAATGGTCAGTGAGCACAGGGGCAATGGTCAGAGAGCACAGGGGCAATGGTCAGTGAGCACAGGGGCATTGGTCAGAGAGCACAGGGGAAATGGTCAGAGAGCACAGGGGCATTGGTCAGAGAGCACAGGGGCAATGGTCAGTGAGCACAGGGGCAATGGTCAGAGAGCACAGGGGCAATGGTCAGTGAGCACAGGGGCATTGGTCAGAGAGCACAGGGGCAATGGTCAGTGAGCACAGGGGCATTGGTCAGAGAGCACAGGGGAAATGGTCAGAGAGCACAGGGGCATTGGTCAGAGAGCACAGGGGCAATGGTCAGTGAGCACAGGGGCATTGGTCAGAGAGCACAGGGGAAATGGTCAGAGAGCACAGGGGCATTGGTCAGAGAGCACAGGGGAAATGGTCAGTGAGCACAGGGACAATTGTCAGAGAGCACAGGGGAAATGGTCAGTGAGCACAGGGGTGATGGTCAGTGATCACATGGGTGATGGTCAGTGATCACAGGGGCATTCGTCAGTGAGCACAGGGGTGATGGTCATTGAGCACAGGGGCAATGGTCAGAGAGCACAGGGGCAATGGTCTGTGAGCACAGGGGCAATGGTCTATGAGCACAGGGACAATGGTCAGAGAGCACAGAGGAAATGGTCAGTGAGCACAGGGGCATTGGTCAGAGAGCACAGGGGCAATGGTCAGAGAGCACAGGGGCAATGGTCAGAGAGCACAGGGGAAATGGTCAGAGAGCACAGGGGAAATGGTCAGAGAGCACAGGGGCAATGGTCAGTGAGCACAGGGGCATTGGTCAGAGAGCACAGGGGCAATGGTCAGTGAGCACAGGGGCAATGGTCAGTGAGCACAGGGGAAATGGTCAGAGAGCACAGGGGCAATGGTCAGTGAGCACAGGGGTGATGGTCATTGAGCACAGGGGTGATGGTCAGTGATCACAGGGGTGATGGTCAGTGATCACAGGGGCATTCGTCAGTGAGCACAGGGGAAATGGTCAGAGAGCACAGGGGCAATGGTCAGAGAGCACAGGGGCAATGGTCAGTGAGCACAGGGGCATTGGTCAGAGAGCACAGGGGCAATGGTCAGAGAGCACAGGGGCGATGGTCAGTGAGCACAGGGGCAATGGTCAGTGAGCACAGGGGAAATGGTCAGTGAGCACAGGGGCAATGGTCAGTGAGCACAGGGGAAATGGTCAGTGAGCACAGGGACAATTGTCAGAGAGCACAGGGGAAATGGTCTGTGAGCACAGGGGTGATGGTCAGTGAGCACAGGGGCATTCGTCAGTGAGCACAGGGGTGATGGTCATTGAGCACAGGGGTGATGGTCAGTGATCACAGGGGTGATGGTCAGTGATCACAGGGGCATTCGTCAGTGAGCACAGGGGAAATGGTCATTGAGCACAGGGACAATTGTCAGAGAGCACAGGGGAAATGGTCAGTGAGCACAGGGGTGATGGTCAGTGATCACAGGGGTGATGGTCAGTGATCACAGGGGCATTCGTCAGTGAGCACAGGGGAAATGGTCAGTGAGCACAGGGGTGATGGTCAGTGAGCACAGGGGCATTCGTCAGTGAGCACAGGGGTGATGGTCATTGAGCACAGGGGCAATGGTCAGAGAGCACAGGGGCAATGGTCTGTGAGCACAGGGACAATGGTCAGAGAGCACAGAGGAAATGGTCAGTGAGCACAGGGGCAATGGTCAGTGAGCACAGGGGCATTGGTCAGAGAGCACAGGGGCAATGGTCAGAGAGCACAGGGGCGATGGTCAGTGAGCACAGGGGAAATGGTCAGAGAGCACAGGGGCAATGGTCAGAGAGCACAGGGGCAATGGTCAGTGAGCACAGGGGCATTGGTCAGAGAGCAGAGGGGCAATGGTCAGAGAGCACAGGGGCGATGGTCAGTGAGCACAGGGGCAATGGTCAGTGAGCACAGGGGAAATGGTCAGTGAGCACAGGGGTGATGGTCATTGAGCACAGGGGTGATGGTCAGTGATCACAGGGGTGATGGTCAGTGATCACAGGGGCATTCGTCAGTGAGCACAGGGGAAATGGTCAGTGAGCACAGGGACAATTGTCAGAGAGCACAGGGGAAATGGTCAGTGAGCACAGGGGTGATGGTCAGTGATCACAGGGGTGATGGTCAGTGATCACAGGGGCATTGGTCAGTGAGCACAGGGGAAATGGTCAGTGAGCACAGGGGTGATGGTCAGTGAGCACAGGGGCATTCGTCAGTGAGCACAGGGGTGATGGTCATTGAGCACAGGGGCAATGGTCAGAGAGCACAGGGGCAATGGTCTGTGAGCACAGGGACAATGGTCAGAGAGCACAGAGGAAATGGTCAGTGAGCACAGGGGCAATGGTCAGTGAGCACAGGGGCATTGGTCAGAGAGCACAGGGGCAATGGTCAGAGAGCACAGGGGCGATGGTCAGTGAGCACAGGGGAAATGGTCAGAGAGCACAGGGGCAATGGTCAGAGAGCACAGGGGCAATGGTCAGTGAGCACAGGGGCATTGGTCAGAGAGCAGAGGGGCAATGGTCAGAGAGCACAGGGGCGATGGTCAGTGAGCACAGGGGCAATGGTCAGTGAGCACAGGGGAAATGGTCAGTGAGCACAGGGGCAATGGTCAGTGAGCACAGGGGAAATGGTCAGTGAGCACAGGGACAATTGTCAGAGAGCACAGGGGAAATGGTCTGTGAGCACAGGGGTGATGGTCAGTGAGCACAGGGGCATTCGTCAGTGAGCACAGGGGTGATGGTCATTGAGCACAGGGGTGATGGTCAGTGATCACAGGGGTGATGGTCAGTGATCACAGGGGCATTCGTCAGTGAGCACAGGGGAAATGGTCAGTGAGCACAGGGACAATTGTCAGAGAGCACAGGGGAAATGGTCAGTGAGCACAGGGGTGATGGTCAGTGATCACAGGGGTGATGGTCAGTGATCACAGGGGCATTCGTCAGTGAGCACAGGGGAAATGGTCAGTGAGCACAGGGGTGATGGTCAGTGAGCACAGGGGCATTCGTCAGTGAGCACAGGGGTGATGGTCATTGAGCACAGGGGCAATGGTCAGAGAGCACAGGGGCAATGGTCTGTGAGCACAGGGACAATGGTCAGAGAGCACAGAGGAAATGGTCAGTGAGCACAGGGGCAATGGTCAGTGAGCACAGGGGCATTGGTCAGAGAGCACAGGGGCAATGGTCAGAGAGCACAGGGGCGATGGTCAGTGAGCACAGGGGAAATGGTCAGAGAGCACAGGGGCAATGGTCAGAGAGCACAGGGCAATGGTCAGTGAGCACAGGGGCATTGGTCAGAGAGCAGAGGGGCAATGGTCAAAGAGCACAGGGCCGATGGTCAGTGAGCACAGGGGAAATGGTCAGAGAGCACAGGGGAAATGGTCAGAGAGCACAGGGGAAATGGTCAGAGAGCACAGGGGCAATGGTCAGAGAGCCATGGGGCATTGGTCAGAGAGCACAGGAGAAATGGTCAGTGAGCACAGGGGCGATGGTCAGAGAGCACAGGGGCATTGGTCAGAGAGCACAGGGGTGATGGTCAGAGAGCACAGGGTCATTGGTCAGAGAGCACAGGGGAAATGGTCAGAGAGCACAGGGGCGATGGTCAGTGAGCACAGGGGAAATGGTCAGAGAGCACAGGGGCAATGGTCAGAGAGCACAGGGGCATTGGTCAGAGAGCACAGGGGAAATGGTCAGAGAGCACAGGGGCGATGGTCAGTGAGCACAGGGGAAATGGTCAGAGAGCACAGGGGCAATGGTCAGAGAGCACAGGGGCGATGGTCAAAGAGCACAGGGGCGATGGTCAGTGAGCACAGGGGAAATGGTCATTGAGCACAGGGGAAATGGTCAGTGAGCACAGGGGCATTGGTCAGAGAGCACAGGGGCAATGGTCAAAGAGCACAGGGGCGATGGTCAGTGAGCACAGGGGAAATGGTCATTGAGCACAGGGGAAATGGTCAGGGAGCACAGGGGCATTGGTCAGAGAGCACAGGGACAATGGTCAGAGAGCACAGGGGAAATGGTCAGTGAGCACAGGGGAAATGGTCAGTGAGCACAGGGGCAATGGTCAGTGAACACCGGGGTGATGGTCATTGAGCACAGGGGCGATGGTCAGTGAGCACAGCGGCAATGGTCTGAGAGCACAGGGGAAATGGTCAGTGAGCACAGGGGTGATGGTCATTGAGCACAGGGGCGATGGTCAGTGAGCACAGCGGCAATGGTCTGAGAGCACAGGGGAAATGGTCAGAGAGCACAGGTGCAATGGTCAGTGAGCACAGGGGTGATGGTCATTGAGCACAGGGGCGATGGTCAGTGAGCACAGCGGCAATGGTCTGAGAGCACAGGGGAAATGGTCAGTGAGCACAGGGGTGATGGTCAGTGAGCAGAGCGGCAATGGTCAGAGAGCACAGGGGAAATGGTCAGTGAGCACAGCGGCAATGGTCAGAGAGCACAGGGGAAATGGTCAGTGAGCACAGGGGCAATGGTCAGAGAGCCATGGGGCGATGGTCAGTGAGCACTGGGACAATGGTCAGAGAGCACAGGGGCCATGGTCAGTGAGCAAAGGGGCAATGGTCAGAGAGCACAGGGGCATTGGTCAGAGAGCACAGGGGAAATGGTCAGTGAGCACAGGGGCAATGGTCAGTGAGCACAGGGGCATTGGTCAGAGAGCACAGGGGCATTGGTCAGTGAGCACAGGGGCAATGGTCAGAGAGCACAGGGGAAATGGTCAGAGAGCACAGGGGCAATGGTCAGAGAGCACAGGGCCAATGATCAGTGAGCACAGGGGCGATGGTCAGAGAGCACAGGGGTGATGGTCAGAGAGCATAGGGGCAATGTTTTCCCTGGAGCAAAGGAGGCTGAGAAGGGACATGAAAGAGGTATATAAAATGATGAGAGGCAGAGATAGGGTAGATAGCCAGAGTCTGTTTCCCATGGTCGGGGCGGCTAAAACTAGAGGGCATAGATTTAAGGTGAGAGGGAGGAGGTTTAAAGGGGATCAAAGGGGTAAATTTTTCACACAAAGAATAGTGGGTATCTGGAATGAGCTGCCAGAGGAGGTGGTGGAGGCAGGAACAGTAGCAACATTTAAGAGGCATCTGGACAGGTACTTGAATGAGCAAGGCATAGAGGGATATGGAATTAATGCAGGCAGGTGGGATTATTATAGATAGGCATTATGGTCGGCATGTACACGGTGGGCCGAAGGGCCTGTTTCTATGCTGTACGACTCTATGACTCTACAGTGCTGTTCAGAAGGGAATTCCAGGATTTTGATCCAGCGACAGTGAAGGAACGGCGATATAGTTCCAAGTCAGGATGGTGTGTGACTTGGAGGGGAACTTGCAGGTGGTGATGTTCCCATGCATCTGCTGCCCTTGTCCCAGGTGGTAGAGGTCACGGGTTTGGAAGGTGTTGTCTAAGGAGCCTTGGTGCATTGCTGCAGTGCATCTTGTAGATGGTACACACTGCTGCTACTGTGTGTCAGTGGATGAGGGAGTGAATGTTTGTGGATGGGGTGCCAATCAAGTGGGCTGCTTTGTCCTGGGTAGTGTTGAGCTTCTTGAGTGTTGTTGGAGCTGCACCCATCCAGGCAAGTGGAGAGTATTCCATCACACTCCTGACTTGTGCCTTGTAGATGGTGGACAGGCTTTGGGGAGTCAGGAGGTGAGTTACTCACCACAGGATTCCTAGTCTCTGACCTGCTCTTGTAACCAATTGAAATTTCCAAGTATGATGAGTTTATCCTTCAGTTGAAGGTTGTGCAGGGGGCACGATGGAAGCCTTCTCTGGTCATTATATCGGCTTGTAGGGTCGGAGCATATTTGCTGCTAATGGTGAACTGGTTGTCTTGGATTGGTTGTCATAGGGATATGAGTTGATCAGAAATACCAATGGGAGATTTTAAAGCCTGCTGGCAATGAAGTTTGTCACCATAAATTCATCAGCTGAGGCATTGTTTATCCTTGCCTTTCCCTGAGCAGAAAGGTATCTAACCAGCTCCACACTCTATCAATGCTCCCTGCTCTGTGAAGTGAACTTCATTGGGTGCTGTGATGTTCAGCCGAGTGAGCTCTCTGGCTATGAATGCAGAATGTCATCTGAATCTGACCTTGTACAAATAGTCCAGCACGCAAGTTTCAAGACGTTTTGTTTATTTTTGTTTTTGTTATTTCTTTCTCTTGCACTGCTGTCGGAGATGCCCAACGGCTATGACAAGCCAACCAGGCGATTTGAGACGGGCCGTCTCCATTTGGAGCAGGCAGTGCTCTCCCGAGAGAAGGCTGCCTGGTCACTCTGGGAAGATGTCATTGCCTCAGGTCAGCAGACAAACATCCCATTGCTGCTGAGCTGTCTGCAGCAGAATTGCAGCTGCAGCCACCAGTGACATCTTGCACCTGGCATTTTCACCTCTGCTCCACTGTGAGAGGACTTTTCTTCCCACCTGTGTTAAGTCTGTTTAAAGTGGAAATCGGCTCACGTAGACTCATCCCACTCTTTAGGCGAAGTGTTTCTCCACAGTAGCTCAGCAGGCTGAGACAGCTGCGGCAACCACTAAGCTATAAGCGTTATGTCAAAGTGTCCTTACCTAGCCTCTCGCTCGAGAATCTGCCCTAAAGGCAGAGGGGTTATTTGCCCATAGCTGGGTCTCCAGCCACCAGTTCCCTTCTGCTTGAGCCGATGCCCTTGCTCGATCTCCTTCATGGTCATTGAACCCATCAGGTCTCCTCTACACAGTCCGCCCAACAGCCGATGGAGTTAAAGTGCAGGCCCTGCTGAGCTTTGGGATTGGGTGAGGGGTGGGTGGTGAGGTGTTCGGTGACACAGGTTACTCATCGCAACAGCTGCAGACATTCCTCCTCCGCCACTGCCATCTTGCAAAAACCCCCACCTCAGAACTAAACCCCCACCTCAGAACTAAACCCCAACCTCAGAACTAAACACCCACCTCAGAACTAAACCCCCACCTCAGAACTAAACCCCAACCTCAGCACTAAACCCCCACCTCAGAACTAAACCCCCACCTCAGAACTAAACCCCAACCTCAGAACTAAACACCCACCTCAGAACTAAACCCCCACCTCAGAACTAAACCCCAACCTCAGAACTAAACACCCACCTCAGAAATAAACCCCAACCTCAGCACTAAACCCCAACCTCAGCACTAAACCCCAACCTCAGAACTAAACACCCACCTCAGCACTAAACCCCCACCTCAGAACTAAACCCCCACCTCAGAACTAAACCCCCACCTCAGCACTAAACCCCCACCTCAGCACAAAACCCCCATCTCAGAACTAAACCCCCACCTCAGCACTAAACCCCCACCTCAGCACTAAACCCCCATCTCAGAACTAAACCTCAACCTCAGAACTAAACCCCCACCTCAGAACTAAACCCCCATCTCAGAACTAAACCCCAACCTCAGAACTAAACCCCCACCTCAGAACTAAACCCCCATCTCAGAACTAAACCCCCACCTCAGAAATAAACCCCCATCACAGCACTAAACCCCCACCTCAGCACTAAACACCCACCTCAGAACTAAACCCCCATCTCAGCACTAAACCCCCATCTCAGAACTAAACCCCCACCTCAGCACTAAACCCCCATCTCAGAACTAAACCCCAACCTCAGAACTAAATCCCCACCTCAGAACCAAACCTCCACCTCAGAACTAAACCCCCATCTCAGAACTAAACCCCCACCTCAGAAATAAACCCCCATCACAGCACTAAACCCCCACCTCAGCACTAAACACCCACCTCAGAACTAAACCCCCATCTCAGCACTAAACCCCCATCTCAGAACTAAACCCCCACCTCAGCACTAAACCCCCATCTCAGAACTAAACCCCAACCTCAGAACTAAATCCCCACCTCAGAACCAAACCTCCACCTCAGAACTAAACCCCCATCACAGCACTAAACCCCCACCTCAGCACTAAACACCCACCTCAGAACTAAACCCCCATCTCAGCACTAAACCCCCATCTCAGAACTAAACCCCCACCTCAGCACTAAACCCCCATCTCAGAACTAAACCCCAACCTCAGAACTAAATCCCCACCTCAGAACCAAACCTCCACCTCAGAACTAAACCCCCACCTCAGAACTAAACCCCCATCTCAGCACTAAACACCCACCTCAGCACTAAACACCCACCTCAGAACTAAACACCCACCTCAGAACTGAACCCCCACCTCAGAACTGAACCCCCACCTCAGCACTAAACCCCCACCTCAGAACTAAACCCCCACCTCAGCACTAAACGCCCACCTCAGAACTAAACCCCCGTCTCAGAAATAAAACCCCATCTCAGCACTAAACCCCCACCTCAGCACTAAATCATCTCAATAAAACCCCCATCTCAGCACGAAATCCTCTCAATAAAACCCCCATCTCAGCACTAAATCCTCTCAATAAAACCCCCATCTCAGCACTAAATCCTCTCAATAAAACCCCCATCTCAGCACTAAATCCTCTCAAAAAACCCCCATCTCAGCACTAAATCCTCTCAATAAAACCCCAGTCTCAGCACTAAATCCTCTCAATAAAACCCCCATCTCAGCACTAAATCCTCTCAATAAAACCCACATCTCAGCACTAAATCCTCTCAATAAAACCCCCGTCTCAGCACTAAATCCTCTCAATAAAACCCCCGTCTCAACACTAAATCCTCTCAATAAAACCCCCGTCTCAGCACTAAATCCTCTCAATAAAACCCCCATCTCAGCACTAAATCCTCTCAATAAAACCCCCATCTCAGCACTAAATCCTCTCAATAAAACCCCCATCTCAGCACTAAATAATCTCAATAAAACCCCCATCTCAGCACTAAATCCTCTCAATAAAACCCCCATCTCAGCACTAAATCCTCTCAATAAAACCCCCATCTCAGCACTAAATCCTCTCAATAAAACCCCCATCTCAGCACTAAATCCTTTCAATAAAACCCCCATCTCAGCACTAAATCCTCTCAATAAAACCCCCATCTCAGCACTAAATCCTCTCAATAAAACCCCCATCTCAGCACTAAATCCTCTCAATAAAACCCCCGTCTCAGCACTAAATCCTCTCAATAAAACCCCCGTCTCAGCACTAAATCCTCTCAATAAAACCCCCATCTCAGCACTAAATCCTCTCAAATAACCCCCATCTCAGCACTAAATCCTCGCAATAAAACCCCCATCTCAGCACTAAATCCTCTCAATAAAACCCCCATCTCAGCAGTAAATCCTCTCAATAAAACCCCCATCTCAGCACTAAATCCTCTCAATAAAACCCCCATCTCAGCACTAAATCCTCTCAATAAAACCCCCATCTCAGCACTAAATCCTCTCAATAAAACCCCCATCTCAGCACTAAATCCTCTCAATAAAACCCCCGTCTCAGCACTAAATCCTCTCAATAAAACCCCCATCTCAGCACTAAATCCTCTCAATAAAACCCCCGTCTCAGCACTAAATCCTCTCAATAAAACCCCCATCTCAGCACTAAATCCTCTCAATAAAACCCCCATCTCAGCACTAAATCCTCTCAATAAAACCCCCATCTCAGCACTAAATCCTCTCAATAAAACCCCCATCTCAGCACTAAATCCTCTCAATAAAACCCCCGTCTCAGCACTAAATCCTCTCAATAAAACCCCCATCTCAGCACTAAATCCTGTCAATAAAACCCCCGTCTCAGCACTAAATCCTCTCAATAAAACCCCCATCTCAGCACTAAATCCTCTCAATAAAACCCCCATCTCAGCACTAAATCCTCTCAATAAAACCCCCATCTCAGCACTAAATCCTCTCAATAAAACCCCCATCTCAGCACTAAATCCTCTCAATAAAACCCCCATCTCAGCACTAAATCCTCTCAATAAAACCCCCATCTCAGCACTAAATCCTCTCAATAAAACCCCCATCTCAGCACTAAATCCTCTCAATAAAACCCACATCTCAGCACTAAATCCTCTCAATAAAACCCCTGTCTCAGCACTAAATCCTCTCAATAAAACCCCCATCTCAGCACTAAATCCTCTCAATAAATCCCCCGTCTCAGCACTAAATCCTCTCAATAAAACCCCCATCTCAGCACTAAATCCTCTCAATAAAACCCCCATCTCAGCACTAAATCCTCTCAATAAAACCCCCATCTCAGCACTAAATCCTCTCAATAAAACCCCCATCTCAGCACTAAATCCTCTCAATAAATCCCCCGTCTCAGCACTAAATCCTCTCAATAAAACCCCCATCTCAGCACTAAATCCTCTCAATAAAACCCCCGTCTCAGCACTAAATCCTCTCAATAAAACCCCCATCTCAGCACTAAATCCTCTCAATAAAACCCCCATCTCAGCACTAAATCCTCTCAATAAAACCCCCATCTCAGCACTAAATCCTCTCAATAAAACCCCCATCTCAGCACTAAATCCTCTCAATAAAACCCCCATCTCAGCACTAAATCCTCTCAATAAAACCCCCATCTCAGCACTAAATCCTCTCAATAAAACCCCCATCTCAGCACTAAATCCTCTCAATAAAACCCCCATCTCAGCACTAAATCCTCTCAATAAAACCCACATCTCAGCACTAAATCCTGTCAATAAAACCCACATCTCAACACTAAATCCTCTCAATAAAACCCCCATCTCAGCACTAAATCCTCGCAATAAAACCCCCATCTCAGCACTAAATCCTCTCAATAAAACCCCCATCTCAGCACTAAATCCTCTCAATAAAACCCCCATCTCAGCACTAAATCCTCTCAATAAAACCCCCATCTCAGCACTAAATCCTCTCAATAAAACCCCCATCTCAGCACTAAATCCTCTCAATAAAACCCCCATCTCAGCACTAAATCCTCTCAATAAAACCCCCATCTCAGCACTAAATCCTCTCAATAAAACCCCCATCTCAGCACTAAATCTCTCAATAAAACCCACATCTCAGCACTAAATCCTGTCAATAAACCCCCCATCTCAGCACTAAATCCTCTCAATAAAACCCCCATCTCAGCACTAAATCCTCTCAATAAAACCCCCATCTCAGCACTAAATCCTCTCAATAAAACCCCCATCTCAGCACTAAATCCTCTCAATAAAACCCCCATCTCAGCACTAAATCCTCTCAATAAAACCCCCATCTCAGCACTAAATCCTCTCAATAAAACCCACATCTCAGCACTAAATCCTGTCAATAAAACCCACATCTCAACACTAAATCCTCTCAATAAAACCCCCATCTCAGCACTAAATCCTCTCAATAAAACCCCCATCTCAGCACTAAATCCTCTCAATAAAACCCCCCTCTCAGCACTAAATCCTCTCAATAAAACCCCCATCTCAGCACTAAATCCTCTCAATAAAACCCCCCTCTCAGCACCAAGCCCTAGTTACAGGACTGTCCTTGCACCCTTTCTTGAATAAGGGTATCAGATTTGCCACTCTCCAATCCTCTGGCACCTCCCCCCGTATCCAGGGAAGATTGGAAGATTTTGACAAGTCGCTGCATTAATTCTCCCCCCCCCCCCCACCACCTATAGCAACTTTGTTTGCAAACCATCTGGACCAGGTGAATTATCCACTCTAAACATAGCCAGCCCTTCCAGCACATTCTATCAATTTTCACCCCATCCATTACCTCTACAATTTCCACTTCTACCAATATTTTGTCAACATTCTCTTCCTTAGTAAATACTGATACAAAGTACTCATTAAATATGCTAGCATTCCCCTGGGCCTCTAAGTATATATTACGCTCTTTGACCTTAAATAGGCCTCACCTCTTACTACCCGCTTACTATTTACATGCTGGTAGAAGATTTTTGGACTCCCTTTTATGTTAACTACCATTCAATTCTCATATTCTCCCTTTGCCAGTCTTATTTTCCTCTTCTTTGAGTGAAAACATTTCTCCTCATCTCAGTCCTAAATGGCCAATCCTTATTCTGAGACTGTGACCCTGTGTTCTAGATTCCCTAGTCAGGGGAAAGATTTCCTCAGCATCTACCCTGTCAAGCCCCTTAAGAATTTATATGTTTCATTGTGATCATCTCTCATTCTTCTGAACTCCAGGGAATGTAGGCCTAGGATAGTCAGTCTCTCCTCAAAGGACAGTTCTCTCTTCCGAGGAACCTGTCTAGCGAACCTTCGTTGCAGTCCCTCGAAGGCAAATATGTCTTTCCTTATGTAAGGAGACAAAAACTGCACACAGTGCTCCAGGTGTAGCCTCACCAATGCCCTGAATAATTATTTATTTATTTCGAGATACAGCACTGAAACAGGCCCTTCAGCCCACCGAGTCTGTGCTGACCATCAACCACCCATTTATACGAATGCTACATTAATCCTATATTACCTACCACATCCCCACCTTCCTCAATTCCCCTACCACCTACCTACATTAGGGGCAATTTATAATGGCAATTTACCTATCAACCTGCAAGTCACACGGTCACAGGAGAGAACTTGCAAACTCCGCACAGGCAGTACCCAGAATCGAACCCAGGTCGCTGCAGCTGTGAGGCTGCGGTGCTAACCACTGCGCCACTCTTATATTAGACCTCTTTACTTTTATACTCTTAGTAATCCCTTAGTAATAAAGGCTAACATAACATTTGCCTTGTCTTTGGAACTCTCTTCCTCAAAAGCCGTGGAAACAGAGTCTTTGTATAATTTTAAGGCAGATGTAGATAGATTCTTGATAAGCAAGGGGGTGAAAGGTTATCGGGTAGGTGGGAATGTGGAGTTGAGGTTACAATCAGAACAGCCATGATCTTATTGAATGGTGAAGCAGGCTCGAAGGGCCGAGTGGCCTACTCCTGCTCCTAATTCATATGTTAGTATGCTTTCCTGACTGCATGTTCACTTTCTGTGATTCATGTACAAGGACACTCTGGTCCTCTGAATGCAAATTTTCCCCAGAAACATTCTACGAATTCCACAGCAGCCGATCTTGGCCTTTTCCTGACCACCTCCCCTCCACCACCTGCCTCCTGCCTGCACACCCCCACCCCCCCCCCCCCCCCCTCAATCACACCCAATCACACCCCACTACCAGGACTTACCTGGAGAGCCTGAATATGAAGTCTGCTTCACTGTCCATTTTAAATGAGGGGCCCATTGGTCCTCTGCTCAGGTACAGGTGAGAAACACAACAGTCGAGAAAGATGTGCAGGATTTGGACATTACAGAAAGGATGTGAGTCAAAACGGTCAAACTCCAGTCACCTTCAATCCACTTCACTCCAAAAATAATGGGGGAGACATTCACCTGGACTGCTTCACAATGGACACGCAGGAGCCCTCAGCAAACACACATATATGAACACTTGCACACACACGTGTGCAATGCACATGCCCTCTGTGACACACAACTCCCTCACACACACACACACTCCCTCACACACTCACACACTCCCTCACACACACTCCCTCACACACTCACACACTCCCTCCCTCACACACACTCCCACACACACACACACTCCCTCACACTCCCTCACACACACACAATCCCTCACACACACTCCCTCACACCACACACAATCCCTCACACACACTCCCTCACACACACACACACACCCTCACACTCCCTCACACACACACAATCCCTCACACACAACACACTCCCTCACACACACTCCTCACACACACACACTCCCTCACAAACACACACACACTCCCTCACACACACACACTCCTCACACACACTCCCTCACACACACTCCCTCACACACACACACTCCCTCACACACACTCCCTCACACACACACCACTCCCTCACACACACAACACTCCCTCACACACTCTCCCTCACACACACACACTCCTCCCTCACACACAATCCCTCACATACACTCCCTCACACACCCATACTCCCTCACTCACACACACTCCTCACACACACTCCCTCACACACACTCCCTCACACACCCATACTCCCTCACTCACACACACTCCCTCACACACACTCCCTCACACACACTCCCTCACACACACACTCCCTCACACACACACACTCCCTCCCTCACACACACTCCCTCACACACACTCCCTCACACACCCATACTCCCTCACTCACACACACTCCCTCACACACACACTCCCTCACACACACACACTCCCTCCCTCACACACAATCCCTCACACACACTCCCTCACACACCCATACTCCCTCACTCACACACACTCCCTCACACACACTCCCTCACACACACTCTCTCACACACACACTCCCTCACACACACACACTCCCTCCCTCACACACACTCCCCCACAAACACTCCCTCACACACCCATACTCCATCACTCACACACACTCCCTCACACACACACACTCCCTCACACACATACACCCTCCCTCACACACACTCCCTCACACACACACACACTCCCTCACACACATATTCCCTCACACACACACACACTCCCTCATACACACTCCCTCACACTCCCTCACACACACTCCCTCACTCACACTCCCTCATACACACTCCCTCACACACATACACACTCCCTCACACACATACTCCCTCACACACACACACACTCCCTCACACACACTCCCTCACACTCCCTCACACACACTCCATCACACACACTCCCTCACACTTCCTCACACACATACTCCCTCACACACACACACACACTCCCTCACACACACACTCCCTCACACACACTCCCTCACACACACTCCCTCATACACACACACACTCCCTCACACACACACTCCCTCACGCACACTCCCTCACACACACTCCCTCACACACACTCCCTCATACACACACACACTCCCTCACACACACACTCCCTCACACACACTCCCTCACACACGCTCCCTCATACACACACACACTCCCTCACACACACACACCCTCACGCACACTCCCTCACACACACTCCCTCACACACACTACCTCACACACACACACTCCCTCACACACATACTCCCTCACACACACACACTCCCTCACACACATACTCCCTCACACACACTCCCTCACACACACACACCCTCACACACATACTCCCTCACACACACACACACTCCCTCACACACGCTCCCTCACACTCCCCCACACACACTCCCTCACACACACTCCCTCACACACATACTCCCTCACACACACACACTCCCTCACACACACACTCCCTCACACACACTCCCTCACACACACTCCCTCACACACACACTCCCTCACGCACACTCCCTCACACACACTCCCTCACACACACTCCCTCACACACACACACACTCCCTCACACACATACTCCCTCTCACACACACACACTCCCTCACACACACTCCCTCACACACACTCCCTCACACACATACTCCCTCACAGACACATACTCCCTCACACACACACACCCTCACGCACACTCCCTCACACACACTCCCTCACACACACTCCCTCACACTCCCTCACACACACTCCCTCACACACACTCCCTCACACTCCCTCACACACACTCCCTCACACACATACTCCCTCACACACACACACACACTCCCTCACACTCCCTCACACACACACTCCCATACGCACACTCCCTCACACACGCTCCCTCACACACACACTCCCTCACACACTCTCCCTCACACACACACACTCCCTCCCTCACACACAATCCCTCACATACACTCCCTCACACACCCATACTCCCTCACTCACACACACTCCCTCACACACACTCCCTCACACACACTCCCTCACACACCCATACTCCCTCACTCACACACACTCCCTCACACACACTCCCTCACACACACACACTCCCTCCCTCACACACACTCCCTCACACACACTCCCTCACACACCCAGACTCCCTCACTCACACACACTCCCTCACACACTCCCTCCCTCACACACAATCCCTCACACACACTCCCTCACACACCCATACTCCCTCACTCACACACACTCCCTCACACACACTCCCTCACACACACTCTCTCACACACACACTCCCTCACACACACACACTCCCTCCCTCACACACACTCCCCCACAAACACTCCCTCACACACCCATACTCCATCACTCACACACACTCCCTCACACACACACACTCCCTCACACACATACACCCTCCCTCACACACACTCCCTCACACACACACACACTCCCTCACACACATATTCCCTCACACACACACACACTCCCTCATACACACTCCCTCACACTCCCTCACACACACTCCCTCACTCACACTCCCTCATACACACTCCCTCACACACATACACACTCCCTCACACACATACTCCCTCACACACACACACACTCCCTCACACACACTCCCTCACACTCCCTCACACACACTCCATCACACACACTCCCTCACACTTCCTCACACACATACTCCCTCACACACACACACACACTCCCTCACACACACACTCCCTCACACACACTCCCTCACACACACTCCCTCATACACACACACACTCCCTCACACACACACTCCCTCACGCACACTCCCTCACACACACTCCCTCACACACACTCCCTCATACACACACACACTCCCTCACACACACACTCCCTCACACACACTCCCTCACACACGCTCCCTCATACACACACACACTCCCTCACACACACACACCCTCACGCACACTCCCTCACACACACTCCCTCACACACACTACCTCACACACACACACTCCCTCACACACATACTCCCTCACACACACACACTCCCTCACACACATACTCCCTCACACACACTCCCTCACACACACACACCCTCACACACATACTCCCTCACACACACACACACTCCCTCACACACGCTCCCTCACACTCCCCCACACACACTCCCTCACACACACTCCCTCACACACATACACCCTCACACACACACACTCCCTCACACACACACTCCCTCACACACACTCCCTCACACACACTCCCTCACACACACACTCCCTCACGCACACTCCCTCACACACACTCCCTCACACACACTCCCTCACACACACACACACTCCCTCACACACATACTCCCTCTCACACACACACACTCCCTCACACACACTCCCTCACACACACTCCCTCACACACATACTCCCTCACACACACATACTCCCTCACACACACACACCCTCACGCACACTCCCTCACACACACTCCCTCACACACACTCCCTCACACTCCCTCACACACACTCCCTCACACACACTCCCTCACACTCCCTCACACACACTCCCTCACACACATACTCCCTCACACACACACACACACTCCCTCACACTCCCTCACACACACACTCCCATACGCACACTCCCTCACACACGCTCCCTCACACACACACTCCCTCACACACACTCCCTCACACACATACACACTCCCTCACACACACTACCTCACACACACACACTCCCTCACACACATACTCCCTCACACACACACACTCCCTCACACACATACTCCCTCACACACACACACTCCCTCACACACACACACCCTCACACACATACTCCCTCACACACACACACACTCCCTCACACACGCTCCCTCACACTCCCTCACACACACTCCCTCACACACACTCCCTCACACACATACTCCCTCACACACACACACTCCCTCACACACACACTCCCTCACACACACTCCCTCACACACACTCCCTCACACACACTCCCTCACACACACACTCCCTCACGCACACTCCCTCACACACACTCCCTCACACACACTCCCTCACACACACACACACTCCCTCACACACATACTCCCTCTCACACACACACACTCCCTCACACACACTCCCTCACACACACTCCCTCACACACATACTCCCTCACACACACATACTCCCTCACACACACACTCCCTCACGCACACTCCCTCACACACACTCCCTCACACACACACTCCCTCACACACATACACACTCCCTCACACACACACACTCCCTCACACACACACACATCCTCACAGACACACTCCCTCACACACACTCCCTCACACACACTCCCTCACACTCCCTCACACACACTCCCTCACACACACTCCCTCACACTTCCTCACACACATACTCCCTCACACACACACACACTCCCTCACACACACACTCCCTCACACACACTCCCTCACACACACTCCCTCATACACACACACACTCCCTCACACACACACTCCCTCACGCGCACTCCCTCACACACACTCCCTCACACACATACACACTCCCTCACACACACTCCCTCACACACACACACACATCCTCACAGACACACTCCCTCACACACACACACACTCCCTCACACACACTCCCTCACACTCCCTCACACACACTCCCTCACACACACTCCCTCACACACACTCCCTCACACACACACACACATCCTCACAGACACACTCCCTCACACACACACACACTCCCTCACACACACACTCCCTCACACACATACTCCCTCACACACACTCCCTCACACACACACACACTCCCTCACACACACACTCCCTCACACACTCCCTCATACACACACACACTCCCTCACACACCACTCCCTCACACACACTCCCTCACACACACTCCCTCACACACACACACTCCCTCACACGCATACTCCCTCACACACACACACTCCCTCACACACATACTCCCTCACACACACTCCCTCACACACACACACACTCCCTCACACACATACTCCCTCGCACACACACACACTCCCTCACACACGCTCCCTCATACTCCCTCACACACACTCCCTCACACACACTCCCTCACACACATACTCCCTCACACACACACACACTCCCTCACACACACACTCCCTCACACACACTCCCTCACACACACTCCCTCACACACACACTCCCTCACGCACACTCCCTCACACACACTCCCTCACACACACTCCCTCACACACACACACACTCCCTCACACACATACTCCCTCACACACACACACACTCCCTCACACACACTCCCTCACACACACTCCCTCACACACATACTCCCTCACACACACATACTCCCTCACACACACACACACTCCCTCACACACACACTCCCTCACGCACACTCCCTCACACACACTCCCTCACACACACACTCCCTCACACACACACACATCCTCACAGACACACTCCCTCACACACACACTCCCTCACACACACTCCCTCACACACATACACACTCCCTCACACACACTCCCTCACACACACACACTCCCTCACACACACACACATCCTCACAGACACACTCCCTCACACACATACACACTCCCTCACACACACTCCCTCACACACACACACTCTCTCACACACACACACATCCTCACAGACACACTCCCTCACACACACACACACTCCCTCACACACACTCCCTCACACACATACACCCTCCCTCACACACACTCCCTCACACACACACACACACTCCCTCACACACATACGCCCTCCCTCACACACACTCCCTCACACACACACCCTCACACACACACACTCCCTCACACACATACTCCCTCACACACACACACACTCCCTCACACACACTCCCTCACACACACTCCCTCACACACACACACACTCCCTCACACACATACTCCCTCACACACACACACACTCCCTCACACACACTCCCTCACACTCCCTCACACACACTCCCTCACACACACTCCCTCACACTCCCTCACACACATACTCCCTCACACACACACACACTCCCTCTCACACACACTCCCTCACACACACTCCCTCACACACACTCCCTCACACACACACTCCCTCATGCACACTCCCTCACACACACTCCCTCACACACACTCCCTCACACACACACACTCCCTCACACACATACTCCCTCACACACACACTCTCCCACACACACACTCCCTCACACACACTCGCTCACACACACACACACTCCCTCACACACATACTCCCTCACACACACACACACTCCCTCACACACACTCCCTCACACACACTCCCTCACACACACTCCCTCACACTCCCTCACACACACACACACTCCCTCACACACACACTCCCTCACACACACACTCCCTCACACACACTCCCTCACTCACACACACTCCCTCACTCACACACACTCCCTCTCTCACACATACTCCCTCACACACACATCCTCACATACACATACTCCCTCACACACACTCCCTCACTCACACACACTCCCTCTCTCACACTCCCTCACACACACTCCCTCACATACACATACTCCCTCACACACACTCCCTCACTCACACACACTCCCTCTCTCACACTCCCTCACACACACTCCCTCACACACACTCCCTCACACACACATACTCCCTCACACACACACACACTCCCTCACACACACTCCTTCACACACATACACACTCCCTCACACACACTCCCTCACACACACTCCCTCATACACACTCCCTCACACACACACACTCACATACACACTCCCTCACACACACTCCCTCACACACACTCACATACATACTCCATCAAACACACTCCCTCACACACACTCCCTCACACACACTCCCTCACACACACACACACTCCCTCACACACATACTCCCTCACACACACATACACTCCCTCACACACACACTCCCTCACGCACACTCCCTCACACACACTCCCTCACACACATACACACTCCCTCACACACACTCCCTCAAACACACTCCCTCATACACACTCCCTCACACACATACTCCCTCACACACACACACACACTCCCTCACGCACACTCCCTCACACACACTCCCTCACACACGCTCCCTCACACACACTCCCTCACACACACACACTCACATCCACACTCCCTCACACACACACTCCCTCACACACACACACTCACATACACACTCCATCAAACACACTCCCTCACACACACACTCCCTCACACACACTCCCTCATACACACTCCCTCACACACACACACTCACATACACACTCCCTCACACACACACTCCCTCACGCACACTCCCTCACAGACACTCTCTCACAAACACACACATCCTCACACACACACTCCCTCACACACACACACACTCCCTCATGCACACTCCCTCACACACATACTCCCTCACACACACACACACTCCCTCACACACATACTCCCTCACACACACACACAATCCCTCACACACATACTTCCTCACACACACTCCCTCACACACACTCCCTCACACTCCCTCACACACATACTCCCTCACACACATACACACTCCCTCACACACACACTCCCTCACACACACCCCCTCACACTCCCTCACACACACTCCCTCACACACACACACTCCCTCACACACACTCCCTCACACACACACACTCCCTCACACACACACTCCCTCACACACACTCCCTCACACACACTCCCTCACACACACATTCCCTCACACACACTCCCTCACACACACACACTCCCTCACACACACTCCCTCACACTCCCTCACACACACTCCCTCACACACACACACTCCTTCACACACATACTCCCTCACACACACACACACACACTCCCTCACGCACACTCCCTCACACACACTCCCTCACACACATACTCCCTCACACACACACACTCCCTCAAACACACACTCCCTCACACACACACACTCCCTCACGCACACTCCCTCACACACACTCCCTCACACACACACACACACTCCCTCACACACACACACTCCCTCACACACACTCCCTCACACACACACACTCCCTCACGCACACTCCCTCACACACACTCCCTCACACACACTCCCTCACACACACACACTCCCTCACACACACTCCCTCACACACACACACACACTCCCTCACACACACACACTCCCTCACACATACACCCTCCCTCACACACACTCCCTCACACACACACACACTCCCTCACACACATACTCCCTCACACACACACACATCCTCACAGACACACTCCCTCACACACATACACACTCCCTCACACACACTCCCTCACACACACACACTCCCTCACACACACACACATCCTCACAGACACACTCCCTCACACACACACACACACTCCCTCACACACATACTCCCTCTCACACACACACACTCTCCCTCACACACACTCCCTCACACACACTCCCTCACACACATACTCCCTCACACACACATACTCCCTCACACACACACTCCCTCACGCACACTCCCTCACACACACTCCCTCACAAACACACTCCCTCACACACACACACATCCTCACAGACACACTCCCTCACACACACACTCCCTCACACACACTCCCTCACACACATACACACTCCCTCACACACACACACACTCCCTCACACACACTCCCTCAGACTCCCGCACACACACTCCCTCACACACACACACTCCCTCACACACACTCCCTCACACACACACACTCCCTCACACACACACCTCCCTCACACACACACTCCTCACACACACACTCCCTCACACACACACTCCCTCACACACACTCCCTCACACACACACACTCCCTCACACACACTCCCTCACACTCCCTCACACACACTCCCTCACACACACACACTCCTTCACACACACTCCCTCACACACACACACTCCCTCACACACACTCCCTCACACTCCCTCACACACACTCCCTCACACACACACACTCCTTCACACACACTCCCTCACACACACACACTCCCTCACACACACTCCCTCACACTCCCTCACACACATACTCCCTCACACACACACACACTCCCTCACACACACACTCCCTCACACACACCCCCTCACACTCCCTCACACACACTCCCTCACACACACACACTCCCTCACACTCCCTCACACACATACTCCCTCACACACACACTCACTCACACACATACTCCCTCACACACACACTCCCTCACACTCCCTCACACACATACTCCTCGCACACACACTCCCTCACACACACACTCCCTCACACTCACACACTCACTCACACTCCTCACACACACTCCCTCACACACACACACTCCCTCACACACACTCCCTCACACACACACACTCCCTCACACACACACTCCCTCACACACACACTCCCTCACACACACTCCCTCACACACACACTCCCTCACACACACTCCCTCACACACACACACTCCCTCACACACACTCCCTCACACACACACACACACTCCCTCACACACACACACTCCCTCACACATACACCCTCCCTCACACACACTCCCTCACACACACACACACTCCCTCACACACATACTCCCTCACACACACACACACATCCTCACAGACACACTCCCTCACACACATACACACTCCCTCACACACACTCCCTCACACACACACACTCCCTCACACACACACACATCCTCACAGACACACTCCCTCACACACACACACACTCCTCACACACACTCCCTCACACAGACTCCCTCACACACACACACACTCCCTCACACACATACTCCCTCTCACACACACACACTCCCTCACACACACTCCCTCACACACACTCCCTCACACACATACTCCATCACACACACATACTCCCTCACACACACACTCCCTCACGCACACTCCCTCACACACACTCCCTCACACACACACTCCCTCACACACACACATCCTCACAGACACACTCCCTCACACACACTCCCTCACACACACTCCCTCACACACATACACACTCCCTCACACACACACACTCCCTCACACACACACACATCCTCACAGACACACTCCCTCACACACAACCACACTCCCTCACACACACTCCCTCACACTCCCTCACACACACTCCCTCACACACACTCCCTCACACTTCCTCACACACATACTCCCTCACACACACACACACTCCTCACACACACACACTCCCTCACACACACACTCCCTCACGCACACTCCCTCACACACACTCCCTCACACACATACACACTCCCTCACACACACTCCCTCACACACACACACACATCCTCACAGACACACTCCCTCACACACACACACACTCCCTCACACACACTCCCTCACACTCCCTCACACACACACTCCCTCACACACACTCCCTCACACTCCCTCACACACACATCCTCACAGACACACTCCCTCACACACACACACACTCCCTCACACACACACTCCCTCACACACATACTCCCTCACACACACACTCCCTCACACACACACACACTCCCTCACACACACACTCCCTCACACACTCCCTCATACACACACACAGTCCCTCACACACACACTCCCTCACACACACTCCCTCACACACACTACCTCACACACACACACTCCCTCACACGCATACTCCCTCACACACACACACTCCCTCACACACATACTCCCTCACACACACTCCCTCACACACACCTCCCTCACACACACTCCCTCACACACATACTCCCTCACACACACATACTCCCTCACACACACACTCCCTCACGCACACTCCCTCACACACACTCCCTCACACACACACTCCCTCACACACACACACATCCTCACAGACACACTCCCTCACACACACTCCCTCACACACACTCCCTCACACACATACACACTCCCTCACACACACACACTCCCTCACACACACACACATCCTCACAGACACACTCCCTCACACACACTCCCTCACACACACTCCCTCACACTTCCTCACACACATACTCCCTCACACACACACACACTCCCTCACACACACACACTCCCTCACACACACACTCCCTCACGCACACTCCCTCACACACACTCCCTCACACACATACACACTCCCTCACACACACTCCCTCACACACACACACACATCCTCACAGTCACACTCCCTCTCACACACACACACTCCCTCACACACACTCCCTCACACTCCCTCACACACACTCCCTCACACACACTCCCTCACACTCCCTCACACACACACACACACATCCTCACAGACACACTCCCTCACACACACACACACTCCCTCACACACACACTCCCTCACACACATACTCCCTCACACACACTCCCTCACACACACACACACTCCCTCACACAGACACTCCCTCACACACTCCCTCATACACACACACACTCCCTCACACACACACTCCCTCACACACACTCCCTCACAAACACTACCTCACACACACACACTCCCTCACATGCATACTCCCTCACACACACACACTCCCTCACACACATACTCCCTCACACACACTCCCTCACACACACACACACACTCCCTCACACAATTACTCCCTCACACACACACACACTCCCTCACACACGCTCCCTCATACTCCCTCACACACACTCCCTCACATACACTCCCTCACACACATACTCCCTCACACACACACACACACTCCCTCACACACACACTCCCTCACACACACTCACTCACACACACTCCCTCACACACACACTCCCTCACGCACACTCCCTCACACACACTCCCTCACACACACTCCCTCACACACACACACACTCCCTCACACACATACTCCCTCACACACACACACACTCCCTCACACACACTCCCTCACACACACTCCCTCACACACATACTCCCTCACACACACATACTCCCTCACACATACACACACTCCCTCACACACACACTCCCTCACGCACACACACATCCTCACAGACACACTCCCTCACACACACACTCCCTCACACACACTCCCTCACACACATACACACTCCCTCACACACACTCCCTCACACACACACACTCCCTCACACACACACACATCCTCACAGACACACTCCCTCACACACATACACACTCCCTCACACACACTCCCTCACACACACACACTCCCTCACACACACACACATCCTCACAGACACACTCCCTCACACACACACACTCCCTCACACACACTCCCTCACACACATACACCCTCCCTCACACACACTCCCTCACACACACACACACACTCCCTCACACACATACGCCCTCCCTCACACACACTCCCTCACACACACACACTCCCTCACACACATACTCCCTCACACACACACACACTCCCTCACACACACTCCCTCACACTCCCTCACACACTCCATCACACACACTCCCTCACACACACTCCCTCACACACATACTCCCTCACACACACACCCACTCCCTCACACACACACTCCCTCACACACACTCCCTCATACACACTCCCTCACACACACACTCCCTCACGCACACTCCCTCACACACACTCCCTCACACACACTCCTCACACACACACACACTCCCTCACACACATACTCCCTCACACACACACACTCGCTCACACACACACACACTCCCTCACACACACTCGCTCACACACACACACACTCCCTCACACACATACTCCCTCACACACACACACACTCCCTCACACACACTCCCTCACACACACTCCCTCACACACACTCCCTCACACTCCCTCACATACACACACACTCCCTCACACACACACTCCCTCACACACACACTCCCTCACACACACTCCCTCACTCACACACACTCCCTCACTCACACACACTCCCTCTCTCACACATACTCCCTCACACACACATCCTCACATACACATACTCCCTCACACACACTCCCTCACTCACACACACTCCCTCACACACACACTCCCTCACACACACTCCCTCACACACACACACTCCCTCACACACACTCCCTCACACTCCCTCACACACACTCCCTCACACACACACACTCCTTCACACACACTCCCTCACACACACACACTCCCTCACACACACTCCCTCACACTCCCTCACACACACTCCCTCACACACACACACTCCTTCACACACACTCCCTCACACACACACACTCCCTCACACACACTCCCTCACACTCCCTCACACACATACTCCCTCACACACACACACACTCCCTCACACACACACTCCCTCACACACACCCCCTCACACTCCCTCACACACACTCCCTCACACACACACACTCCTTCACACACACTCCCTCACACACACACACTCCCTCACACACACTCCCTCACACTCCCTCACACACACTCCCTCACACACACACACTCCTTCACACACACTCCCTCACACACACACACTCCCTCACACACACTCCCTCACACTCCCTCACACACATACTCCCTCACACACACACACACTCCCTCACACACACACTCCCTCACACACACCCCCTCACACTCCCTCACACACACTCCCTCACACACACACTCCCTCACACTCCCTCACACACACACTCCCTCACACACATACTCCCTCACACACACACTCCCTCACACTCCCTCACACACATACTCCCTCGCACACACACTCCCTCACACACACTCCCTCACACTCCCTCACACACACTCCCTCACACACACACACTCCCTCACACACACTCCCTCACACACACACACTCCCTCACACACACACTCCCTCACACACACACTCCCTCACACACACTCCCTCACACACACACTCCCTCACACACACTCCCTCACACACACACACTCCCTCACACACACTCCCTCACACACACACACACACTCCCTCACACACACACACTCCCTCACACATACACCCTCCCTCACACACACTCCCTCACACACACACACACTCCCTCACACACATACTCCCTCACACACACACACATCCTCACAGACACACTCCCTCACACACA
This sequence comes from Heterodontus francisci, assembly GCF_036365525.1. Lineage (NCBI taxonomy): Eukaryota > Metazoa > Chordata > Chondrichthyes > Heterodontiformes > Heterodontidae > Heterodontus > Heterodontus francisci. The sequence continues at coordinate 4,068,735 of NC_090377.1, forward strand.
TACACACTCCCTCACACACACTCCCTCACACACACACACTCTCCCTCACACACACACACATCCTCACAGACACACTCCCTCACACACACACACACTCCTCACACACACTCCCTCACACAGACTCCCTCACACACACACACACTCCCTCACACACATACTCCCTCTCACACACACACACTCCCTCACACACACTCCCTCACACACACTCCCTCACACACATACTCCATCACACACACATACTCCCTCACACACACACTCCCTCACGCACACTCCCTCACACACACTCCCTCACACACACACACTCCCTCACACACACACACATCCTCACAGACACACTCCCTCACACACACTCCCCACACACACTCCCTCACACACACACACTCCCTCACACACACACACATCCTCACAGACACACTCCCTCACACACACTCCCTCACACACTCACACACTCTCACACTCCCTCACACACACTCCCTCACACACACTCCCTCACACTTCCTCACACACATACTCCCTCACACACACACACACTCCCTCACACACACACTCCCTCACACACACACTCCCTCACGCACACTCCCTCACACACACTCCCTCACACACATACACACTCCCTCACACACACTCCCTCAGACACACACACACATCCTCACAGACACACTCCCTCACACACACACACACACTCCTCACACACACACTCCCTCACACTCCCTCACACACACTCCCTCACACACACTCCCTCACACTCCCTCACACACACATCCTCACAGACACACTCCCTCACACACACACACACTCCCTCACACACAACACTCCCTCACACACATACTCCCTCACACACACTCCCTCACACACACACACACTCCCTCACACACACACTCCCTCACACACTCCCTCATACACACACACAGTCCCTCACACACACACACTCCCTCACACACACTCCCTCACACACACTACCTCACACACACACACTCCCTCACACGCATACTCCCTCACACACACACACTCCCTCACACACATACTCCCTCACACACACTCCCTCACACACACTCCCTCACACACACCACTCCCTCACACACATACTCCCTCACACACACATACTCCCTCACACACACACTCCCTCACGCACACTCCCTCACACACACTCCCTCACACACACACTCCCTCACACACACACACATCCTCACAGACACACTCCCTCACACACACTCCCTCACACACACTCCCTCACACACATACACACTCCCTCACACACACACACTCCCTCACACACACACACATCCTCACAGACACACTCCCTCACACACACTCCCTCACACACACTCCCTCACACTCCCTCACACACACTCCCTCACACACACTCCCTCACACTTCCTCACACACATACTCCCTCACACACACACACACTCCCTCACACACACACTCCCTCACACACACACTCCCTCACGCACACTCCCTCACACACACTCCCTCACACACATACACACTCCCTCACACACACTCCCTCACACACACACACACACATCCTCACAGTCACACTCCCTCACACACACACACACTCCCTCACACACACTCCCTCACACTCCCTCACACACACTCCCTCACACACACTCCCTCACACTCCCTCACACACACACACACACATCCTCACAGACACACTCCCTCACACACACACACACTCCCTCACACACACACTCCCTCACACACACTCCCTCACACACACTCCCTCACACACACACACACTCCCTCACACAGACACTCCCTCACACACTCCCTCATACACACACACACTCCCTCACACACACACTCCCTCACACACACTCCCTCACACACACTACCTCACACACACACACTCCCTCACATGCATACTCCCTCACACACACACACTCCCTCACACACATACTCCCTCACACACACTCCCTCACACACACACACACACTCCCTCACACAATTACTCCCTCACACACACACACACTCCCTCACACACGCTCCCTCATACTCCCTCACACACACTCCCTCACATACACTCCCTCACACACATACTCCCTCACACACACACACACACTCCCTCACACACACACTCCCTCACACACACTCACTCACACACACACTCCCTCACACACACACTCCCTCACGCACACTCCCTCACACACACTCCCTCACACACACTCCCTCACACACACACACACTCCCTCACACACATACTCCCTCACACACACACACACTCCCTCACACACACTCCCTCACACACACTCCCTCACACACATACTCCCTCACACACACATACTCCCTCACACATACACACACTCCCTCACACACACACTCCCTCACGCACACACACATCCTCACAGACACACTCCCTCACACACACACTCCCTCACACACACTCCCTCACACACATACACACTCCCTCACACACACTCCCTCACACACACACACTCCCTCACACACACACACATCCTCACAGACACACTCCCTCACACACATACACACTCCCTCACACACACTCCCTCACACACACACACTCCCTCACACACACACACATCCTCACAGACACACTCCCTCACACACACACACACTCCCTCACACACACTCCCTCACACACATACACCCTCCCTCACACACACTCCCTCACACACACACACACACTCCCTCACACACATACGCCCTCCCTCACACACACTCCCTCACACACACACACTCCCTCACACACATACTCCCTCACACACACACACACTCCCTCACACACACTCCCTCACACTCCCTCACACACACTCCATCACACACACTCCCTCACACACACTCCCTCACACACATACTCCCTCACACACACACCCACTCCCTCACACACACACTCCCTCACACACACTCCCTCATACACACTCCCTCACACACACACTCCCTCACGCACACTCCCTCACACACACTCCCTCACACACACTCCCTCACACACACACACTCCCTCACACACATACTCCCTCACACACACACACACTCGCTCACACACACACACACTCCCTCACACACACTCGCTCACACACACACACACTCCCTCACACACATACTCCCTCACACACACACACACTCCCTCACACACACTCCCTCACACACACTCCCTCACACACACTCCCTCACACTCCCTCACACACACACACACTCCCTCACACACACACTCCCTCACACACACACTCCCTCACACACACTCCCTCACTCACACACACTCCCTCACTCACACACACTCCCTCTCTCACACATACTCCCTCACACACACATCCTCACATACACATACTCCCTCACACACACTCCCTCACTCACACACACTCCCTCTCTCACACTCCCTCACACACACTCCCTCACATACACACACTCCCTCACTCATACACACTCCCTCACTCATACACACTCCCTCACACACACACACTCACATACACACTCCCTCACACACACACTCCCTCACGCACACTCCCTCACAGACACTCTCTCACACACACACACTCCCTCACACACACACACACTCCATCACACACACTCCCTCACACACACTCCCTCACACACACTCTCTCTCACACACACACACACTCCCTCACACACACTCCCTCACACACATACTCCCTCACACACACACACACACTCCCTCACACACACACACAATCCCTCACACACATACTTCCTCACACACACTCCCTCACACACACTCCCTCACACTCCCTCACACACATACTCCCTCACACACACACACACTCCCTCACACACACACTCCCTCACACACACCCCCTCACACTCCCTCACACACACTCCCTCACACACACACACTCCCTCACACACACTCCCTCACACACACACACTCCCTCACACACACACTCCCTCACACACACTCCCTCACACACACTCCCTCACACACACACTCCCTCACACACACTCCCTCACACACACACACTCCCTCACACACACTCCCTCACACTCCCTCACACACACTCCCTCACACACACACACTCCTTCACACACACT